>NW_026294503.1:16150313-16686019 GCF_007827085.1 Peromyscus californicus insignis
ATATGTTATATACATTATATATGATGCACACACACATGTATATATAAATGCATGTGTGTGTCCATGAATAGTGTTTTAATGTATTACTAAATACAACCTTTTCAGTCTATTTAATATTAGTTGTATTAAATGTTTCCAAGGCTTACCATTTGGTATTAGATAATAAATTGGTATGGTCTCCTCTGGGAAAGTCGACTAAGGAATTCTAAGAGTGGAAAGGCTATATTCCCACTCTCAGAATTCCTTAGTTGACTTTTCAACTGATGATAATATTATATTACTTTTATGGTGTTCAATGCAATATGCTTGATGTGCTTTTCCTAAAGATGTCCAATGATGACTGTATTACTTCCTCAGCAAGGTCACCATTGAACCTTGGTATAGAGAACACTATGCTTGGCAGTTGTATCTAGGAGAGCTCAGTCTTGCTCATTTCGTTGTTATTGTCTTCCTTTTCTTAACAGGTCAATCAAGACACCATATGCATAGATGAAGATAATATTAAACAATAGTAAATACTTTAAAATAATTATCAAACTAGTTGATGGTTTGATTTGATTACTAAAAAATACTAAGTAAGATATTATCTTCTGACAACAAATACTCCAAAATACTTATTTAAGTATTTCAATAAATGTAAATATTCAGGATATATTCCATTTAATTTCTTTATAATCACTATTACTCCCAAGACTATGAAATAGTCTTCATAGTATCCTATTCTCCATTTATCAGAATTATATTATTGGTGTGAATAATGTTTCTACTTCTAATTTTCTTGTGTGAATAAATATTTATTGTGCTGGCTAGTCTTATGTCAGTTTGATGCACAAACTAAAGTTATCTGAATGGATGGAACTTTAATTGAGAAAATGCCTCCATATGATCCAGCAGTACAGTGTTTTCTTAATTATTGATTAGTGGGATGTGCCCAGCCCCTTGTGGGTGGTGCTGTCTCTGGGCTGTTGGTCTTGGGTTCTATAAGAAAGCATATAGAGCAAGCTAGGGAAGCAAGCCAGTAAGCAGCACCCCTACATAACCTCAGAATCAGCTTCTGTTTCCAGGTTCCTGCTCTATTCAAATTCCTGTCCTGACTTTCTTTGATGATGAACAGCAATATGGAAATGTAAGCCAAATAAACCTATCCTCCTTCATTTGCTTTTTGATGTTGTTTCATCACAGTCAATGAAACACTAAGACTTTCTTTTATAGCTAACGTATAGATATATTGAAAGTAAAGTAAGTTTTAACATGTTAGTATATATAATTAATATTTTGGATAATTACAAATTCTGTGAACCCTCCCAAAAAATGAAGAAAAAAGAAGAGACATTCAAACAAGCAAAGAAAGAAGAAAAAGCATAGAAGATAAGGAGAAGAAAACAAAGAAAGAGGGTCTACAAATTAAAAAAAAGGGGGTAATTTCAAACCCAACTTTCTCAGCTCTGAGAAGCAAGATAGCAGTCATTGATTTAAAGACACCGTTAATCAGTATAGATTAATCAATTTCAACATAAATTTCTTGTGAAATTGTACTGTTAAGATCAATTCAAACTATTAAAAAGATAAATGTGAAATGCACAGCAAACAAAGAGGTTCTTGTTTTATTGAAATGAAGTGACTGAAATTAATTGCAATAGCAATCACTTAGGTTTATTGGTGTTATGTGGCACTACAGAATGATTTCTACCTAGTTAGAAAATAGGACAGCTATCTGGGCTGCATAGATTAAATCTGGATGTCATATACAATACACTGCTTTTCTCCTTTGGTTTACAGGATCTGTTAAAGTTATGTTTCCAATATTAATGCCAATCATGTGCACATCTATGCACCTTATTGGATAATGGGACTTATCCTCTTCACTTGATTTTCTGTACTTCATTTGAAATATTTTCTTAACCCTTTCTTTCATTTCCTACAACATTTTAGATACTGTACAATCTACATTATTTTTGTAAGGTATTAAAACTAAATCAGAAAGAATCTTTTAACTGCAGTAGCAGAGATAGATTACAAAATAAATCTGGTGCTACAATATCCAAAGGATAAATGCTCTAGAGCAGTGGTTCTCAACTTTATTGCTGTAACCCTTTAAATAATACATTTCCTAAAGCTGTGGTGACCTCCAACCATGAAATTCTTCCATTGCTACTTCAAACTAATTTTGCTACTATTATGAATTATAATGTAAATATCTGATATGCAGTATATCTTATATGTGACCCTTGTGAAAATATCACTTGACCTCATTGGTCCTCCAAAGGAATTGTGACCCACAGGTTGAGAATCACTGGTCTAGAGCTTTTATAAGCATATGGTTGTCCTTTAGAAAACTATCAAATCTGATTATAACCAATATCAAAGGAGAGGTTGGTATATTGAGGTTTACATGTACAAATTAAAGGACAGAGTCTTCATGAATGTCTGTTAAAGAATAGCTGTTAATATTTATATTTAACTGTCAACTTCTGAAAATTGCGTTTACAGGAAACTATTATTTATTTTTCATACTTACATAGTGTAGTGCTTTGAATAAGAATGGCCCCAAAAGCTCATATTTTGAATGTTTGCTCATTAGGGAATGGCACTAGTTGATAGGGATTAGGAGGTATGGACTTGTTGGAGTGGGTGTTACTTTGTTGAAGGAAGTGTGTCATTAGGGTTGGACTTCTGGGTTTCAAACACTCAGGCTAGTCCCAGTGTCTCCCTCTTCGTGCTGCCTGCTGATCCAGGTGCAGAATTCTCTGTTACCTCTCTAGCACCATGCCTGCCTGAATTCTGCCATGCTTCCTGTCACACTGATAATGGATTAGACCTCTGAAACTGTAAGCCAATCTCAATTAAGTATTTTCTTTTATAAGAATTGCCATGGTTATGGTGTCTTTTCACAGCATTAGAACATTGACTAAGACATAGTTTCTTTCACATTTTTTGTTTAGTGTTATTTTTTAAATGGAAATGAAACTCTCAGCATCCCTTTTTGATTCAAGAAGCAAAGTAAGTTTCAAATTAATCTCATCACCCGCTACTTTACACATAAGATCTATACCTAGTACATCATGTGAGACACTCGTGATATGGGAGTTTATTTTACCACATATAATAGGAACAAGAAACATGCGAATTCTATAAAATAAGTCACACTGTGCTATACAAAGATACAAAGAGAGACACTTAGCTGCCTATACGATTTACATTTTTGGTTATATTTTCAGTCATGTCTCACATAGCCAAGGATGACTACAATCTTTTCGTTCTCTTACTTTTACCTCCAAAATTCAAAGACTGTAATTGTACAGGTTATTCCAGCCACACCCTGTGATTTTTGTAGATGTTAATTAGAGCAGAATTCCTGGAAGCACTGAAGACTAAACTGAAGCTTCCTATCAGATATTTACTGAAATGAGAAATAGAATACTGTGGTGCAAGACCTACAAATCTAAATTTGATATGATATTGCTAAGAGAATGAAAAAAAAATCTTCCAAAGGTGACTATGGGAAACACATTTAGTGAACTGGAAAGGAAAAACAAAAATCTAAAGAAGAAAATATAAATAAATAAATAAATAAATAAATGAATGAATGAATAAATAAATAAAAATTTTAAAAAAGAAAAAATCAGCTAGATTTTGTCTAATGTTCAATGGCAAAATCAATATAAAAGGTGTGTGATTTCTAATGAGAATAAAATTCCATGAGAGTTAATAGGTTCAATGTTAATGCCTGTGTGCTGCTGTTACAAGTGGAGCCTTTAAGAAGAGCTCCTTCCAATTGGACCTTGTTCTAAAGAACAGATTGATGGTTCTTGTAAAAATGCTTCACATAGCGTTTGCTCTTTTATGTATCTGCCTTCAAATACATAGGGAGACAACTTTGCTGTCCTCTGAAGGAAATGGCAATAAGTATGCACAGCATTGTGCTCTTGCTGACTTTGGAAGTCCAAATCAGCCCAAAGCAAACAACTGAGCCTGAAGTTGTTCTTGGACTCCTTGCTTCCAAAATGGTGAGAAGGATGTTCTATAGACGATCTTCCCATATCCAGTATTTTGATAAGGCGAAAGGATAAATTGAGACACATAGAAAGTTCCTGTTGTTTCCTACTTGGGAGACAGTAGAGAATAGAGGAAAGAAGCGTGAAGATGATAATTATGTCTGTCCCTAAAGGAATAAATCATGAATTTTGTCTAGAATTTGTGACCATCAACAAGCTTAAAATAGAATAATATAAAGGCTTGGATCCATGCTTTTTAAAAATATGGTGCCTTCCAGTACAGACTGCTGATCTGTGTTAAAATACTGAACAGTGTGCTAAAAACGGAAGTTTATAAGATACTGATGTTTGAATGATAGACTAGTATAGCATCAGCCTCACCTGAGAAGTGAATAGAAACAATTGTCCTTAGGGGAAGTCCAGTCCTGATAAATCAGAACACTCTGTGATTGATGATTCGAGACCTGTTGTGTATAGCAAACTCTCTACATGGCTCTCATATATACTGTTAGAAATCACTGCCATATTAAAACCTGCATTTTAGATTTTGTTTATTTTGTTTTAAAATATTCACTCCCATAATTCCATTTTAAATACTTTTCGATATTTTTCTTTTGTTTAACCAACAATGTCTTATTCTGCAGCTCTGGGTGGCTCAAAACTCTGCCTGTAAACCAAGACAGGCCTTGAACTTGCTGTGGTCCTCTTGCCTCTGCCTCCTGAGTGCAGGGATTACAGGCATAAAATACATATCTAGGTTGGATCCTAACCTACATTTCAAAACAATAAACCTGAATCTCTATACGAAAAGTGAGATGTTTACAGGAAAATAATATGTCATAGGATATTATACAACCAGATGCCAAAAAGATCAGAAGAGATGAGAATGAGTGGGTTAAAATGTTTGATAGTGAGTAAATTAAAAGCTTAACGGTGATCAGGCTTGAGAAACGCTGGCAGCTTCAATGCTTTGAAAGTTCACATTTGAATTGGAGCTAAAGGGCAGTATCCCAGGGCAAACAGCCCGTTCACATTTGTATCATTTCTTATGAGTGCCATAACAAAGAAACACACGATACACAGTTTAAAACACCATAAATGTGTTTCCACACAGTTCTTGAGGCTAAATGTCTTAAATCAAGATGATAATTGGATTTCCTCTGACTCTGAGGGAGATACTGTCCCAAGTGCCTGACAGTATTGCCAAAACCTGTTAGACTGTAATTTAAATAACATATTGAAAAGTTAAATACTAATAATAAATTGTGCCTTATGTGATGAAGCGAAAAAAGCTATAGATCCAAAATAAATAAACACAATGTAAGCATAACAATCAGCTCCTGCTTCTGGGCTATTTCTATATGTGCTGCATCACTACCCAGTCCCATGACCTTTGCTTTGTTCAAGCACCTTAGCCACTCATGGTTGTTTGTAAGTTGAGTTGACTTGTGTATTTGTTCCTTAATAATCTGTGTCATTACTAGACCTGTTTAAGTAGGGTTGCAGTAGTTTTCCATTGGCTTTAAAAACAGCTTATCAGTGATAATATATAATCAAGAATCCTATATATTAAAAATAATAAACATATATCATTGCACAGTTATAGTTTAGTTACTCATTGTTAATCAAACCAACATTAGAAAGAATATAAATACATGCATTCCAGTTTATTTGGGGGAATGTCACAGACTGGCTTTTAGGAACACACCTTCACATGCTTGAGGGTGGTTTTAACATCAATTCTTGTTATCATATCCTTTAATCATTATAGAGACATGGAGATATGAGGTAAAATTGTATGAATGATTACTCACCATATCCCTGTATTCTTTTTTTTTTTTTTAAAATTTATTTTAATTTATTTTGCAATACAATTCAGTTCTACATATCAGTCACGGATTCCCTTGTTCTCCCCCCTCCCGTCCCCCTCACCTTCCCCCCAACGCCCCCCCCATTCCCATCTCCTCCAGGGCAAAGCCTTCTTAACTGCCAAATATAAATCCTGAGTCTACCAGGTTGATCTCAGTCTGTGGGGAAGGCTTTGCCCTGGAGGAGATGGGAATGGGGGGCGGGCTGGAGGGAAGGTGAGGGGAGCGGGAGGGGGGAGAACAAGGGAATCCATGGCTGATATGTAGAACTGAATTGTATTGCAAAATAATAAAAAAAAATTTAAAAAAATCCAGAAACAATAATAAAAAACCTTAATTATAAATTATTTTATTAAAAAAATTGTTTGAGTTATCTGTTTGGAATTTTACAAATACTCCTAGCCTTCAAAATATTATCTAGCATTATGTAATGAAGGCAAGCTCATCATTAGACTGTTATAAGTTTTGATGAAAAACTCATATGTTACAAACCATCACTGTATTTCAGTTTGACAGAAGGAAGTCAGCATGCATAATAAAACAGACCTAAATGAAAGTAAGCAATGTTCTGAAAACTTAACTTCATCATGAAATTGAGTTAAAGAATTAATGATATTATATAAACATAATGATATTAGTTAGAATTGTCATGCTTATAAGAGTTACACATGTTTTTCATGTATTTCATTCTATGACACATTATATATATTGGCTTTCTCTCGAACCATGTTTGGGGAAGTTCAGGTTATATGTCCCTGATGATTTATCAGTTGTTGTCTTGAATAGTTACCCTACTATACAGTCTCGCCTCACAATCTCTACAGCACATAGTGATGGGTACAAATAAGTGGAGCACTCGGGCTCATTCTTTAGGAAAGTTGGCAGAATTCAGCTTTAAAACTCACCAACCAGTAAGTGACATCCATACCCTTGACACCCATAGGACTTACTTCAATTTTCTGGAATACGTTCTCAGTCACAGTGAGGCAATAACTTTACTGTTTAATAGTGTACATAATCCAGCTTTTGGTCCTTGAAATCTTTTCTGATGGCGAAGTGCTTGTGGCGAGATCGCTGTCTAGATTTTCATTTGCATTTCCCAGGTCCTCCTTCATTCCCTCTTTGCAGAAGGAAATGAAGAAGTCATTTTTGCTCTCTTTCTTGTTCTTTTGGTCCATTCATTTCTTATCTCCTGCCTTTCCTTCCTCAAATTAATATAAATCACTGTACAAAATAATTTTCAACTTAATTATCATTTCTTTTTAATAAATACAAGGGGGATTCAGTGAGTGTGAATATGGCCACACTAATTTCTTCTTCTTCTTCTTCTTCTTCTTCTTCTTCTTCTTCTTCTTCTTCTTCTTCTTCTTCTTCTTCTCTTCATTTTTCTCTATCAAATTGGATAGATACAAATAGAACACCCGGATCAGTTACTATCTTTGCATGAGTAAAGCAAACACATTTTGGCATTTTAGGGCAACCTATACTCTGAATTTTTATTCTGAAAAGACTATCCTATAACAGTTTAAATCATGGCAGGTAAGCTAACCATTAAGTAAAAGAAAACATGTTTTCTGATGTTACAGAAGTTAGGAAAAAAGGAAATTTTAAGCACATTCTCTTTTGATATGAATTACTCAATGCTAAAGGCCATGTTATAAGCTATAAATCAGTATTTTGCCTAATGCAAATCTCTTGGAATGCATATGAAATAATAATTGTTTTGCACAATAAATACATTAATATTATATAAAGTCTAACCATCATTTGATGGAAAACTTTTGCCAAAAGCTTGGTCTGCTTTGTGTGGGAGGGTAATATTTTCATTAATATTACATCTGATTTTGTAAACTTCTTAGAAGTCATTTGACTTGGAAAAGCTTTCACAGCAAGTGGGACACGTTTGAATGATGTTTCTGTGCTGGGGCATACTCTTGCCCTTAGCAACAAAACTAATCAATTTTGTATGGGTGAGCAATATTTTTTGTTGTTGCTCTGGAAAATACACTATTTATGTACTGGAGAATTCACCTTTTAAATTTACAAGGAAATACACATCTTTGATTGTTTGTGATGCTATCTGAGATTTCATAAAAATCACACTAGATAGCAGAACAACAGAAGTCAATTCATTTATATATTTCAGATATTCATCTCATTTCCAAAACTCACATTTTAAAATTTTGTTTGGTTGCTTATTTAAAAGTCATTACTTATCCAAATTTTCTTCCCTGGTGATTCTCATTAAAAAAAAACATACTATCTTATGATTTAGTTTACCTGTTAATTTAACAATATAATGTTTAATTGCATAGTAAAATGTTTTATTTTATTTTTTATTTTATTTTATAATTTAATTTAATTTTACATATCAGCCATGGATTCCCTTGTCCTCCCCCCTTCTGCCCCCGCCTCCTTCCTCCGGCCCACCCCCCATTCCCATCTCCTCCAGGGCAAAGACTCCCCTGGGGATTGAGTTCAACCTGGTAGATTCAGTTCAGGCAGGTCCAGTCCCCTCCTCCCAGGCTGAGCTAAGTGTCCCTGCATAAGTCACAGGTTCCAAACAGCCAGCACATGCACTGAGGTCAGGTCTCTGTCCCACTGCCTGGATGCCTCCCAAACAGATCAAGCTAATCAACTGTCTCACCTATCCAGAGGGCCTGATCCGGTTGGGGACCCCTCAGCCATTGGTTCATAGTTCATGTGTTTCCATTCGTTTGACTATTTGTCCCTGTGCTTTTTCCAATCTTTGTCTCAACAATTCTCGTCAAAACGACTCTGAGATACCACCTTATACCTGTCAGAATGGCTAAGATCAAAAACACTGAAGACAGCTTATGCTGGAGAGGATGTGGAGCTAGGAGAACACTACTCCACTGCTGGTGGGAATGCAAGCTTGTACAACCACTTTGGAAATTAATATGGTGCTTTCTCAGAAAGTTGGGAATCAATCTCCCCCAAGATCCAGCTATGCCACTCTTGGGCATATACCCAAAGAATGCTCAATCATACCACAAGGGCACTTGCTCAGCTATGTTCATATCAGCATTGTTTGTAATAGCCAGAACCTGGAAGCAACCTAGATGGCCCTCAACTGAAGAATGGATAAATAAAATGTGGTACATATATACAATGGAATACTACTCAGCAGAGAAAAACAATGACATCATGAGGTTTGCAGGCAAATGGATGGATCTAGAAAAAATCATCCTGAATGAGGTAACCCAGACTCAGAAAGACAAACATGGTATGTACTCACTCATAGGAGGATACCAGATGTAAAACAAAGATGACTAGACTGCTACTCACAACTCCAGGGAGCTACCTAGAAAACAAGACCCTAAAAAAGACACAGGGATCGCCCAATGACAGAGAAATAGATGAGATCTACATGAATTACCTGGATGTGAGTGGGGGTAATGAAGGGCAAGGTTCGAGGGAAAGAGAGCTTAGGGGAGTGGGAGATCCCAGCTGGATAAGAACAGAGAGGGAGAACAAGGAATAAGAGACCATGATAAATGAAGACCACATGAGAATAGGAAGAAGCAAAGTGCTAGGGAGGTCCCCAGAAATCCACAATGATACCTCCACAATAGACTACTGGCAATGGATGAGAGCCTGAACTGACCTACTCTGGTGATAGGATGGCCAAACAACCTAATTGTGGTGCTAGAAATCTCATCCAATAACTGAGGGAACCAGATGCAGAGATCTACGGCCAGGCCCCAGGTGGAGCTCCAGCAGTCTAATTGGTGAGAAAGAGGAAAATGTTTAATTTTATAATGTTACCATTTTATGAACAGTGTGTGGGATGTCAATGAATACCAATGGAAACAAGCACATGGATCAAAATTAGGAAAATATGTGTGCCAATTTAAACACTGAAACAACAAACTGAAGAGAGGTAAAGCAGATAGCCCAGGTGTGAATGGCTATGTTCACGTCTAGTGTTGGTGCGACTGGGGGCATTTCAGTAAATGCAATGATTAAAACTATTTTTTAATTTTGTGAAAATTTTAGCAAGTTTTTTTCCTATTATCAAGTGGACACTGATAAATGCCTTAGACAACATAACCACTGTGATTTTTTTCATTTAAATTTTTGATGGCTGCCCAACCTATGACTATTTTATTCTAATATATTAAATATAGTACAATTTAATTGACCAAAAACACTTAGAGAGTTACAATGGATGCCTTGCTCCTGGATCTTGCATGAGTAGAGGTAAATAAAGTGTGTCTTCTGCTTCAACATGGTGAGTGAGATGAATCTGCATGAATGTCCTTTTTAAAATTATAAAACGTATTTTTTTATTTCTATTGTGTGAATGTTTTGCCTTCCTGTATGTCTGTTGGCTACATGTGGGCTTCATCCCTGTGGAGGTCAGAAGAGGGCATCGGATTCTCTGGAACAGGAGTTACAAGTGGCTGTGAGCCAATTTGTGGGGGCTGAGAATAGAACCCAGGTCCTCTGCAAGAGCAGTTAGTGTTCTTACCAGCCCTTCCGTTCCTAATGTCCTTCGTGTTATGGGTATACAATAGTTTTACAACATATTGCTTTTCTCATATATGGACATGCATGCATATAGTGTACTTTTATCAGAGTCACATCTTCTATTACCATTTCTTTTGGTTCAGCCCCCTTATTTCTCCCTTGTCCGTCTGTAATGATTCCCCATGTCACTCTGATATGTTTGTGTTTTTCCCTGACAGTAAAGGTGATACTTGCTATTGTGAAACTGGTGCATTTCACTTTAAATGGTTATTCCTAATTTCACCCTCCTTCCTGCAAATGAAAAAGTACTTCATTCTTTTTGTGAACAGATAAACTCCATTACCAATTTATACCACATTGTCTTCATCCAGTTATCCACAGAGGGCACTTCAGTTGATTCGATGACTGGGCTCTTGGAAGCAGTGCAGCAATAAACGTGAATAGGAAGCCGTACCTTCAGTAAGGTATACACGCAGAATTGGTACAGATGAAAAGTAGAAGAGCTCGCCTCTACCTTTCTGAAGCCTTTTCTGTTGGCTGTATTAATTTTCATAGCCAGTGGCGCTGTGTGCATTCATCCTCACTGACTTTTGCTTTTCATCTTCTTAAGAGCAGTGATTCCAATTGGAGTGAGTTGGAATCTCAGTGCAGCTTTGATTTCATTTTCCTAATGAACTCCTGAAATGTTAGTTGGCTTTTTATTTAAATTTTTTTCATAAAATATATTTTGATCATTTTCATATGTTTATTGGCCACAGCATTTCTCCCCCATTAAAAATATCTGTTCAGTCCATGTGATATCTCTTGATTGGATTATTTGTTCTTCTCTTTAATTTTGAATTATTTTATATTTTGGACATGAATCTTATTTTGGAGAAATAGTTGGCTAGGATTTTCTCCTGTCCTGCCGAGGTTTTTTTCAAAAGGGTTTCCCTGCGTAGTTTTGGTGCCTTGAACTCACAGAGCACCTCCCGGCTCTGCTTCCCTAGTGCTGGGATTAAAGGCATGCACCACTGCTGCCCGGCACACTTTCTTCTTTCTGTAGAATATTTAATCTTGCTGTTTCAAAGCTATGTAATTCAATATGATCCCATTTGCCAGTTTTTGCTATTTTTTTCCCTTAACTACCAAAATAGTGGTGAGGCTTTATCCCCTAACTCTTAAGTTTTTTCATCATTTTTGATAGTAGTAAACATTTTTGATCCCATATGAAATCCAATGCAAATAGATAAAGTATGGCATGTGTTTATAGTAAAGTCAGAGAGATGAGATAGCACCAGTTAGGTTGTCTGTGCTAGAAAATTAACAGGCAGGAAGGGCAGATAGACACAAAATAGGGGCTTCTGGAATTTTAATTGTTTTTTAGCAGTAGAACATTAGTGAATAAGACAGAATTGTGCACATTCCTGTGATACCAGCACTAGTGAACCCAGACTTAAGTCTATCACATTTTAGAATTTATAATGCTATGAGCGAAAATATTTTAACAACTTTGTATGATAATATAATAATTTAATGACCTTTAATTACTGTAGTCTACAAAATGACATGTGATCTCACACAGATTATGGAAACATGAATAGACTCAAAAGTATCCAGAAATAACACACTAGACATTTAATTAATTTATCATATACTCAACTGTTACCTAGATTTTGCTTTCATAGAAAGTCATTGTTAAAGAAATATTCAATCATAATGGCATTCAACTGAATACACAAAATATGTCAATGAGGATAAAGTTTTACAAAGTAACTGAAACAAAATGACCACTTATTATCATGCATCTTGAATTAGAAAAACAGATATTAAGAGAAAATTGCTTTTTAAAAAATCATTCAGAATGTAAAATTGGATAATAAATATTGTTTAGCAGTAGCAGTAAGTAGACTACATCATTACATCTATTATTATAAATAATAGTATAGAAATACTGAGAATAGATCTATAATCTGATGCCTAAGATATGTGAGAAGAGGGAACATTAACAGCAGCGAAATTTCACAGGGTATTAAAAACATGGATACTTGAACACTAAAAGTCCTCAATAAAATGTTTTCTCAGTATATAAACAGGACATATTCACACGCTAAAGACAAAATGGAAAAGGATAATATGGCACATGCAGAGGCCAGATCTGTCTTGAAACTGAAACTCATAATTATTCTCTAACTCAAATGCTAATGAAATACAAACTACAAACTCAAATGTATGGAACTCAGTACTCCACAATACACATATTCAATTGTAAATGGCATCATGGCACAGACAGCGTCTATGTTTGGAATCCTAGTTTAGAGTGGCACAATAAAAGAAGAAAAAAACAAACAGGGCTAGTATAAAGGAGTGAGAAATATTCTAGTTTCATCTCTCAAGAAGTAGAATTTAGAATTATTTTTCCTTTATACACATTGCTCTTCATTCTCTTCTTCTTGTCTTCCTTTCATACTTGTATTTTTCCACTATCTATGTTTCTTGTTTCTTTTCTTTGTCTCATTGTCTTCTTCCCATCCCCTCATTTCCTTGATCCTTTAAGGAATGTAGCTCATTTTATTGATGAACTTGCAACAATACAGTTGGATTACATTCATAAAGCTTGAAGATTGTAGTATCAGTTTGCTTATGAAGCAAACATTCATTGCATGTATCATTGAAGAAAATAACAAATGTGGAAATTAAAACAACTACAGATAAGTTTTCAATGCTGAAAATATATGCTAGTTAAAATGCTATATTGAACAATATGTGGAAAAGTTTGTGAAGAAGCTTGTACAGAATAGGCATAATTTACTATCATAACACAACAGCAGTAAGAAGTAGCAGTTTAATTCTCTTGGGAGTTAAAGAAATAAGAGAAGTCTGAGCAGGTGTTCACAGGTGGGCAGGTTGTCAAGATGATTTCTTTGCACATCATGTCAACATCTACAACTATCTCTATTTGACACTTTCAGATTAAGAGAATGATTGATTTCTGGATTTTTTGGCATAATTTCCAAAATTTAAAAAAATGAAGGTTCAGGCCACCCAAGAAAATACTTGAATATAGGAGGATTTTTGATACTCTGCTACAGTACATATGTTTCAGACTCAGCAAATGCAGAGGCATTCACTATTTAAAGAATTCCAGATAATACATGCAGATAATCTTTTCTCAGGAGAATGGGCTTAATGTGCCATGTTTTCATCCTGGTCTATGCACACTCATTGTTTGTAAGGACTATAGAAAAGAAATCAAATGAACAAGTAAGCAAATTGTTGGGTATAACGTCAGTTGATTTAAATTCACCCACCACAGAAAACGTTAAGCCTCTATGCTCTTCCATCATATTCATGAAAGCTGAGTTATGGAACCTTCCTACGTGTCCCTCACAAGAATGAATAAAGATAATGTGGTATTTACACAAAAGTATTTCCCTCAGTGATAAAGAAGAAAGAAATTGTTGTGGTTTTTTTTGCAAGAAAATCAATGTAATTGGCAATTATTACGTCAAGCAAAAACTGTCTTTTTTATTTTCAGTTAAATTCTCCTTCAAAACAGCGATCAGCAACCTTAACAGAGTACTCGATAGAAACAAACAAACAAAATAACGATGAAATACTTTACCAATGTTCATCTTCCCTTGCCATAAGAAAATACAAATCAAAACAACTTTGCAGTTTCATTATACCATGGCAAAGTTCAGTAAAAGAGCTTACAACAAATGCTTGAGTAAATATTGGATTGTAGCCAGAAGTTTCTCCAATCCCACCTGGCCCTCCAGTCCCATAGCTGCTTATAAAATAATTACTCAGGGGCTTATATTATTTATAACTGCTTGGCCAATAGCTTTGGCTTATTACTGACAAGCTTTTACACTTAACCCATAATTCTTATATATGTTTATCCACGTGGCTTGGTACCTTTTCTCAGTTCTGCCTTGTCATCTTGCTTCCTCTGTGTCTGGCTGGTGACTCCTAACTCTGTCCTTCCTCTTCCCAGCATTCTCCTAGTCTGCTTGCCCAGTCTATACTTCCTGCTTGGCTACTGGCCAATCAGCATTTTATTAAACCAGTGTACAATAGCATTATCCCACAGTATTGGATAAAGAGAATCCTTGATGGGTTAGGGGTGGGTGGGAGGGTACTGATAGAGATCAATACAGTCAACACATTAGAACTTCAATCAATCAAAGTGCAGAGTTGTGGAGTCCAGCCCAAATGGGACAGCTACAATACAACTCCTGCACCTAAGACCCAGGAAACATCACAGAAAAGGGGAAATAAAGTCTTTAAGAGTGGGATTAGGTAGTTTGCTCTAAGACTGTGCCAGCAAATGTGTGTAAAAAGCTACACACATAAGACCTTACCATCATGACTAGCTAACCATGAGCTGAACAAGGACAATAGCACCTAGACATGCCAAAGTAGACTGGATAAAGCCCATGGGGCTTCATCCCTATATGAAAAACTATAGGAAAGGCAACTAAGGATTGATGAGATCTGAGAGCAAAAGAAACTGTCTTCCCCAGGGAAGCACATACTAAATGGTATCCAATACACTGGAGAAGATGTTTTGAAGGAGATTATTGGAGTTCTTTTGAGTCTTTGTTTTTTGAGTTATTTTTATATTCTGGATATTATTCCTCTGGTAGTCATATAGCTAGCCAAGATTCTCTCCCGTTCTCTTGAGTGCCCTTTTGACCTGGTTTATTTTTATTTATTTATTTATTTAGCTGTGCAGTTTTATGAAGTGCCACTTGTTAATTGTTGCTCTTAATTCTTGGGCAAATGGAGTCCTATTCATAACTTTTTTTTAACACTGTATCCTGTAGGGTACAGTTTTATTCTGGCAATTTCAGAGTTTTTGGTTTCATGTTTAGGACTTTGATCTATGTGGAGTTAGTCTTTGCTGTTACCATAAAATTGTAATATTTTTAATTTCATTTTTTAAAATTACTTATTTAGTGTTTCATATATGGAATACTGATACCATTTCCCTCTCCTCTCTCTTTTAAACTCTTCCTGTACTCAAATTAATGGCCTCTTATTTGTGAGTGTGTGAGAGGGTGTGCATTTAAATACATAACTGCAGCCTGCTCTTTTCATTTAGTGTTGCTCATATGTACATATGTTTAGAGATGATTATGTAGAATTACATAACTTAGCGGAGGGCTTGTCCCTAGCAAGACTTACTACCCCTCTCTCAATAACCACAGATTGCCTGTAGCTCCTCATTTACAGTTTGGGAATTGTGAGATTTATTCCACTCACATTTACAATTGATCTTGTCATTTATCAAGTCTTGTCTAGGTAAGACTCGTCTTTTTGATATCTCATGGTTTCAGTTCCCCTGTCATACATAGATGTCACTGTGTCATAGCAGACATTTTGACTCACTGGCTCTTATAGTCTTTCCAATCCATTAACCTTGATGTGGAGATGTTGTTACAGTTGTATCAGCTGGGACGAGGCAGTTGTCCTCTGCATTTTAGCCAGCTGTAGATCCCTGTAATGTTTTCCATCTTCTTTAAAAGGCATTCTTTTTTTATATTTTTATTCATATATATATATATATATATATATCTCATATACATATATATATGTATCATATATCATATACATATATATAAACCTTGTTGCTGAGGCTGAAACCTATAACTACTCCTTAAATATGGAAAAGTTGAGCTGGTTGTTACCTAATGTCTTCACCCCTATGACTAGTTTTCATCTTACTAGAAGGCACTAACCAAGGAAAAAAATAAACACCAACTCTGATATAAATTCTTCTTTCTACAATGTTGACCTATCTGCTAGATGTGCTAGTGTAATAGTGGCACAATCTTTGGGAGTAACCAACCAATATCTGATGTGATTTAAGATTTATCCCGTGAGTTGGAACCCACCCCTGAAACTGCTCTAGTGGCCAAGAATCTGATACCAGATAGTCCAGGTAATCTGAGACCAGAGCTAAAGGAATCAAGCCATAAAATGACTACTAATAGCAGTAGTCTATTAGTAGTATTTAAGATCAGTGTCTTGCTCATCATCAGAGAGGATTCCTCCTGAAGAAGATGGAAATAAATGGATTATTTGCACAAAGTCTCCTGTTAGGGACCTGGGAACTCTGAGGAAGAGATGATGGAAAGTTTGTAAGAGCAAGAGAGAGTAGAGGACACCAAGAAGACAACACACTCTAAACACAGCAGAACCTTTGCATATATGAACTGACAGAGACTATGTCAGCCT
The DNA here is from genome assembly GCF_007827085.1 of Peromyscus californicus insignis. Taxonomy (NCBI): domain Eukaryota; kingdom Metazoa; phylum Chordata; class Mammalia; order Rodentia; family Cricetidae; genus Peromyscus; species Peromyscus californicus. Next base: position 16,166,896 of record NW_026294503.1, read on the forward strand.
GCACAGGGCCTGCACCACTCTGCACCAGAGGGAGTCCCAGTTCTGAGAGAAGAAGTGGATATGAACCCACATCCCTAACCCAGAAGCTATCTTCAAATGATAACCACTCATAAATGAAAAATTAGTTTCCTCCAAATAAATCTCATGGGAGATACAAATCATTCTCAAAGGCAGGCCATATTCCTATCAGTATATAGCCAACACAAAACAAAGACAGTAGAATCTTTGGAATTTTTTTTAATTTTGCTTTCAGGTCATTTGCACATATATTATGTCTGCTAGTTTTGTGTTTTTACTAGATTCTTGTGTTCTGAACTTATGTTTCTCTGCATTTATGTGTTTCTTATGTTTTATCTTTAGCTCTTTTTCATATGTTCATTTGTTTTGTCCTATTCTGGTTCATTCATTTTTGTTTTATTTTGTTATTATTCTTTAGATACCTGTTTCTTTTTTAAGAAGAGATAGAAACGGTGTGCATTCAGATGAAGTAGAGGAGGGAAGGATCTTAGTGGAGTTGGGTGAGGTGAAATCATAGTCAGAAAGCATTGTATGTAAAAAAATATTTTCAACAAAGGAAAAATAGAAGAAGAATACATTTTAATCAAATAAAAGTGACTATATGACATGAATATGAAAAAAATTAAAAAGAGAAGCTAAATTCCATATGAGGAGATCTTGAGTAGGAAATTCAAGCTGCTATATTTCAATAAATCACTACCAATTCATTTTTCAATCCTTACAATATTAGATAAGTAGGTACATTTTCATTTCCTTTATGTACATCAATGATCATTATTTCTAATATTGAAATCACAAAAATCAGTGTTACAGTTATGTGAGAAAATATTGAGTCAAATAAGCAAGTGTTAACAAGTTAGGAAAAAGGCTGAACAACTGTAAAGGATGGACATCTGAACTGAGATTCGTCCCATTCCTCCAAGCTAAGCACAGCATTGGTCAAGTTATATCATTTCCCACATAGTGAGAGTAACTTTCTCTGGACTGCGAACCTAAGAATATGAAGCTTATAAGAAGAATAAAAAATTCAATCAGTTGGATATGTATGTGGATTTACAAGGATTTTTCGTTGATTTTTTTTAATTGATCATAAGCATTATGCTACTTGGCAAACCACTGAAGTAGATATATTTCTTTAGTAAATCTCATTACATCTGCACTGTGTCACTTGACCAAAACTGAACTTTCTAGAGAAACAACCATGCTTTCTAGTCACTGTCCACTTGGGTTCTGTGACTTTCTTTGCAGATACAAACAACGGTAGGAAGGAATTTAGCAAGTATTTAGCCTATAAAAGACAATGATCATTAAGACTAAAGACTCATGTTTTAAATCACTTATATTACACAAATTTAAGTTATGAATTAACAATAAACATTTCACTCTAGTATTGGTTGAAGAATTACCAATAATCAAATTTTGTCACCTACTCACACATATTCATGCCCACAGTGTTTTCAGCACATTGATCAGAAGGAGAGACAGAGACTGAAATATTTTGATGCTGATTTTTTTCTCACCAAGCTAATTTTTGTTAAATTTTGATTATTTTATAAAAACACTTCTTCTCACCAACTCTCCATGTACATGAATGACAAATGTTACTGGAATTTGTGATGATTTTTTTTTTTTAGAACAAGAGGATAATTTAAGCTCTTATAGCAACAGAAATTTTTTTTTCATATAACAGGCAACTAAATAAAATGCGTGTCATTTGATTTAAAGAAACTTAGATGGAAACACTTAAACTCAAAAATAAATTTTACTATCAAAAGGATGGATCACTCTTTATGTCTTTTAAGTGCTTAATCTATAACACACTTTTTTCTAAGAAAATTAAAGGTGTAAATACTATTGAACAATGTTGTTAAACAGATATCCCTTTTAAACACCTTTATTTTCTTTCTTGAAATATGTTTTTCATTGAAAAGGAATTACATCGTTTACCCTCCTCTCTTTTCTTTCTAGCCTCTCTCATCGACACTCCCTTGAATGCTCCACAGGCCTCCTTCCATTTCTCAAGGTGATAGCACACACACATACACAAATACATATACAGAGAGACACAGGCACACACATGTTGTTCCTTTTGTACATATGGTTTCAGGGCTAATCACTCCTCATTTGCCTCCAATAAGAGGTTTCATCTATGGGAAGAGATGATTCTTTGCCTGTAGTTCTTCATCTAGGGGTGAGACTCCATGAATTTTTTCTTTCCTATTAACATGTCTATTGATATTACCAATGTTCCCATCTTGTTTATGCAGCTGTTTCTTTTTTTAAAGGTTATCAAGGGTTTATTAAGATATAGAATGGAGACAATACACTCACAGATACAGAACAAAGTAAATAGCTGTTGTGGTCCTTCGTTCTGCCTGGGGGACAATGGAACCAGCCATCTGATCTCCGACCACCCCAAGAGAGAGAAAGTGTGTGCCCCCTCTTCAGTTTTAAGCATTCATGTACCCAGAAAAAAAAACACACCTCTATTGGGTCAGATATCCCAAGGTCATTGGCGGAGCAAATTCCCACAACACTTCCCCTTTTTGTCTAAATAAGAAGGTTCTAAACCTAATACAAAGTTATATATGTACAGTAAGAACAATTATCAAGTATTGTCTAGGAGAAAGTAAAGGTAATAACATAAACAAAAATGGCACTATGACCAACAAGAACAACATCAAGCAATAAACGTATATTAAATTAAATATCCATACCAAAGGTAATTGGCAAGTTACAGAGATTACTCCAAAGCTGTCCTATCCTGAAGAATCTAAATCTAGTACCTGATATGCTCTTAGCTAAGATACTAGAGGACTGTAAATGTAACAATCTAGTATTTAACCCCATCTATGACCTGAGAAGGAAAATGATATTACCTGAGTAAGCAGGAAGTGCAAACAAGCAACTTCCGAAATATGAAAGGTATGACAGAAACAGCTGTCTGCTTGGATAGTCACCCAATATTTCTCTGCAACGTTGGGGTAACCACTATTGGCTACAAGCCTAGAATATCTGACAGATCATCTTCAGAAGCAGGAAATTTTGAAAGACTCTCCTACCCTGTCTTGGCAAGATTCGGCAGTTGCTTTTCCCTTTGTCCTGCTTGTCCGGATTGGGCAGCGTCCTTACTGTCTGTAGTCAATGCAAGGGCAGTTCTTTGTCCAACAGGCCACTTTTGATGCAGTTACTTCTAAAAGAGACTTACAAAGCAGACTTCTTGTATTCTGGCTTTTAAAATCTTTCCACTTCCCCTTCCGTGGTGTTCCTGATCCATAGGGAAGACATTTATTTTCTTTCTACATTATTTATATTAAGTTAAACATAATGATTTATATTTTATAAAATGATCTAATATTGATTGGCTGGTTTATGCTTTTGTCTTATTTAATACTTCTCCAAATGGGTTATTTCTTATCAACTAGATAGCCAACTTCACAAAGGGCTATCTTTTTTATTGGTCATTGTTCTCCTAATATCTCCATATGTTAAGTATCTGAGGTAGAGAATGGTATACTTGTCAAAGTTATGAAAGAACGAAAAATAAAGTCTTATTTTAATTCAGCCAAAGACCCTAAGCTACAAAGCCCTCACATCTAACGTAACACTGACATATGCAATTAATACTAATATGTTTTCCTATTAATTTTTGTTATTTTACTGATAAATGTGCTTTTAAGCAAAATTTACCTAAGCTATAAAAGTCAATAACAAAAAAAGAGCATGATATTTAAATATTACCTTAATACAAAGTTTTTAAGCAAGTTCAGTGAGAATTATTTTGTGTATTGATACAAAGTGGAGAATAGTTTTGTTAGAATACTGTACATACATTTGTAATCTTGTTCAAGGTATTGTATCTATACAGTTCTTTTAACAATGTAATGCAAATCTCTAGTTCCTGAAAGTTATTATTACCCACTAATTAGGATACAAAGAAATGCAAGTTAGTAGTTAGTCATTACAATTAAACTTGTAAGGTATGTTTTCAAGGTCAAACAGATATATTTTAGATAGATAGGTCATCTTCAAACACTTTAGAGATCTACAGAATATGGTTTTTAAGATTTTTTTTAATAGCGTAGACTTTTTTATGACTATGAGATGTGTCTGCTTCTGGCAGCACCAATCTACTTAAGAGAAAATGATGGGCATTGAAGAAATTCCATATGGAGTTTACTTTCTTTGTGGCAAAAGTTAGCCACTAGGCAAGAAAATGTCTTTGCCTCAACTGCCCAGTATGCTGTCCAAGTGGACAAGCAGGACATAAAAGAAAGGACTGCTGAATCTTGCCAAGACAAGGTAGGAAGGCCCTTCAGAATATCCTGCTTCACAGATAACTCTGTCAGATATGCGAGGCCTGTAGGCCAAAGGCAGATGCCCCAATATTGCAGAGGAACCTTGGGTGACTATTCAGGCAACCAACCGTTTCTGTCATTTCTCACATTTTTGGAAGTCATTTGTTTGCACTTCCTGCTTATTTAGGTAATATTTCCTTCTGGGGTCTCTGAGGGAGATGAAGACTAGATAGTTATTGTTTTCCTTGTTAACAAATTCAGAAAAGAAACTCACTAAAAAGGGGTAACATGTATGTTTGAAAGACATCAAAAGAAAGTATTCATTTGGTAATGCAAGATAGGATAGAAAGTGAATTAGGTACAACATTTTGAACTCACCAAAATAGGAGAGATAATGGAGTATTTTCTCAGAATTTTTCAAATGTTTATGGACTGGACATTGTTAATGTAATTCTTGACTGTATATATTGTATATTCTTTTTGTACTTACTGTATTTAGTTTTTCTTACATTAATTATAACCTTCTTTTATTATTTTAGACAGAAAAGGGGAAATGTGGTGATATATTGTGTACTCTATTAAAATTTGCATGAAGATCAGAGAACAAAGCAAGCAACTAGATTGAACATAGAGACCAGGCAGTGGTGGTACACACCTTTAATCCTAGCACTCGGGAGGCAGAGATTTGATCCGTCTGGATCTCTGTGAGTTCAAAGTCACCCTAGACTACATGAGACTGACTCAGTCTAAGAAAGAAACAGAGCCAGACAGTGATGGCTCACATCTTTAATCCCAGTACTGGGAAGTACACATGCCATTAATCCCAGGAAGTGATGGCTGGGCAGAGAAAGGTATATAAGGCGTGAGGAGACAGGAACTAAAGGCTTTTTGGCAGAAGCATCTCTTTCAGCTAGAGGTTTTTTTGGCTAGAGTCTTTTGGGTGAGGACTCAAAGGATATCAGTCAGAGAATGCATGGAGTTGATAAGGTGAGATGAGGCAGTGGCTTGTTCCTTTGTCTCTCTGATCTTTTAACATTTACCCCAACATCTGGCTCTGGGTTTTTTATTAAAAGACCGTTTAACATTCAAGTTATTCTTTCCTTTTTTTTCTCTTAAATTGATACCAGCTTCTGCCTTCCACATGCTAGTATTAAAGGCATGTGCCACAATGCTCAGCTTTGTTGAGTATCTTAAGTAATCTTTTGTAGATGGAGGGAAAGAAAGTGAGGCAAAAGCTAAAAGTGAACAATGAAATAATATCACTCATATTAATAAAGGTGGATAAATATGGAACTTATAACTTTGCTGTACAGTGACCTCGTATCTCTGTGTGTGTTCTTAGAAAGATTCCAAAATGTACATATTGTATTTTGGTCTCATTTCATCCTTGTCCCAGTGTGACTTTCATGTTGCTTTGTGAAACTGCTTTTCTTCAGTAAACAGTAAGACTTAACTGCAAGGTCCAGAGCAATGTGAGGCAAAGCTAGTATCTTGATCTCAGTTGTCTCTTTTTCAGAAGAAAATTAAATAAGTAACGGTAAAAACTACCACCTTGTTATTATCATTCTTTTGGAACAGAAGTATATGTGAGAAAGAGAGAGGAGACAGAATGTAGTTGTCAATGCTGTCTCCCATTTCTGCACGGGTACATTGCACTTTGAAAGCAGAGTTGTCTAAGAGTATTCACCATGCTATACTATTAATTGCCTGCAATGTAACCTAATGAGCAGTTTTCAAGACTAGAAATAGCATTACAGAAAATAGTATCAAGACTTGTGAACAGTAGATCTGTTTGTCCACAGTGAGAGTTAAAATGAAAGAGAATGAGCCAGGGGTTGCTAGTAAACTCTGAAAACCAGTGACCAAATGATAGATCTCATCCATCAGAGATTCAGGGTCCAGGCTCTGGGCCAGCAAGATATGTGCCTTCACATTCAAGTAATGAGATTTCCTTGGTTTTTACATATTTATATGTGCATATATATTCATGCATACAAACATATCATGCACAAATGCAAACATATATACATACACAGTAACACTCATGCATGTGTTAGTATAATGAGCTAAAGAAAGTTTTGACTGTCTTAAAAATGTACTAGTCACTTATTTTCCAAAATACTTTAAAATTTTTTAAAAACCATCTTTTATAGGTTTTTATTCAATATTTCAATAGGTCATCTTCAAACACTTTAGAGATCTACAGTTGGATGTAAAGTTGTAAGTTTTTTTTTCAAATTATGTAAGCTTCCTCTTTTCTGGAGCAATGGTGTTTTGTTTTCTTTAAAGAATCTTTTTGGTTTCATGAGGTCTCATTCATTAATTGTTGACCTTAATGGCCATGCTACCCATGTCCTATTCAGAAAACCCTTGCCTGTGTCAATGTGTTTAAGCATATTCTCTAATTCTCCTCTATCAGATTTAGGATATTAGGACTTATGTTGTGGTCCCTGATCAATTTGAAGTTGTGTTTTGTGTAGGATGAGAGATAAGGTCAGGTTTCATTCTTTTACAGGTAGTTGTCCAGTTTGCCCAGGGCCAATTGTTGACACTGTCTTTTCACCAATATATATTGTTGATATATTTGTCAACAATTAAGCAGGCTTATATGCAGGTCATAAATTCTATTCTATTGGTCAATTAGCTGTATGCTATTTTTTCTCCTTCCTCTTTAATTTTTTGCAAAATATCCCTTTCCAATATCTGGAGTATAAGAACACATAAAGCAATTGTTTTGCAATCCAACTGTCCTTTGTTGGCTCAAAGCAGATTCTTCACTGAGCCCCTTTATGCTCAGTATAACTCAACACAAGCTACTTTTCCAAAGGTTAAAAGATCATGACCACTCCCTCCAGGAAATTGTTTAGCTGAACAACTCTGCAAAATATAAATCGCATCCTCTTTTTGTGTTTCACTTTTAAAGACAAGGTAGAGGGAATTTTCTTTCCCATTCCCAGCAAAATTAACACACAACAAATGTAGCTGATGTGTTACTTAAGCCTAAAATGAACAAAACAAGCATTTGAAATATTATATCCAAAGAAGAAAATGTTAGGAACACCTGTTTAAAGATTTTTTATTCATTTTCTCTGGGTAAGTACCTGTAATTTATCTTGAAAATAATGAAACCATATTAAATTTAGTTCCATTTGTTTAACAGGAATGCTTTTAATGTACCTTATCAAGATTTTTTTTTTTTTGGAAAAATTAGAGGAAGCATTACTGGATGTGAGTGAAGCAGAATGAGGTAACCGATGTTGCTCAGGAAGGGTATTTAAAAGTTGGTCTTACACTTGTCATTTACTTCTCCCTTGATGCGAAGTTTCAGTGCACAGAAAAAACTAAGGTTTCTCAACACATGTAAAGTCTAGAACTGAACTCCACAGTTATATGCTGTTTTTACTTTTAAGATTGTTGAGAATTTATTCACATAGTTTAGGAGAAAATTCAAATCCCTTGACACAGTACATACTGCTTTTCAGAATATGTCCCTTGCTGACTTTTCAGATTTCAGGTCAAATGTTTTTCACCACCCATATGTTCAAAAAGTCCAACCATTATTGTCTAGCACTTCATACTATGTCAACTACAATATTTCCTCTAGTATAGATATTTTCCACTTATTAAACATCTATGCAAGGACTCTCTCATTTAGATTTTTTTAAATTTGAAAATATTGAGAATAAACTTACACAGCCCCAAAATGAACCTCTCACTTAGATACATTACATTTGTGGTAGCTTATTTAGAATTGACTATATCTAGGATTTTCATAGTCAATACTTACTTTTACATTCTTGAATACTGAGATGGAATACGTGGAGAATACCAACAATGTACATATCCCAATAAAACCGTAATCATACACAAAATATATGACCAAATTATAAGTATATGAAATATGATATCAAATTAAAGCTACTGTCTGGCCAGTAGGGATTTAAAGAAAGCTTCTCTTATGATACCAATTCTAATGTCTAAGAAGAGAAAATGTAATAGAAAATGCAAATGTCTGAAGTATTGTATCTTATGATCTGATTTTTGTTCATTTTCTGTTTACTTCTATATTATCTTTCACATAAAATGTAATCACAGTAAGATACTGTCTCTTGTCATTGCCAGGGGTGCATTAAAATGTCTGGACCATAGCAGGAAACTCATCAGTACATTTAAATCAACTTACGTAAGCATTCTTTCATTTCACTGAATTATACTTCACTTCTTATGATAAGTCTTGGAAAACATCCATGCAAAACCTTTTCCTATAATCATGGGGAAATTAATTTGCAGGCTTGTGGTGTTTAATGTAACCATTTGAGCAATAATAGGAATCAATGAAAATAGATGTAACTATGTTCTTGAAATATTTGCTTAGTAATTCTCAGTTGTACACTCCTTGCCTTAACAAAGAATGCAACCCTGTTAATGTGCTAGTTAGTAACTATGGTAATACATACTCTTTGACCTGCCCTTGGCTCCCAGCATTACAAACTTTAATTTGCACTGATATGGGGCTTACTTTGAGCCATTGTTTGAAGTCGGGACACAGGAAAGAAAAAAAGGTACAGGATAGTGGAGAATTTCTGCAAATATAATCCTGAGAAGGACTGGTGAACCTGGCCAAAATGTGGCATGGACTGATCATGAGAAAGCTATTGACATATTCTCTCACATTCTGAGTGCCAGATCTCACCATGCAGCTCAGTTTGTGCCTAAAGTGAGTAGCGAAATATGATGCCTGGGTATCCTGCATTTCTCTAAGCAATTATTAAGCTGAATACAAATATTTGGTAATAAAACTATGCACTACAAATCATAAGCTTATAATAGGCTCCACTGACATTATAAATAAACTTATGAATTTGAACAGCATTGTGCAGTATATCATAAATTGTGTGACAGTTGAAACACAACCAGTTTACCCTAAATTATTTGACATAAATATTCTCTATTCCTCTTACATTATAATATCAAAGTTTAGTTGAATCTTTAAAAAACACAGATTGCTTCTCTTTTTGATCTGCTATTATTATGAATAAACTACATTGAGATATGATTTTACTGCCATATGAAAAGAGCTGATGGAAAACAGGTTTTGTTCTCATAAAGTGAAAACTTTTCATACCTAGCATGAATGGGATGGCAAGGCAACTGATAGACTGTGAGGAAGAATAAATTCTTATCAGTCAAGCATTTTTTCACCTGCCTGACAGAGTAGGTATTGAAGAGTCACCGAGTTCACTCTAAAAATCATAAATGACTAGATGATTCATGTGGGATTTCCAACACATTTTCTCACTAAACTGGAAGTAGTTTATTTCTATTTATTGGCAAATTTTGTATATACAAACAGCATGTAGTTGTGTGTGTGTGTTTGTGTGTGTGTGTGTGTGTGTGTGTGTGTGTGTGTGTGTGTGTGTGTCTGAGAGAGAGAGGAAGAGAGAGAATACACATTTGTGTGTGTCATTTAACTGATGACAATTTCCTCTTGTTATTTAATTAGATGATCAGGGATGCATGTAATAAATCACTTGATTTCTTCCAGGCTGTCCTTTCCCTCTCACTCCTGTTTTTCTTATGGATTATAAACCTCCTTTGTCTTTGCAATTGCACTGAGTAGCTCCTAGATACTAATAGCAGACTCAGTTCCTCTGGTGAGATCATGCAAGCCTTTGGCCTGCAAAGTAAACACAAAAGCCAATGGCAACACTACCCTAATCCGATAGCCATTGCTTTCGACCTGTGATGATTTACACTGCTCTGCACTGTGCTATTTGATTTAGCCCAGTTCTTATTCGATGTTCTTTACCATCACATGTGATTTTGACACTCATGTTTACAGAATTGTTTGCCTATGCTAAAAGTCTGATGCCGTATTTAGTTAAATGCCTCAATTCAACAATATTTTCATTGCTATACCTCATGAGGTGCTAATCCTTGAGATAATTAATTTACAATACTGTGTGTTGTTTTACAATTTCTAAGTTCTAAGGTTTTATGAATTCTTGGTCTTGACTGAAAGCTCTAAAATTCTTGAATTTTCAAAGACTCAACACAGTTTTCATTTTTTTTCACTCATGTATTTTACATGTCACCTCTCTAAAACTACATTTTAACTGTACACTTTGTTTTATTCAATATTTAGAAATAGAAAACACTGAGAGCCTGTTCATAATATTCATGCATTGGTTTACTCCATCAAAGACAGTAACATTAAAGTGCATGGTTATTTCTGAAAGTCAAAGGGGAAACAGACAAAGAAAGAAGGAAGACACATATTGAAGAATGGTTTTTGAAGCTGTTTGTTATTATGTTTACTGTTTGCAGTTAATATCTATTGTGTGAGTGACTTCTCCATCACTGGAGGTAATCTAAAGGAGGGAAAGACTATTTGGAGTCAGGGCATCAGAAAGTCCAACCAGCCATGGGAAATCATATCAGAAAAGCTAAGTTCATATCATGACTAAGAAAAAAAATCAAAACAAGGGAGACTGAGGAGTTCCTGGCTTTCTCTTTTCACCTTTTCTATTTTGTCCAAGTCCACAGCTCATGAGATGGTGTCACCTATATCCATGGTGGGCCTTCATTCCTTAATAAATCTCTTGAAAATGCCCTCACAGACATATCCACAGGTATGTGCCTCAGTCTTGTAAATAAATCCAGACAAGCTGACTGGGAAGATTAATCAGCACCCTTGATGCTGTCTTCTTCTTATTCCTACTTAGATTATCTAAGAACGCATCATAAAGAATATTATATTATGGACTGTGTTATGCTACTTTCTTTGATCCAATCAATGAATTTGCAATTTATTCATGTTCACATATTGCTAATTCATTTCATTTTAGAGCTAAAAATGTTCATTATACAATTTAACTATAGTCTCTAGAAATTCCTACTGACATCTCAACTTGTCACAGGTTTGTTATCCTGACTATGGGACAGTCAGTAGTTTTTCTTTCAGGGCAGGTTAGGTACCTAAACCTACCATTCTCTAGGCCACAGAACATTTGACCTCAACTCCTGTATGTCATACTCAAGAAGATCCCTTTATTGCGCTACTTCCTCTTGGTCCAGTGCAAGTTAACCAGTCCTGAGTTGGCCTTTTCTGTCTTATTTTTTTCTTTTAGTATTTTTAAAGAAAATTTCAAGATTGTAATGTAAGTCCATTATTCCCCACCCTTTTTCCCCACTATATAATATTATTATGTATATAATATTGCATATATTATAACACATACAATGTAATATATTAAATTTTATGTATGTAATATATAATATATTATATTATGTGTATGTACATTCAGTGTTGGATAACCAGTTGGTGTGCTCTTTTCTAGGGAAGACAGTTATTTCTCCTTCTCAGCATTCCTTCTCTGCCTCTAGGACTTTGTCTAGTGTTTAGACCCCCTGAGCTTGCCCTCTTTCTTATCAGCATGTCTGTTGGTATCCTCCTCATTCAAGTCTTCTTGGGCAACCATTCTAGTGAATCATAGAGGTGTAACTCTTGTTATTTCTGGGAGACATCACACCACAGAATTCCTATTCCTGACTCTCACAATGCTTCTTCCACCCCTCTTCTGCAATGTTCCCTGGGCCTTAGGTGCAGGATGTGTGATGCAAATGTATCCACTGGGACTGTTCTACATATTTTACATTTTGATTTATTATGGTTCTCTGTAATGATCTTCTTCCATTGCAATGAGAAGCTTCCTTAATGAAGGTTGAGAACTACACTTATGTATGGGTATTAGGATAATAATTAAGACGAATTTATGTCAGTAAACTGGAGGTTGCAGGCTCTTGCATGGCATGTCCCTACTAATTGCAAATTATGACAGTTACCTAAGGAAAGATCTAAAGGAGGCTGAGAAGCCTCAAGCAACAGAGTACACAAAAGGTCACATACCTGGGGGGATAGTAGGTTGAAAGATTTTTGAGCAAAATTCACAACAGTATAAAAGTGAATAAATAGTTGTTGTTGGTGGAGACTGAAAACAGAAATGTAGAAAGGAAGGAAGAAAGGAGTAAAGGAACGAAGAAACAAGGGAGAGATGGAGAGATGGAAGGACGAAAAAAACAGAATGAAGGGAGGAAGAAGGGAGAGTTAGAAAGAGGGGTGGAAGGAAAAAATAAAGGGAAAAAAAAGGAAGGGAGGGAGGAAGGAAGGAACAAAGGAAGGAAGGAAGGAAAGAGGGAAGGAAGGAAAGTTATGACTGTGAAGTTACTCTCAAGCTGCAGAGAAAGCTCAAGGAAGTCATTACACTTGAAGGAGTAGGGTTTTTGATAACACAACTGCTTTTGAGTTATCATTGCTCCTTGAGAGTAGCCTATCACCCATACCCTTTTTAGAAACAGCAATAAAAAAATCAGTTTCACCAAATTTTATATTGGTGCAGTTATCACATTGATCTGTTGTGGGCTACCTTTCTCGGGTAACTAGACATATGTGTGTGTGTGTGTGTGTGTGTGTGTGTGTGTGTGTGTGTGTGTGTGTGTGAAGGAGTTGTGTTGTGTCTCCCCAGGAAAAATCTGTCACACAACAGTTTTCCTCCAAGATCCAGAACTTCACAAGTCCCAAGTGGATGACTAGATCTCCAGTACTAGGAATGATTTCCCTCTTGTTGATCAGCTTGCCTTGCTTATTTTCCCCTTAGAGAACAAAATAAATTCTCCACTTACTGTTCCTCCTTCTCCCTTTCCTCTTAATTAACCTTATCACTTCCAAGAGTGGTCTTATATAGCATGTCCTGCTCTCCCTGGGAAATAGATCTGTAGCAAATTAAAAAATGCTTTACAAACTTTTTTCCTTGATCAATATTTGGCCTTAAAATACCTCACTTAGATGATATCATTAAAATGATGGCATGCTTTATCTATTCTTTAGTTGATCATGTACATGGTGATTTCAGTTTATTAATAATCATTATGACATAACAGATATGATCATACATCTTTCAATGGACATAAAACCATTGTTTTTAGATAAATAGTAGTGGAATGCCTGTCTCTAGGGCAAGGTGGAATTACTACTCAAAAGTGACTTCTGATTATATTACATGGCACAATCCAGTCAAGATTCTGCCAATGTTGTGTTGGATCCATATAACTGCCAACATTAGGTTCTGTCAGTGTTTGAATCTCAGTGTTCTACAATGGTGTAATTTTACAATGCAGTATTATTGACATTTCTCTTACGATCATGATCATGAGGTCTCTTTATTGTGCTTCTTGACAGCTCAATTATTTTCCAGGCTTTGAGCCAGTAGCCTTTCACACCACTTAGTTACAAGACTGTCCGGACGTTCTGGATAAACGATTTGGCGAGGTATATTAAGATTTTCCCTCTGTCTGTGCCTTGCCTTTTCTTTAATCTCTATTCTACCTTTTGATGAAATTAACTTTGTAATTTAATGAAGTTATCAAATTGACTTTTGTCATATATGTATATATTATGTTTTCTGTCTTCTTAAGAAGGGAACGATTTCATCAGGGTATTATAGAAAGAAGATTTCATTTTATACTTGTCTTTTTTGGTTTTAATTACTATTTCAGTCTATGATCCATTCAAAATTATTTTTAATAATATGTGATATAAGTAAAAAAGCATATTTTCTTACTCTAAATATTCCATCCTATCATCAAATTTATGGAAGAGTAATGATTTTGATGCTGAAATTATATAATTTATTTCTTGAAAATTATTTGAGTTTATATGCACACAAATCTGTGGGTTCTTTTACACACAAATGACTTATACCTCTATATTTATGTGATGTCATTCTATCTTGATTGATATACAATATTGTAATCATTTGAACATATCTTCAAGTTTGTAGATTTCAAGGTAGTCATAATTTCCTTTGCAGGATCATTTCCTTCCATTTGAGATGAAATCATTCATTAAAAAATCTTTTTTTAACTAATTTTTGTATTTTACATATCAACCACAGTTCCCCCTCCCTTCCTTTCTCCTGCTTCCCACCCCCCCCCCACCTCTTCCTCACCCACTACCCATCCACTCCTCATAGGGGGTAACGCCTCCCTGGGGGTAGTCAACACAGGCCTGCATACCAAGTTGGGGCAGGACCAAGTCCGTCCCCATTACATCAAGGCTGAGAGCAAGGCATTCCACCATAGGGAAAGGGCTCTAAAAAGCCAGTTCATGTACCTGGGATAAGTCCTGGTCTCATTACCAGAGGCCCCACAAACAGCTCAAGCCACACAGTTCATGTCACCCATATGCAGAGAACCTAGTTAGGTCCCATGCAGGACCACCAGTTGTCAGTCCAAGGTCTGTGACCTCCCACTAGCTTGGGTCAGTTGTCTCTGTGGTTTTCCCCATCATGATCTTGACTCCCTGCCCTTGCTCCTATAATCCCTCCTCAGTCTCTTTAACTCAACTCCAGGAGATTGGCCCAGTGCTTGGCTGTGGGTCTCTAAATCAACTTCCATCAATCACTGGATGTAGGTTCTATGATGATAATTTAGGGTACTTGTATTAACAGCATGGGAAAAGAGATGCTAATAATTTTGACACTTGCAGACTATAGATGTGATATATGCTTCCATTTATTTAAGTATTTGAAGTGTCTATTTGATGTTTGTGGTTGCTAAAGAAATACTGTACACCATATTGCTGCATAATGTCATTCTTTATATTTATCAAGTATGAGTGTCTTGATTCAGCCTGCATTCATGGACTCTACTTGTGTTGTTCCTACTCCTGTGACATACACAAATATTCTACTAAACTGCAAGCTTAAGAACGTGCACAATAAGGTTATTATCACCTGGAGTATACACTTTCCTAAAGTATGTATTAGCATTCATTGTAGACAAAATGAATTATCCCCCTTTAAAGTTTGGAGAACATAACGACATATGACAGCTTACCAAGGATTTATACACTTATGAGACCAGGTGCCTGAACTGGGTAAAGACAACACTAATTGATACTTATCCACACTTTTGAATGTGTTCTTGGAGTAAATTTTAGAATACCCATAAAATGTCTAATAAGTTTGATGAATTTTAACATGATAGTAATGAATAAACTATAAAACTACTATTTATAGGCATCTCTACATCTCGGTTTATTTTATGTTGTTTCTGAGGCAATGTAAGGAGTTATTTTAGCTCTAAGTTCAGGTTCCACCAAGGAAGGGATGGTACGATACTAGGAGCATGAAGGAGCTGGTTGGATTGTGGTGTCTGAAATTAGAAGAAAGGAACAATGTGAGCATGCTTCTGCTCAATTTCCTCTTTCTTGAAATTCAGTCCAGGGTACAGTATATATATAAATAGTGCTTCCCACAATCAGGGCCAGGAGTGTGGCCTTATCTATTGGCATAGTTAAGAAAATTCCTCAGAGCATTTGTAGCCCTCTGAGATGATGCTAGATTTTGTCATATTGACTGTTAATACTAATCGCTGCAGTATGATGCAGGACAGCCACAAGATATTTAAATTTATTGACAAATAAGACCTTTCTATCCTATTCTTAGGAAACTGTTGATACTTTATAAGAGGTAGCTGATTACTAGTGGGATTTGGATGAGACATCAAACACTACTGCTATGGTTCTATCACTTTCAGCAAACTTAACATGTTTTAGTAAGTTAAGTGCCAAACTCTAATATTTATCTCTCATAACTATTAATAATACTGCACGTTCAATGTTCCTTAAAGAAGATCATACTAATTGGTTAAACAGTACCAAATAGTCAGCCTTAAAAATATGCCTACAAGAAACATTATGCAGACTGAGCAGCAGGTTTGATACGTATAAATTTTTATATGTATATGCATACACATAACACACATATGTAATATTACATATATATATATATAAACAATTAAAGAGGCTGTGAATTTGAGAAATAAAAAAGGGAATGGTACATGAGAGGGTTTGGAGGGAGGACAGAAATGGTGAGAAATAATGCCATTCTATTACAATCCCAAAAAGGTTTTTAAAAATATTAAACGAAAAAATAAATAAGCCCGAATAAACAAGTATTCTTGGCAGAGTAACTTTAATATTATTACAGATTATTTCATGTTTTAAATAATTAAAATAAGTATATAATATAATTAAAGTTGTATTTCGTTCATAGAAATATCATTATATTTTAATTCTTAACCCCTCTTGAGTATTTTAGACAGTATGGAAAGTACTCATGGCAGTTACAACAAGATTGCCACCTACTGGCGATAGCCACAGATTACAGGTACATAAACCCTGTAAACCTGTGAAGGATTGCTTTAGAAAGAAAAGCCAGTCTGTCTATACAATGATTAGATTTGATATAAATTTTAAAAGAAACATAGAAAGATGTGTTTAAAGTATACTCGCAATGTAAAAGCTTCTAATTGAATGTACTACTTTTTCCCCAAAAAGATTATTTCATATTGATATGTAAAAAAAGAAGACTTCATGAAAAATTGAATGGATATTGCCACATATTTAAGGGTATAAATCAGAAGGGGCACTTATATAAAGGTCAGCCGGTGTCACAGTGCATCTGTAAATGATGGTACAGTGCAGGGTAGAGGTATGACTGCATGGCCTGCATTTAACCAGAGCCTCTGGAATTCTGTTTGTACCATTTGACCTAGGAGGTCTTTAGTGCAGGAATTTAACCTTAAGATTTTAGTTACTTAAAATAACCCTGAGCCTCATATATTCCAAAACAATACCTGTTTTGGAACAGTAGCCTGAGATAAGCATTCAATAATTGCATTAACTTTATGTTAAATCTTCACCAATGCAACAATAATTCTATTCTGATGTTTATTATATATATATATATATATATATGCATATATATGTACTATTAGACATAGTCAGAAAAGTCATGTATATAATTTATGATTTAGTATTGTATTGGTTACATTTATCATTCTGTGATTGATTAACTGGTAAATGTTTTAAAGAAGCTTTGATTTCTTTTCTTTTTTTTCTCTTAAACAATACTTCCTGATTGCAGCCTCCACTCCTCCCAGGACTCCCCTACCTCCCATTTACCCCACTTTCTCCCTTCAGAAAAGAGCAGTCCTCCTAGGGATATCAACCACACATGACATAACTAGATACAATAAGACTCAGGATAAACCCTTATATCAAGGCTAGATGAGGCAACCCAGTAGGAGGGAAAGCATCCCAAGAGCAGGCAAAATAGACACCTCACTCCTGCTATTAGGAGTCCCATAATCATCTGAACAACCATAGCATGTATGCAGAAGATTTTGGGCAGACCCATACAGGCTGGACAATTGCACCATCAGTCTCTGTGAGGCCCTATGACCCCTGCTTAGTTGATTCTATAGACCATGTTCTCCTGGTGTCTGTGACCCCTCTGATTCCTACAGTCCATCCTCACCCGCCCTCTTCTACAGGGTTCCCAATGCTAAGGCAATGGTGCCTCGGAGCTTTGTGAGAGTGGCCTGTTGCTAGAGTTTTCCTGCCTGGCCCATAGTCAGGACAAATCTCTCTCACCCGCCAGTCCCAAGCCGCTCAAACCCGATCAAGTAAACACAGAGACTTATATTGGTTACAAACTGTGTGGCCGTGGCAGGCTTCTTGCTAACTGTTCTTATAGCTTAAATTAATCCTTTTCCATTTATCTATACCTTGCCACATGGCTCGTGGCTTACCGGCATCTTCACATGCTGTTTCTCATCGTGGCGGCTGGCAGTGTCTCTCTGACTCAGCCTTCCACTTCCCAGCTCTATTCTCCTCCTTGTCCCGCCTATACTTCCTGCCTGGCCACGGGCCAATCAGTGATTTATTTATTGACCAATCAGCAACACATTTGACATACAGACCATCCCACAGCAGTGGCCAACTAATAACTACTCCAATTTGAGACCCAATCCAAGAGAGGGAGCTCATGCCCGACAATGCCAGGATGGCCAGGAACCAGAAGCTGGATGGCCCAGGGACCTAGGGTAGAACCAAATACGACTGGGAAAAAAAGCCAATAAAATAATTCCTAATGATATTCTGCTATACTCATAGATCAGTGCCTATTCCAATTATCATCACAGAGGCAGCTGCAGAGAGCAGATTCAGAGACCTACATCCAAGCACTAGGAAGGGTAGATTTTTACTCAAGAGTTTGTGAGTGTAGTCCAGCAAGATGAAGCAGGCATACCAACAACAGTGTGGTGTGGTTAGTCATACTGCATCGGCATTCCAGAAGCACAGAGTGGTCAGTGCTGGGCCTTCGTTGGCCTTTTCCTTTTCGTTCAGTCAAGGACTCCAGCACATAGGATTCTTTCCGCATTAGCCATGAGTCTTTTTGTTCAGTTAAACCTTCATAGAAACACACTCATACCTATGCCTTGAGATGTGTTCCCATTGTCATTTTAAATCTAGTCAAAGTCACAATAACAACTAACCCAAAGAAGAAATTGAGAAAAAAAAACTAGTGAGTTTTGAGAGAATGGGTTATTTGTGTTTTCTAGAAAGTACACACACTTTAGCAATGTTTGCCATGGGAAAGCAAGGATTTTTCCTCTCTTGCTTTAGTTTTTTTGGTTTTTCTAATATACTTGTTTTGATTTTTTCCCCCCTTAGAAGTTACCTGTCAACATACTCTATTAGGAAGTGTGAGACTGACTTTTACTTATGGTATGAAATAGCTATTTGATTTGAAACAAATTGGTAGATTTTTTTATGAAGTACATAATATTGCATTGGATATGTCCTGAATATTTATTAGAGCTATGCCAATTATCTGTTAATCCTATTTTTAAATATTCAAATATGTAAACCCTTCTTGGTTTAACCAGGTGAAATAACAACAATAAGTTTTCATGGAGAATTTTTCCATTATTGTTCACAGACAGAGATGAATACCGGTATAGGAGGCAACTTCTGAGTTAACATAATGTGTAGAGGTCATGTTGGAATTGTCCTTTACAAATTTGCAAGAAATTACTTTTGCAACTCTCATGTCAGGGGTCATGTACATTTTCCCAACTAGTTAGTTTATTTTTAATCTAATAGTATTTTAACAAGCTATGATATTATGAAATGATTTCATGTATGGTTTCACAGTAAGAAAAAAGAAACATTTTAGCTTACAAAATTAGAGAGAAAAAGGAAGAATGGAGGGAGAGAAGAAGGCAAAGGGGACTGGCCAGAGAGAGGGGTAAATACACCTAAGGTTCTACCTGCTTACTTGTGGGCAGGTTTTTGCATTTATTTTTATTGTTTGAGAATCTCAAGCAAACATGTAATGTTTTGATAAGATCGACTGCCACTTCCTTCTGCTCCAAACTGTCCCCTTTCACCCTTCCAACTTCATGTGGTGTTTTGTACTATTGTTGGTGGCGGTTTTATTTCTGTTTTTAAGACCACCAAGTTTTACTTGGCATTATCTTTATGTGCATGAGTGGGACCATAGGATGGGCAGCCTCTTAGGGGCTTCATCCCTACAAGAAATTCTCCTAGCAGCCATCAATTGTATGTAGCTCCTAAAGTACCAGTGGGACTCTGTTTTCTTGATCTTATGTGGGCTTTGTGCATAATTCTAATTATATAGTTAGTCAGATGCCTATCTTGTCTCTAAAACTTTCTCAATCTGTTAAGGTGTCTTTTTTTTTTTTAAGTTTTTGTATTGGGATTTATTAGTTATACATAAAATTAGGTTTCATTGTGACATCTTATTATATGCTTATATTGTCTTTCAAACACTTACATCACGTGCTACTAACATTATTTTAACCCATCTCCCATTTCCCGTAATCTCCTTTTTCCTACCCTGTGCCCACCTTCTCCCTTCCCCCTCCCTTTCTTCTAATTTCATGTCTTTTTTTTTATATATCCCAAAGAGTTTCACTAAGGTTGTTTACAAGAACATGATGAAGATTTATGTATAGGAACATGAGTAGCGCTTTTTTTTCTTTTATTGAAAATAGAGATTTTTTTCTAACATAATACATCCTGATTATAATTTCCCTCACTGTATTACTCCCATTTCATCAACACATACCCTCCCCTCTGGATCCATCCCTTTTCTGTCTCTCATTAGAAAGAAAACAGTCTTCTAATGGGGAATAAAATAAATATAATGTATAAAATAAAACATAAGATAAAACAAAAAATAATGCATTGAAACAGGACAAAACAAACAAATAGGATGAAAAGAGCCCAAGAAAAGGCCTAAGAAACAGATACAGATGAAGAGAAACCACTGTTCACACACTTAGTTTCCCCCACTTGGGATTTTCTTTATTGACTGTACTTCCACTTTGAGGTGTTGAACTCTTTTATTCATTTATTGCTTTTGTTTGTTTGTGTGTGCATGGGATCCTTTAAGGGATTTTAATTCTTTATTTTCTTTTTAGGGAACTCTATCTTATTTATAAAGGCTATTAAAGTTAGTGTCCTGTGCTTCAGCAATACTGCAATTCTTGGGATCTATTGTGGTAGAGTTGCTGGGTCTAGAGGAGAAATGCTGTCTTTGCTGTTATTTATTGTGTTTTGGGGCAGCTGGGTTTGAGTGATTGTACTTCTGGGTGCTGATATCTGGAATTGTCTTTGTTGGTGGTTGTTTTTCCCATCGTCTCTGATGACCTCTGTAGTTCTTTGGAGGATGTGGTGGCAATGTGTTGCCTAGAAGGGAATTCTTTTGGGATTTTGCTACATGTGGTTACTGCGGGGAGGTGGGGGGAGGTTCTGGGTAAAAAGTATTTCTGTGTTTTGGGAGCTGACAGTAATTAGGATGGGCTAATGGCGGTAAGGGGTCCCCAGAATGAAGGAAAACATGGTGTTACACCAGGATCTTCTTTGTTCCCTAGAAATGAGTGCAGATCTGAGGAGAGGCCACAGCAAGTGCTCCGCTGGAGAGCTGGGATGAGACTAAGGTCCTGGAATTGGAGGAGAGAAGGGAAAGTGGAGATCTGAAGCTTGTCTACCTGCTATGCTGGCCTCCTTGCTTCTTTGGCTTGGTTGATGGATTCCCAGTGAATGCCTGCTGAAGTTGAGGCCTGGGAGAAAAGGATGAGTGGTGAGGAATGCTGGAGCCGAAGATCTTCATGACTGGCTGTAGATGGGGGCAGAGAGGAAGAGGCAACAACAACAGGTAATCTACTACAGAGCCAGGGGCGAGATGAGGGATTGGGCCAAGAGGAGCAATCTAAGATCTGCAGTTGGGTTATCTGCTTCTCTGGTCTGAGTGGCCTGTGAGTTCCCAGGGAGTACCTGCTGGAGTTGGGCACTGAGATAAGGAGATGAGGGTGGGGGTGGGGGTAAAAACTTGAAAGAGAAAAATCCTCATGATACACTGGAGATAGGGACAAGGTGGGAGGGGACCACACAGCAGGTGGTCTGCTAGAGATAGCAAGGAAGGATAGAATTGGAGAAGAAGGAGTGATGAAGATCTGCAGTTAACCTACCTTCTTCCTTGGCAGAGGTGGTCTGTGGGTTCCTGGGGAATGTCTGTTAGTGCAGGGAACTGGGATAATCAGATGATTGGGGATAAAGAAGTTTGGAGGCAAGGTCTAAGTAATCAATTGGAGTTGGGAGCAGGAAAAAATGGGGAAGTCACTGAAGCGTTTTTTTTCTACTACAGAGCTAGGGCACTGGATTTGGAGGGGAAGAAGGAGAAGTGAAGAACTACAGTTAGCTTACCTGCTTCCCTGGCAGGTATATAAGCATTAGTATCTGACGACTGGTTGTGTCAATGGAGATGTCTCTCCTCATATCATGCTTATGTTATTTACTTTTTTTTATTTCATCACAGCTTTCGACTTAAGACATAAAACTTTGCAATATCAATGTGTTAAAAAAAAAGTTTCCTTCAAAAACTCCTGTATCAGAAATGATGGTTTAAGGGATTTGTTTCATTGTAAAATGATGTAAATCTTAGGTTGTTGTTAGAATTGGGTCAAACAAATTCGTATAATTTTTACCTCCCTTTTGTACAGAGACAAACCAATCAGACACCATCTTTGAGTCAAAAAGTCATCACAATAGAGTCCTTTATTAGTGTGTGGCCCTGAACTTCTTAGTCCTGAAAGTTTGTGAGAAATAAACATCTACTGTTGATAAAATTCCAAGCCTGAGAATTTTTATGTTAAAATAGCCAAATAAACAGAAACACAGGTCCATAAAATTGTACACTCCTCAGAAGGAGAGCAGAAGAGTGACTCTGAAGAGCAGTTTTAGTATTTGGAGTACAATAGATACCAAATGCTAAATGCGTAAGTGATGAACTGTCAGTGATTGGATGAGTACATTGATTCTTTTGAAATATAGAGATGCAGCAAGAAAAATATTTAAGGGTTTTTTAAATATTACAATTTTCTAATATTTTGCAGGGAACTGGTAAAATTAAGAAAAACAAAAATTTTAAATATTCAGATCACAACATTTTTCTCCTCTCTGAATACACTAAACAGATACAGATAAAGGTTAAGGACGAAGAGATATGAACTGATTTTCACTAATTTGTCTACCATGTTAAAGGTTATATATCTTCATTATAGTTAGTCTACCTTTCTCACCAGTAAAAAATATTTGACAGCAAATAACTGAACAGCATATATTAATTTCAAAAGTTAGTTTAGTGTGCTATAATCAGTACCCTCTTCTTTTGGTAAACATTCTCTGCAGACATAGAAACACTTGGGTATAATTAATTCATGAGATGATTTTAGGTGACAGTATCAAGCAACTTGTCTATTACAAGAGAGGATGTCACACATTTGAGAGAGTAACCTGCTTATTTTGATAAACATTTTTTCAATAGGAACATTCTTACTAGGCTCGATGATCTTTAATTTCTTTTTTTAATTTTTTTTTGTTTTGTTTTGTTTTTCGAAACAGGGTTTCTCTGTGTAGCTTTGCACCTTTCCTGGAACTCGCTTGGCAGCCCAGGCTGGCCTTGAACTCACAGAGATCCGCCTGGCTCTGCCTCCCGAGTGCTGGGATTAAAGGCGCGCGCCACCACCACCCGGCTGATCTTTAATTTCAAAGATGGCATTATTACATCTAAGATACTCAGGGTTACAGTGACAGGCAGCACGATTCTGAATCAAACTTCGGCTTGACTTCCTTCTCATCTGTAGAATCCCCTAACCAACTACATACAAAAGATACTTGATAAACTACCTAGCAAACTGAAGCTCATGATATGTGCATCCATGAAACCTGGAGACAAAGAAACACAATTATTTGTTAGATTGATAAATTCTTGCTGAGAGTGATGCATCAGCATCAGTGAATTCTTCACTCTTTCATGACAGGATGATTTATTATGCTCCCCATTACTACAAATGACTTGCAAGTTCCATGCCAAAAAAAAAAAAAAAAAAAAAAAAAACCTCTTTCAGAAAGCACTGGGAGCCTGAATATGACTGCAGAGAGTCAGTTATCGATGTTAATTGTTGAATTAAAAACGTCATACACTAAAATTGTATTGTGGAAATTTTCCTAAAGTAAAAGTAATAATTGTGTGATTAGATGAGAACTTTCATATATTAAAAGATATTAGATATTTTGGGGTGAATGTCAAGATTGTGTGTACTTGAGCATATATTTCATCATGATTGTCCATTGGTGAAGACCAAAAAAGAAAAATCCCTTCAAATTGTTTGTAAATACATATATGTGTTCAGTTAATGCTTAAGACACTACGTGAAATACTTCTACTTCAGCTTTCTACAAATGATATAGATATGTCCTTGGGAACACTCTTCTCACATTTGGTCATTATATACAGTGCAGGTGACTGAGAGGACTAAATGATGCTGACATCTTGATTTTTTTTTGCAAAAAAATTAAAACTTATGAATAAATAACAAAACAAAAACTATGAGCTATCATGGAACAAATTTTCCCAGAGAAAACCATGGGATTTTAAAATTCATTTCAGTTTGGAATTTCAACAAAATGTCACAGCAAAACATAAGTAACAGAACCTGCCAGCAATGCATAATTGTCACCGAATAAACAGTGATGGTGTCATGATAGGGGCTGCTCCATGTTGATTGCATGCCTACAGCACCCCATTGCATTGAGTTCCAGCCCTAGACCCAGAATATTTCTGTCAATGCTATTTATTTATGCTCATAA
The DNA here is from genome assembly GCF_007827085.1 of Peromyscus californicus insignis. Classification (NCBI taxonomy): domain Eukaryota; kingdom Metazoa; phylum Chordata; class Mammalia; order Rodentia; family Cricetidae; genus Peromyscus; species Peromyscus californicus. The sequence continues at coordinate 16,191,298 of NW_026294503.1, forward strand.
CCTTTCTAAAGCACTGAATTGTTCATGTATTAGTTTAACAATTCTTTAACCAAAGTATCAAACTGTTTTTAAGCTGTAATCAGAAGAGTTTTTATCAAGAGAAAGGTTTACAATCAATTCTATAATGCCTGAGACATTCAATATCTAAATTTTATGTATATATATTTATATATATAATGTTATGTTCATTTTCAAATGAATGCAAAAGTCTGCAGAACAGTATTTCACCAAGCATTTTATTTAGATACATAAAATATTTCACTAGTAAACAATTTAAATACATATTTACTAAAATGTATTAATGCTTTTTTACCATTTGTCTTTTTGAGTAACAAATAATTGTTAAAAATAAATTGCTTTGGCTATATTTGAAATAACTAGTGATTAGGGCTGCAAAGCCAATGTGCTGAAAGGGAAGAAAATGAAAAGGGTTCTATTGACTTTTGAATTGGACTTGAAATAGGATAAAAGAAATCAGCATCAAAGGCCAGGGAAAATCTGCCTTCTGCCTGATGAAGTGAAAACACAGGTCATATCGTGTTCGGTCCACAGCAGCATACTGATTTGTGATCATCACACAGGACAGGACAACATGGGTGTGTGTATCCACACTGATTCTGATTTAGAGCTACCAGATGTTGCTGGCACCTTTTACCAAGAGATTTGCTTCATTTAGTCAGAACGATTAGTAGGAAAGCACATGCTAGAATGAATCTCCTCTCCTGTAAGCAACGCTGAGGCAATGATGGAGCAAAATAGCTTATCCACAGTAAGTCAGCAGGAAGTTTTATTCTGACACCTCTCTTCATTAATCTGCACACATGACTGCTTGGAGAGACAGTGAGTTGATTAGGTCTGCAGCACCATCAGCATGCAGACACTCATCACCACATCTCATTTTCATATGACCCAGATGGTGTAGCTGCTTGACTGCAATTTCCTTTTATATGTCTTTTTAATAGGTTCCTTTTTTAGATATTGACTTAGGACCCTCTCATGGATATTTAAACCAAACTGAATTTACTTTTCTTCTAGCAGCAACTAGAAGTAACCACAAATTGAAAAACAGTGACACATTGCCAAAATGTTGGGTTTCTAATTGTTTTGTGACTAAAGGAAACTCATATGTCACAAATTATTAGTCAACTGGCTCCTGAAATATTTAAGGAAGAATATCTCCCCCAACTTCCCAGCTTCCCAGAATACAATGGTTGTAGACGAATTTCTAAATGTTCTTATTAAATATAAAACACGATGCCAAATATAGGGGTGAAAGCCTTAGAGAGATCAGGGAAATAGGGAAAGCCACCAGCCAACCTTACCTCACCAACTCTGCAGCTTCCAAATGCGAATTACTTCCTGTCTTACCCACACTTTTATTGCCTTGCTGTTCTGCCCTTTCATTGGCTATCTTAGCCCAGCTACCTCACTTCCTTGTCACTGCTTGTCTGTACAGACCTCCAGGTCCCTATGGTTGGTACTGGGATTAAAGGCTTTTGTAGTTCTGTTCTGTAGTACAGCCTTAAACTCACCTAGATTTTGCCTGGTAAGTGATCAGATTAAGGATGTGTGCCGCTGGACTTCTTGTTTACTTAAAATGGCTTGGTATTTCCTCTGATCTCCAGGCAAACTTTATTAAAGCACAAATAAAATATCACCACATTTCAGCACAAATAAAATATCACCACAAATGGTGAAATAAAACAGATACACACTTCAAGGAAAACACAAATAAATGTAATTTAAATTGTAGGATATATATTGAGATCAATCCAAAGAAATCAAGGGATGTTTTAAGGGAGGGAAAAATGGAATGACAATTTAAACTTCACAACAGTTGTTAAACATGGACTGAATTGGATCCTAGATGTAGGTAAATACAAATTAAGATTTATGTGACTTACCTGTATTTATGATTATATAGCATAGATGTCAACTGGGGCACACAATTCCTAGCAACACAGATCACCAAAATTGAACTCCATTGACTTCCCCATACATATCCTACAAAGACCATTCCCGAATTCTGTCCATATCTGAAAAAAGGAAATGTTTCTATTAATTTAGTAGGCTCCTATTTATGCAAACCATTTTATTAAAATCATTTCATTAAATATATATTAGGAGTACATCTGTGAAATAATGACTTAGAAGTAAATATAGGGTCTACTGAGTAGAAAGACAAGAAGTGCTAATTATCCAATAAACAGTTCAAGTGAAAAAGCAGCATACTCCTTAGTCATCACTTCATTTCTATCCATGTACAACCGACATCTCTTTAGTGGCAGTTACATCACTATAATGATACTGGACCATTCATTTTGTTATCTATGAAGCTGACTTTCAACAACTCTCTCAATGATTGCTACTATTACAAGAATTACCTTAAGTGTGTGTGTGTGTGTGTGTGTGTGTGTGTGTGTGTGTGTGTATATATATATACACAAAATTTTTTGTCATCTAAAAATATTGTTAGGATACTCCTAGTACAAATTTGGAATGGCACATCTTCCTACCATTAATTAATTTGAAGTCTTATTTGTTAATTTTAATGTATATGTCTGTGTGTCTGCATTAATTTGCATATAGTTTGTACACACAGGTGTCCACAGAGGCCATAATATGGCATTAGAACCCATGAAACTAGAGTTATAGCAAGGCATGAGCTACCTGTTGTGATTGCTGGCAACAGAACCCTGGTAGTCTGCAAAAAACAACAATCATTCTTAACCACTTAGCCATCTTTGCAGCCCCCCATTTCAAATCTTAAGTTGCAAATATTGTTTAAAAGTTTTAACTCTTAACATTGGCATCATATTAGTCTTGTGCATGAGGACATATGGCATTCCAAGCAAATGTTAAAAGATTAATTGTGTGTTGTCTGCCTCTTTCTGTTGTGTCAATATCAGAAGACCAACCTATAAAAGTGTATCAGCACCATGTCAATTGGAGACCATTGCTTGGACAGATTCTTTAAATAGATACTCAGTGTGTAATGTGGCAGGTTAACCATCCAATGTGGTGACTAGCTATTCAGGGATGAATGATCAACAATTTTAATACTGTAGCCACTGCTTCTCAAACTGTGATTCATATCCTTTTACAGCACTTTATATTTATCTCTTATGTCTCATATGTTTGTGTTCCATCAAGAGATCTCTACAGCCTTGTCTCTGAACACACAAAATACATACTTGACACTGTCCATACTCTCACACTGTATGATGTTTACCATGCTTCCCAAAACACCACAGCTCATTTAAGCCTTTTGAACATCTGAATTCCAGTGTTTTCATTGTACATGTGAAGTATCTGCCATCACAGAACTGAGTCTTTTTTAACACTTTCTGACGGTTACTACTCAGAAAGTAAGTATCAGGTTAGTGTTTCTTCAGATTGTATTAGAATTGCACTGTTAGGAAATATTTGACTTTAAAAATTGATGCTGGTGCTGCTGACTTGACTTTCATATGAAAATTTCAAAACTGGAAAAAATCTATTTACTGTGCAATTAGAACAATTTTGCAATTAGGACAGAATTTCAAACTGCTTCTGAAATTATATAGACATACTTCTGTTATTTTGTAAAGCATATTCATTTAGACAGCATTTTCAGTAATGATGGATTTTTAATTTTTTTAAAAAAAATCAAACTTGAAAACTTTGAAGATGCTGTGTGTAATGTAATATCACATATTATCCCAAGATTCACTTGTTCATGTATAAGTAATTAAACACATTAATGTCATTAGTGAGCCTCTTGCTTTTATTTGATACATTATAAATTTATATATACTATGGAATCATTTTAAAATAAATTTCTTTCAATTTATTATCAGTAAATATTTGATTTACTTCCCTATCTTAAAGAATGGCATGTCTGCAGTCACACATTTCTCAGGTGAAAAATAATTGCAAGTGGAAAAATTGCAATTCATGAAGCCCTTCTACAGTCTGAACCTGGTGCCATTGACATAAGTCAGCAAAAAGAGAGCATGAGCATGTGATTCAAGCTCATGTTCAGCAATGGCATTTTCCTGTGTACATCATGAGTAAAGTAAACAAAACCAGTATATAGGCACCATTGTAGTTTAATTTAGTGTGATGACTTAAAAGAGATCAAACAATAGGCAATTGGAAATCTCTGCTTACCAGAAAATTCATAGAACTGAGTTCACACTTCTAAAGGGAGTGGCTGATAGTCAGAAAATTTCATAATTTATCAAATGTGGACAGTGATGAGGCACAGCACTCTTGGTTAGCCTGGGACATAGTGTAATTTGTCAGTGTTAAAGCACAGTATAACTCAGGGGCTTACACTTATATACACTGCTTCTGTCTTGCCTAAAATATAGAAGGGTAGATCCCATTTCTATTTTTGTCTCTGAGTTGTACTTTTTTCATTTTTAAAATTCCAATTTAGCATTGACCCAAATAGAAGACATTATTAAATTAAACAAATATGCACTTATTAGATACTATACATTTATTAATAAGAATCTCATGCTCTAGAGCAGTGACTCCCAATCTGTAGGTCACAGACCTATGTGGAATCAGACACCCCTTACACAGGGGTCACCTAAGACCATCAGAAAACACAGATATTTACATTATGATTCATAACATTAACAAAATTACAGTTATGAAGTAGCAACAAAAATAATTTTATAGTTGGGGTCACTACAACGTGAGGAACCATATTGAAGGGCTGCAGCATTAAGAAGGTTGAGAACCACAGCCATCAAGAAACAGCACAAGTCAAAACAAACTACAATCACTTTGTAGAGCTTGATTTATAGTAAGAACTAAGTAATAGGTTAAAATTCAATGTATTCTATAAAATACCATCCATCAACCAGACAAGAACCCACAATTCCAGAGAAGCTAGCTAACAAGGAAGACCCAAAGAGGGATGCATGAATCACCCTGGGAAGGGGAAATAGATAAGATCTCCATGAGTAAACTGGGGGTGAGGAATGGGAAATGGAGGGTAGGGGATAGGGGATGAGAACATAAGGGAATGGGATGGTCAAGGTGGAACAGAGATAGAGTGGGAAAGCAATGAAAGAGATACCATGATAGAGGCAGATATCATGGAGATAGAGAGAAACCTGGTCCTAGAGAAGTTGCCAGGAATCCCCAAGGATGACCCCAGCTTAGACTACTAGAAATAGTAGACAGGGTGCCTGAACTGAACTGACTTACCTCAGTGATCAGATCAGTGAATACCCTTGTCATCACAGAGCTTTTCTCCAATGACTGATGGAAGCAGATGCAGAGATTCACAATCGAACATCAGACAGAGCTCCAGGAGTCCAGTCAAAGAGAGAGAAGAGGGATTCTATGAGCAAGTGCATCAGGATCATGATGGGTAAACAAGCAAGGATGACCAAACTAAACTAGAGGGAACTCATGAAAGTTGGATCAAAGGCTGTGGAGCCTCCATGGAACTGGATTAGGCCCTCTGTATGCTGAGACAATTGTGTAGCTTGATCTACGTGGGCAGCCCCATGGCAGTAGAATCAGAATCCATCCCTAATGCATGAGTGGGCTTTTTGGAGCCCACTACCTATGATGGGACACCTCATGCAGCCTTGAGGCAGGAGGAAGGGCTTGGACTTGACTCTACTGGATGTGCTTCCCCATGGGAGGCCTTGCCTTTGCCTTCTTGTGTAGGGGAGTGCAGGGTGGGTTGGGAGGGGGAGGCCTGAGGGTGCTAGAGGAAGTAAGAGGGGTATCTTTGATTGGTGTGTAAAACGAATAAAAAAATTTCTTAATAAAAAAATACCATCCATAAGAGAAATTGTGTACAGTGATGTTATATAATATTTTGGGGATAAGAAGTGGAATTTTAAAGGATATGATGTAAGATCTTTACTACACAGGGAGTTCTTCTCAGTTTTTTCTCAATATGTTCCATGAAGATAATAAGATAATGTGATAGAGTAGATACAAATAGGTGGATATAAAAATGAGATATAAACATTTGAGTTATTTTTATTCTTTGTGTGTGTGTGTGTGTGTGTGTGTGTGTGTGTGTGTGTGTTTTCACTATTGGTGAAGAATTGAAATATGTATTCAGTTACAAACTATAAAATATAATTTGTGTAATTTTAGTATTCTGCACATGACTTAATACTTTTATATTTGAATTAAAACTGGCATTTTTAAAATATGAAGATGGACAGCAAAACATATGCAATTATTAAACTTTTAAATTACTACTTAGAATGGCATTAATTAACAGGCAAAATATGTCAATGCATAATTTCAATGTTTATGCACATGATTTAGTATATTTCCATTTGAATTATAACTGGCATTGTACGTTATAAATTTGGACAACAAAACATGTAATAATTTAAATTTTTAATTATTGCTTAGAATGACATTCATTATCAAAACAGAGCAAAATTGAAAGTCTGACTCAGAAATGATGGTTTAGCTTTTAATGAAATACTTTCATCATATTTTTTCCTGATTTTGAAGCAAGAAGTCTTAGGTTTTCATTGTGCACCACCACACCTAAGTAAGTTTATTTTTTGTGTGAATTGACAACGAACAAGACATTGCCTTACAAACATTTTAAGTAACTGTACTAGATTTGACATTTTCCTTAAATTTCACTAATATAAAATTTTATTAAAAATTTTCTTTAAGGTTTTAAGAAAATATTCTAGGTACTGAGTATAGCTTCTGTGTGCAATAATAGCAGCAAGGAGTCCTATTATTTGGGCAAGTCACGATGTGGTTAGTTTTAGGTGCTATGAAAAATGTGAGAAGTAGCCAAAGTCTTAATGCATAGTGTAAGTAAACAGCATTGGCATTTTTGGCTGTCTAGTGGGCTGAAGATGTCAAATCAGGAAAGATTCACTCCAAGATCCAGGCTTTTTATGTCCTCTTAGGAAATGTAAGCATGCAGGTACAATTACAGAAGATGGATAGATAAATAAAATATTTTTTATATTGTGTGGAGCATATGGTGTTAATGGCTTGATAACATGGGGGAGACCATAATACTGAATTTGAATTTGGTTAAAAAAAAAAAAGCTCCATGTTTGCAAACTGTTTGTTTCACAGTGCCATGAGACTAGAAAATTACAAAGGCTGAATACTGCGTAGAAGACTAATCTTAAGCCCAAGTGCCAGTCACTCTAATGTTTAGATGCCATCTACGGAAAGATCATGGAGAAAAACTGAATTATTTTCCTTTAACAATTCTCACAATTCCCAAATATAGCTAACTCACTTGTTCCCATTGGTAGAGATAGAACATGGCTACAGGTTTTTCCTTCCTTCCCATTTCATCAATCTGTGACAGACATTGAGGTTCCTACACAGAACTGAATCAAAACTACAAAAATTTCAATAACTCTGGTCCCAGGTCTAAGAAAAATCTATTCACATAATAAATATTAACAGTAATGAGAGAAAGCACCTCTTCCAGCAGTGGAAAGCAAGTATGTGGAAATAGGAAAACATGCAACCAAAACATTATATCAACTATCTCAAATTAAAAAAAAATTCTTTGTACAATACCCAAAAATATAATTAAACTTACCATTTCATTTACATACTAAATGGAGCTTTTTAAAAAACAAACTATGTTATATATTATATCTTTAGTTCTATAGGAAAATAGAAATGTTCTTAAAGATTTAAGCTAATTGTATACTTACAATATTATAAATTATAAAATTTCTGTCAATGACAGTAATCATGATGATGATTAAAAATAAGTTTTGGAAATGAAAATGTGCAAATATACACATAGATAGGCATATATACATTTTTATATACCAAGAATAATCATCTCAAAATAAATATAATTTTACGTTAATATGACAAGTGTTTCAATATTTTACTCTGTGGTTTCTCCATCTTTACTTTCTGCAATTACTTTCTTCAATATTAAGACATTGAATTTATTTTTTATCAGTTCAATGTATTATTCCTACCTGTAGTTGTGTGGGCATATATTTACATACATAATGCCCTCTTTGAAAACTTAGAAAACGCAGCTCTTACAAGTGCTGAGCTTTAAATTCTTCAGATAAAGGAAACTACTATAAAGTAAAAATTGAATGCATGATTCCCCCCCAAAAAAAATCATGCAAAGTGTTTTCTAGGTGCAAGTCTATGTCTTCTCTCCACCTTTCTTGCAGCATCAGAGGCATGATCTGGAACGATGATATGGAAGTCTCTGTTGTGATTTCGAACTTTCATTGAGGTTCAGTTAGTGAAGACTTTGGTCATAAAAATAGTCTGAGTAGATTTGCTTGCTTTCTTCTCTGAATCCTGCTGTTTCTCTAGAGAACGGCAATCTTACATCTTAAACCTGGCAATCACAGGCAGCTCTCGTGCTCCAGAATTGCTTCTCTCTGAAGCACCTTTCTTCCAGGAAGTGATGGCATAGTACTGCTCCTTCAGCTTTGGTAGCCTGGATCCACTATGATCTCAGGATCAGTTTCTCTCTATTTTCCCAATATACTTGTATAGCAACAATATATTAAAATTGTCTCAGTCTCCATTTTTGACTATATTTTTATCTTCGAAAACATGTATAAAAAATTCATTATCAAATGGATTATTTACTGTACTTTTTTTTAATAAATGAGAGATGCGTATTTGTGAACAGAAACATAAAACATATTACTGACAATTTTTCATTTTTCAATTCTATTTTAATTTCAGCAATGCTAACTAATAGACTTTCTGACTAGATCCTCTGCAAAAGTGAGACAGTTGTGTAGCTTGATCTGTTTAAGGGACCCCCTGGCATTAGGATCAGGATCTATCCCTGGTATATGAGATGGCTTTTTGGAGCCCACTACCTATGATGGGACACCTCGCAGAGCCTTGAGGCAGGGGGAAGGGCTTGGATCTGCCTCTACTGAATGTACCAGGCTTTGCTGACTCCCCATGGGAGGCCTTACATTCTTGTAGGAGGGAATGGGGGTGGGGTGGGGAGGGGAAGGCTGGAGAGGTGGGAGGAAGGAAGAGGGGGATCTGTAATTGGTATGTAAAGTGAATAAAAATTTTCTGAATACTAAAAAATACTTTCCAGAGCACATGAAAATCCAACAGTCGCTATTGAGAAAATAGAGTAGAGTTCATTATACATCCTGTGGATAACATTGTGTTTTTCTTTCTTGACATTACATAAACATAACTCACTAAAGTCTCTTTGCCCATTCTTGTGGGAGGATAAGAACTGAAAAACATCAGTAAGATGGAAAGGATGTTTGTAGTGCCTATAATATATAGTAGGTATTATGCTTGATACTTAGGAAATGCTACTTTATTGGGCTATATTTTTTTTGAAGAAAATCTTTATTCAGCTAATGTGACCTGCTTCTAGAAGTTAGTGAAAGAATAAAGAAAAAGAATTAATTTGTTTATTGATTTCGCTTAGGGTAATAAAAAGACATTCAAAATTTATAGAATGATCTTATTGGTGCTTCACTAGAAATGGTCCATAAGGTCAATTATTGTTCTTATTTCTATTGACATGCCCCCTCAAGTAAAGTAATTTAGGATAACTTCAAGGTCATCAGGAGATAAAAAGGGTTCATTAGACTTATCAAACTTATCATAACCATTGTGTTTTTTATTATGCACTAACAAACTCTAACAAAGATGAAACTGAAATTTGAATTAACTCTAAATATGCTCATCAGTAGGCATTCTTCAAGAAGGCAACTAATACATAATAGGTCTGCCAATATAGTATGTAAATTGTGAAAGCAAATTCAGCAATAAAACTGAATGACCTGAAATAAGGAGAGAGAGCGTGGCTCAGACAATGGATCTTATTTCACTCATAAAATTTGAATAAAAAGGAAATAAAATGTCAGATACTCTTATAATGGTACTAAAGAAGAGTGTTACTGCAAAAATATGGTTCTCATACTTCACGTGAGACAGAGAAAACTAAGCAAAATAGAAAAGTACTCATTAACACATTACGCCTTTCATGTGCATTTTATTTTGAAATGTAACTTCTTTACTTTCTACATATTCACCTTTAGAAAGAAAAATATGATGTAATTGAAAACCATGAAGGAGAATTGCATACACCTGATTTACACAGAATAACACCCTTAGAGGATGCCTACCCCATTCCACCTAGAAAGCCTTGAAATAATTGCTGGGTAACCCGTCCCCAGAGGCCTGTCCCTCTTTCTATTTTAACGTAAACTCATGGTGATAAATGAAAGACTGAGTGAGAGCAAGTTATGGGAATGTGGAAATAAAGAAATTCAATGGCAACTGTGCCATGCTTCCGGCTTTGCAGCCAGTTCACTCCCTTGCATACAAAGATGGCTCTTTGAAGGCAGAGATATTGATTGTTGAGCTTCAGGGACAGCATACTTTAAATTGCGATCTAACATCTAACACATTGGCAGACATTTTCTAGTAGGCAAGATCTTTAAAATAGCAAAAAATATCCTATTTCTTGTTTGAATTTTTAAGCTCTATGTGGTGATGCTACTATATTTTAGGTTGAACTCTAAAAAAAAAACAGAACTTTTGTGGTGAATTCTGAAAAATGAAGGCTTTTATTATATACCTCAAGTACCTACTCAAAAGCTGCAATGAGATCCAAAAGAAAAAAATGATTAAAACAAACAAACAAACAAACAGGCATAAGCGTCACCACCTGTGCCAAAACCTTTTTGAGATTCAACGAAAGAAGACGAGCACTTGTATTTGAATTTGCTTGTATAAACATAGTTGCTCAATTGATGTAGACTCTAAGTGACTGGGGTGATATATGAAAGAGGGGAATAAAGGGGACTCTGTAGAATATTTTCTCCCCAAAGGAATCAAGAAGAAATGAGATGGTGTGTAAAAAAAAGTTGAAGAGAAAGTAGGAAATAAACATTGTTGCCCTAAGGTCGATGAATATATTGTAAAATTGTTTGAAAATGATTGTTGAGGAATGGATAGTTCAGTCAGTAGTCTCAAATTATCTAGCATGTGAAAAGCTTAATATGTGAATTAGTAGGAAAGGAGTTAGAAAATAGAAGTGCTGATAAACCAAATAATCACTGTGTGTCTGACTAGACTGTATCACATTGGTATAGCTACTGATGATTTTGTTTCCTTTATGCTTGAGAAAAATAGAGAAAGTGAGTTTACCTTATGAAGTAAAAATGAGAAGTTATGTAATTGTGATATAGGTAAGCACATCAAAATATGGACATATCAATTTCATAAATTGCTAAGAAATTTATTTTTAAGTTGTATTTATTGTTTTTCGCACGTGTGTTTTAGGGAGAGAGAAAGAGGCAGAAAGACAAAGAGACAGTAAGCTAAAGACAGTACACATTATTCTGCATCACCTGTGTTGAATAAAAAGGACAACTTTCAGGGGCTGGATTCTCTCCTTCCACTTTTATTTCAGGAGTTCAATCTATGTCATCAGCGTTTTGCAGCCGTCTTTCGTCTGTGCAGAGCCATCTTTCTGATCCAAATCAGAAATTTCCTGTAGAAGTTCACCATCTGTATATGTTGCATTTACAATAATATCAGTATGGATTACTTAAATTAAGTACCAATCAAATTAACATTGTATCTAAAAGAAGCAATATATAATGACTGAATTAAATTTTTACTCTGAGGGTGCTGGAGAGATGGCTTCTTGTTTCAAATCACTTGGTCCACAGATGACCTTGTTTCTATTCCCAGCCACCACATGATGGCGCACCACTGACTGTAACTTCAGTACCAGAGGAGACACCACCCTTTTTTGACTTCCAAGAGCAGTTGGCACAAACAGGAGCAACAGACATACATGCAAGCAAAATACTTCTCCATATAAAAGACACACACACAAAAAAATCTTTAATTAAAAATTTAATCCCAGAAATCCACAAAGATACCTCCACTATAGACTACTGGCAATGGTCAAGAGAGTGCCTGAGCTGATCTACTCTGGTGATCATATGACCAAACACCCTAACTGTCATGATAGAACTGTCATCCAGTGACTGATGGAAGCAGATTCAGAGATCCATGGCCAAGCCCAAGATGGAGCTCCAGGAGTCCAACCGACGAGAGAGAGGAGGGATTATATATGAGCAAGAGATATCGAGAGCATGATTGGAAAAAGCACAGGGACAAATAGCCAAACTAGTGGAAACACATGAACTGTGAACCAGTAGCTGAGGAACCCCCATGGAACTGGACCAGGCCCTCTGGATAAGTGAGACAGTTGATTACCTTGAACTGTTTAGGAGGCCCCCAGGCAGTGGGACTGGGACCTGTCCTTGGTGTATGGGCTGGCTTTTTGGAACCTAGGGCCTATGCTGAGATACTTTGCTCAGCCTTGGTGCATGGAGGAGGGGACTGGACCTGTCTCAACCGAATCTACCAGACTGGGCTGACTCCCCAGGGGAGACCTTGCCTTAGAGGAGGTGGGAATGGGGGGCTGGATTGAGGTGGAAGGCTGGAGGTTGGGAGAAGGAAGGACAGGGGAATCTGTGGCTGATATGTAAAATAAAATAAATTATAAAATAAAAATATTTAAAAATTATTACTGTAATCTATTCTGTACCAACAAATATAAGGAAGTTTATAAACTCTCATTTTGTGGTATCATCACAAATTTTAGTATAACAATTTTAGCTAAAATTAACAAGAAAACAATTTATCAACACTCTTGGTAGAATATCTACCTGTATTCACACAATTATTTGCAACAGGAAAAACATTCTCAGTAGAATATTTATCTTATTCATATACATTATTTCCAACAGGAAAATATTTTATGTTTTTCTTTAAGGAAATTGGAAAGCAGGATTAGGAAGAGTCAAATCTCTTAAAATGTTTTAATTTCAATATTTGACAATCTAAAGCAGCAATTTTTAGATCTCTTTACTGAAGTATAATTTGCATTCATAAAAATCACCTGTTTTAGACTCATATGATGATATTTTCTTTAAAATTTTGCCTGATGAATAATGAAATCAGTAAGCAATAATTTTTCTTAGTGCATCTTTTTAAAATTTAATGTTTTGAAATTTACACTTTAAGAAAGTTTTACTACTTCTCTTTAATAATTTTCTTCTCTTATTTATAATCTATATTCTGAAATGAGTGCTCTCTACACATTAAATTGAATTACTAAAGTTTTTTTCTCTTCCTTAAAATGAAATGTGAAATTATGAGGTTGATCTTTTACCTTTCATTCTCAGAATATCTCACAAATACGTATACAGCTATTTCTTGAAATGTTCATACACGATGCTAAGAATTCCATAAAAATATATTTTAATGTAAATATTATGAAGCCTAAATCCTCAATTATGCCATAACTAGATTTATGATTAAACCAGAAATTTATATATACACGTTTAGCATTTGAATTTTTAAAGAAATCATGAAATGTTTATGTATTATAAGTTCTGCTATAAGTACATTTCCAGCTCCAGACTAATTATTTCAAAGATGTTTATGACTAAAAATAAAAGCAAGTGCCTTTCCAAATAGTAGTAATGGCAATATCTGGTTTCTTTCAGTAAAAATCATATATTTAAATTTGATAAAATTCCATAAAATCTATAAACAATGTATTACATTTTGAGTATGAAATTCTCTTAAGAGTTAAATGTTATACATATTTTATCAACAATGTGAAATTCTGCCTTGTTTGTATTTTTACTGACACCTCAGACTGTTAGTAGGTATGAAAGCAATTTAAATAATCAAGCAGTGATTGATAACTTACTTGTTGAAATATTTCAGAAATAATGATGGAATACACATTTATCTATATAGTTATTTTTTTTTACAAAGGTCAAATGCAAAGTCAATACTGAATAAACTACCCGAGACTAATGGACTATAGAGACTGATCTTCATATTTTTGTACCCCAGTTCTTTGTTTATACAACGCATTTTCTTCGTGTTGCTTACCTTATAGCTTATAGTCTGTGTGCTTTTGTGCATTTCCATTATTTCCCGTCCTCTAAATTTTTCATTTGTCTATTTTATTATCTTCAGTTTGAGTTAACTTTCTAATTCATCACAAATATTGAAAGTATAGAAAAGGTTTCTATAAATTATTTTCTCAGTGGCATCTAGGATGACATCTTGTCAACTTGTCAGAATTTAGAATCAGCAAGGACACACACCTTAGGCAAGTATGTGAGAGTGGTCTCAGAAAGGCTTAAGTGAGGAGGAAAGACCCACTTTGAGTGTGAGTGGCACCATACCATTGATTGCAGCTTGGGGCTGAATTATTATAAGGAAGTGAGAGGAGTACTTGCATTCTGCTCCCTGACAGGACAAAATGTCCAGTTGACAGACAACCCTCATGCTGCATTCTGTGTCTCCTAAAACAGGTTTTTTACCCCTCCTTTAAACTCTGAACCAAAAATACATCTTTTTTTTTTTTTCACTTAACAGGAATTTTGGAATAGCAATGAGAAAAATCCCCAGTTCATCTTAATAATTATTTCAAGCTGTATTGTTATTTATATACCAATTACAGAATTGTATTTCAGCCTTCCTTTTCCTAGGAACTGGGAAATATTATGTTTCTTTATTAATTCTGCATTGGTATTTGTAACTTTCTTTCTAATCTTAATTTTGTATTTCTCCATAAATAAATAATTTTGGTAAATGTTCATAAGGAAAATAGAAAGAAATATAGAATCTGATCTGAAGAATTTCACTTTTTTATGATTTCTTTCTTTGTAAACATTTGAATCAGATTATGATTGATTCTTTTGTCAAGTTTTCTATGCCACCATGGGAGATCACCATTTTTGGAAGAATAAAATCTTTCTTCGTTAACATTCTTCAATCTCATTTAGAACGTTGTTGTCATTATAGTTGATTTCTAGTATTTAATGTGAAGCAAAGGAATTTGATTTATCTCTACTAATTCCAAGTTCTTCTTGTCTCAGCCAACATGGTTAGAAGAAAAATAGAGGTAAAATTATATCATGCCATGATGCTGATGTTTAATTTCTCAATCCAGAGTTCCCTGCTAACTACCAGTTCACTGGTATTTCATCACATTTGTGTATAGTATGATACTATATTAGCCAATTCCTACCAGCCAGTACTGTGGCTAAGGTGTGCTAGTCAAAGGAATTTCAACTTTACTCTCTGCATTATGTAAATACTATTATTTATTTATTTATATGTTATTAATAGATATCAGATTGTATAAATACTGGGAGTAACTGTCATATTATTTTATGCAAAACATATTTTTTTTATTTTTTAATTATAAATTAAAGTTAAAATTAATGTCAGATTTATGTTTTCTTCCTTATTCATTAGTCATGTTAAAGTTAAATATTTGGCTGTATCACCAAGATTAATGAAAGCATAGATAGTCACAAATATGTTCTGCATTGTAATACAGGTCACCATTAGGGAATTGCTGGGTTCTTCAGTTCTGTTCCTGAAATGTGATAAGTGTCAGTGTGAATGACAGCCAGTAATCTGATGTCTCTGTCCAAGGATGGGAGGAAGGAGGTTGCTGTGACCATAGAGTCATTTACTCAGTCTCTGTGACCTAACGATAATACTGTTGGCATTGAAGTAGAGACAAAGAGAGTTTTCGTACTCAATACCAGGGAATCTAAGCTGCTGCAAAATTTTAGAGTACTTAAGCAAAAGGACTTTACTTTGGTTGACCAAATCAAGAAATTAAATTGAAAAAAAAACACACAAATACAAAAATAATCAACAATACAGTTGAAAATGGTTAAGTTTATTTATCCTAGCTTTTTAGTAGCTCTAATAATGTTCTTGTTTTTGCTTTTTATTTTGTATTTTTTTATTGACGATGCTGGTGGTTAGATTTCTTTGTTTTTGTTGCTGTCTATGTTGACTTATGGACTTACTCTGTAGTTCAGCCTGATGTGGAACTTACTTTGTAGCCCATGCTGGCCTAAAATGCCTGGTAAGCATTCTGCTTCAGGTGTTATGGTATTGGAATAACAGACAGGAATTACTGAACCAAACATCTTTGTTTTGAGACAGGGTCAACTACATATCACCAACTGCCCTTGAATTTACAATCATCCTGTCTCGGTCTCCCAAGTAATGAGATAAGAGATTATGGGCTACTCCACATGGAAAATTATTGACTTTCATTTTTTTACATTCCATCATAATCCAATACAACTTATTGTGCCACAAAAGGTTCTTTTGGACTTCATATTCCTAGAGAATCACAAGAAAAATGGGCCTTGGTTGTTCATGTTCCTGGAATTGTATCCAGGATGCCCACACACTCCAGAAGAGAATTTCACATTGCTGCTGCCGTTGTTGTTGTTATAGCAGAGGCAGCCACCACTGCTACTGTTTCTGGGATTACCATTTCATAATTGCTTACTACAGCTAGCACAATGATGACCCTGGCAGCAAAAGTAGCTACCACAGTTAATTAATCTTTCATTCTATTGGGCATGATAAATTTAATTCAATAGTTATATACATTTCGATTGGCTTTGAAAATTATAAATTTATAAACTCAAGTTCCATTTGCTTTTGGGATACCATCTTACAAGGACTCCAATTTGCAGTAAGGCTCGTTAAGGAAGGGAATGGCTCAGTTGCCTTTAGCCTATTGACTATGGGTGGGTTAGGACTTCTGTTGGTCTTTTCTGTGTCGAACACACAGATTGCAAGCCCAGCCCAACTTGGAGATCTTTGGCAGCAGTTAATTCTGCAGCTCACACATGATTGAGCCTGTACGATAATGAGTATTCAAAGACGGGTAATGCTTGGAGGGTGCTCACCAACCTAAGACAGAGCACCTGTGTGGCCTGGGCAGGTGTCTCCATGTTGGGTAAGGTGACCTGCTGACATCCCAAGCAACCTAAGTCAGAAGCTCATTTATTAGTAAAAGGGGGACCTGCAGGGCCTGGCCACCGTTTTGGGTAACTGTTGCCTTGCTTGCTGACCTTGACCTTGATATCCTCCCTATGCTAATTACCTCCTGGGTTCCACCCTCCTGAATGCTTAAGGGAAGTTCCTTGTATGTGTATCCTGCATAATGGGCATTAACAGCTTAGATGCAAGATTGTAAAACATCTGTAGCGAACTTCTGCCCTCTGGGGTTCTCACATTGTGCTGTAAGCCTGTATTTAAGACCTCCTCCCTCCTTCAATAAACGGCATTAAAAAAAATTTAAACCTAATATGCTTCAAACATTTTTCACTGTTTAGCCCTATATAACACAGTTACTGGCATAACTTCAGAATTATACTCATAATATTGTAATCACTCAACTTTCTTTTCATTATTGGATTAGAAAATTTTTATCAATTTATTTTAGGTAATTTTAAGAATAGTGAAGCTTAATGATCTATAATTGAATGAGTAAAAGGTTTTTTTAAAGCAAATGACTCTAATAGGAATTGAAATTTTTTTTTTTTTTTTTTTTTTTTTTTTTTGGTTTTTCGAGACAGGGTTTCTCTGTGTAGCTTTGTGCCTTTCCTGGAACTCACTTGGTAGTCCAGGCTGGCCTTGAACTCACAGAGATCCGCTTGGCTCTGCCTCCGGAGTGCTGGGATTAAAGGCGTGCACCACCAACGCCCGGCAGGAATTGAAATTTTTAATGTCATTTGGCATTTTAATTTGAATAATAAGCAATTTTAAAGTATTTTTCTGTTGTGTTTAGAATTAACCATATATGATATGAGCTCACAAAAGTGCATATAAAATATTTGTAAAAGGAAATAAATTCTAAAGAATTCAATTTCATGTATGCTTGCTTAAAACAAATTGTGTACCAAAGTAGCTATGATTTCAACCACACCTCCGAAAGGATATAAAACTTCACTATACAAATTGAAAATTAAATTATAAAACTTGTACAAAGATTGAGAAAAATAGGTTTTATAATTACATATGAAGACATTAGGCCTATGACTTTTAAGCCACATTCACATCTACTATATAATAAATAAGACTTGCTTTATCACAAAATGAAATAAAAATGTTAATTTTTTATGTGAAACATTTTTTAAGATTCTTATTTTCAAAACTATCATATTTACTTTTTGATTCCAAACTGAAAATACATCAGAGGTAGTTAACATGAAAGGAATGTTTCAGGCTATTATTGTTGTATTGTCATGCTTATCAGTTTCTACAAAATTTTCTTTCTTCTTGCAATTTTTTTTATTTATTTTATTTATTTATTTTATTTTTATTTTTATTTTGCAATACAATTCAGTTCTACATATCAGCCACGGATTCCCTTGTTCTCCCCGCTCTGGCGCCCCTCACCTTCCCCCCAGCCCATCCCCCATTCCCACCTCCTCCAGGGCAAAGCCTCCCCCACAGACTGAGATCAACCTTGTAGATTCAAATTTACCCTTAGTTTTATCAATCCTATTACTATTTAATCTCACAGCTCACACTCCTGATTTCATTGTTATTTTCTTGAATTGGTTGACAGTGTTCCAAATAATATGGGGATTAAAAAGTCTTCAAACTTTGTGATACTAATGATTTATTTTTATTATTCGAAGAATTATGTTTAATGTGATACATTCCCTAAACTAGATAAACTTTATTTCAATATCTTATTAAATGTTAACATCAAGTCTAGACTATGAAAGGAATTGTTATAAACAGTATGCAAACATGTATTTGTTGAAATTTATTTTTATCAGCTGTTTAATGACTAGCATAAAATATTGTTTGTGAAGCTTTCTAGAGTAGGAATTGGTCATCAAAGGCATATAATAAGGTATGTTTATAAGTAGAAAAATTACTGAGAAATTACCTAACATTTTCCTACTATATGTGAGATGAAAATATAGCCACTGAAACAAAAAATGAGCATATATTAAACATAATTCCTCACTTAAGCAAGTATATTTTTATCGAGATTGAAATAAAATTATGTTACTGAGAGTGAGTAGAGCATTTTCTTGTATCCTTCTTGATTTGATCTGTTTCCAGGTTGGATATTTGATAGAGAGTAGATAGATGTAGATTGACGTGCTGATATTCTATCTTTAAACCTCTTCCATATATGTCGAATTCATACAGAATATATGTTATGCTATGTTTTAGTACAATTGTCCTGTGCCAACCACAGTATTAGAAGTAAGGTCATGAGGACATAATGCGGTTTCAAATAAGAGTCTGAAGTTGACTTGTAGGGATTGAATATCATTGGAAAAAAAAGAGAACAAATCTAAACATAACAAAAGTATAAAACAGCATGGTAGAAGAAAAGAAGCAGGTGTGCACATAGCACACTGCAGAAATGCAATGTAATGAAATGCAAGCAGGGAGATATACTTCTGCTTCCAACAATATGGCTCAAAGGATGATATTTATATTGCATATTAGAGATGAAATGTGTAAAGCTGTTAATTTTTATGATGGACAGGGAGGGCAGCACCCAGTCTTGTCAAAGCTGCTCACAACTAGCGAAATTAAGTAATTGGATTCATTCATTAATTCTCAATTACTGTTTTCTGGCATATGTTAGAGAATGCAATGATTACGTTCCTTATGATGTCCAAACCTGAAAGGCCACATGAAATTTTTTCTGGTACTGTAGTTTTAAATAGTCTTGCTTCTCCAGATGGCCAATGTTGAGAAATTCCTCTAAAGTAGAACCATTTTCATATTTTCATGTCAGTAGACATTTTGTTTTGGTGGAAGTCATAGTAATCTCAGGTTACATGCTGTGCCCATCTGCATCTCAAATTATGAAACAGCCTTAAACCCACTACAGACTTTAGCACAAATATGCTATCATGTTTATTTGAATATGACTGCACAGACATTTTAAAAAATTTTTTATGACATATAAGTTAATATGAGATTATTAATACATATCATTTTATTAAGCTAATGAAACATAGATACTCATTTAAAATATATAATTTAATATATATTAAGAGTGAGATTACAGGAGACAAACTTCATATAGGTTTTTCATAATTACTTATCCATGATGTAAAACTTAAATTTATATGAAGACATTATTATTTTTGTTGTTGTATTTTGCTTTATATATAATACAAATTTGTAGTTAATATTTTCTGTTAAACATTATGCAACACTTATTTTTCTTGAAACAGTTCTCTGCACTAAGTATAGTACTAAATATTTACTGGTGAAATGCAAACGTTTTTTGGTGTGAGTGCTACTAAGTCAGCAGACTTCAGCCTTCTGCCTCCATATACTTCTCTGTCTTTTCATCATTTCAAAATGAACTTAAACTCAGATGTATGTGAATAAAATTATTTATAGAAGTTCATGTTTAAAAATAAATAAAAGTTCATGTTTATGTCAAACTTTGAATTTTGCCATTAAGTTATCCCATTAATATGAAAATATAATCAATCCACATATCAAATATCTCTGAAATGTGGGAAGATTCTCATCTTCACCTCTGAAATAACCAAAGCTTCTCTAAAACCAGCTCGTTGGCTTCATGCAAACATAGACTCAAGTTTTGCTGCAGGATAAGAAACCCAAAAATAGAATACAAGTAGTTTTTAAGTTCAATGTAAAATTTTTAGTTGCTACAAAGAGTCACACTTTTTAAAATCTGTAAATACATTTCTTAAGGACTATTCAGATAATTTTGAGGATTTTGACTTCATACTTACCCTCTGAGATAACTTAATATTCATATCCCATTGACAAGTTGATAGCAAAATATTCTTCACAGATGTTTTCACCCCTTCTCGGCCATGGCATCTGGTCTGCATCTGGTCTGTCCTGTAGACCTACATACATTGCTGAATCAATGGCTAAGTCTCGTCTTAAAGATAATATATATGTTCTTTAATTCAATAACATCACTTTTCTCCCTGCCTCTGTCTTCTCACTGACGCTTTACTTTTGACCTTTGGCTTGTATTTAAGTGTTGATGATGTTTCATCTTTAGTGATATAATTAACTTTGCAACTTTCTCTAGTTAATTAACATGGGTGAAACTGTTTTTCACATATATAAATTCCAGAGACAGTAGATATTGTTTTGCCACTTCTCCTTTAATTAGACCTCACTTTTGATGGATTGATTTAAAGAACTCATTGCCCCTGTTTACTTCTAATATTTGCATCGAGTAGATATATCCATTTTCCATTGTTTCTGTAATAAATTACCACTGAGTCAATGACTTAATTTGACATTGATTAGTCATCTTGCAATTTTCAAGGTCAAATGTCTGAAACAAGTGTTGTGGGAACTCTTATGAGTTGTTAACATGGCTGAACACAATTCTGTGTCTACAAACCACCTGCTTTTCTTAGTGGATGGCTCTAGTTCTCCACTCATGCTCCATTCTCATCCAGGAGTGCAATCTGCTCTATGGACTATCCTTATTCAAAATAAAAATTACTCCAACTCTTCTCCATGACTGTGATCTTCCCTCCTCCTCAACAGTGGCGAAACAGCTTTTCACATTTTTTTGCACACATTATCCAATATAATATCTACAGTTTAAAATTTCTAGTTTAATGAGATTATCTTGATCCACTTCTTCTACAGGAGAAGGGCCTGAGGCTCAGAACAAGGACACATTTGGGGAGTCACAATTTCAGATACCATAACATCTAAATGCAATTATGCAATATTTTGTAGAGTTCCAGAGTACTGATTTTCCTTGTTAGGTGTTTAAAAAACTCTTTCTTAGATTCTCTTTCTCCTCCCTTTATCTTTCATTTGTTGTACATCTACTTTTGTTTTGCATTCAATATTTTACTTTATTCACCTCCCTTTCTCAAGTTTAGGATATCTATGGCACAGGTAATTTGAGGCAGCCATTTAAGAATTATTTGGCATTTTGTGAATTAAAACAAAGTTAAGACCCATATTATTTATATTTAAAATATAAGAAAATTAATGAGAATGCATATGTATATAATCATAATTCTTAGTCAGGAAAATTCAATATCAATATTATTGGAATTATTCTTGTAGGCTGGAGATATGATTCATTAGTTAAGAGCTCTGAATGGCTTTTCCAGAAGTGGTTTTAAATGAGAGCACATACAGAGAAGCTTAAAACCATTTCCAATTTCAGTCCAGAAGACCCATAACCTCTCTGGCTTCCATGGGTATTGCATAAAAATTGCTCACACAGCCGGGCGGTGGTGGCACGTACCTTTAATCCCAGAACTCAGGAGCAGAGCCAGGCAGATCTCTGTATGTTCAAGGACAGCCGGTTCTACAGAGCGAGATCCAGGGCAGGCACCCAAACTACACAGAGAAACTCTGTTTTGAAAAACAAAATAAAACCAAACAAATTACTCACACACATCCATGCAGACAAAACACCTATATAGATAATAATAAAATAAATTTATTGTTATTTTTATAATCTAGTCAGCAAAATGTTGTTTTTCTGTTCAGTTCATTTAATATAGCTGTGTAATAAAGTTAAATATACATTTGGTACCTGAAGTATTACTTATATTCTCCTCTCTATACCCATTTTACCTGAATCATAATCTTCTATGCTGTGAAAATATGTGAACACTTTATTTTCCTTCAAGTAAAGCATGTGTATCACCCAATAATTAATTAAGGTTAAGAAATGAACTACATAATTTTCAAGATCTTTCATGATTATATCTAGTAGATAATGAAAAGATAGATAAGATTGAGAAATGAGCTACATAAATTTCAAGATCTTTCATGATTATATCTAGTAGATAAACTATGAAAAGATAGATAGATGTATGATTGTATAGATAAATATTCCAAGCCAGTTCTTTCATGGAAGAATGACTGTCTCATCATAAACATCAGAGTCACTGACATCATCTATTGTTCTATTTTCTTCTATATATTAAGGAAACATATGTATTTTAAAAGTTAACATCTTGCAAAATACCAAAGTGATATTACGAATCAGTATTTCATGGTATTTCATTCTATTGTTCTACCATAGTATATGCATTATTTTATAGAGTAACTCCTTACATGAATGTGTGAAATATTTGGTAATAGCTGAAATTATGAAGTAGTTTAAATGGATATAGATAAGGGAAGGAATGTGCAACAAAAAGACTTACAAAAACTAGTCAGATGTCATAAAAATGAACATAGTGCACATAATATATAAAAAGTATTGCTAAGCGCTTTGCACATAAAATGTACCTCTTTCCTTCTTCAGCACTGCATTATTTTCTTTATCTTTGAACCTGGAAATTCATCAACAACCACAATAAATTTGTTACCATAGCTATTTTTTTTAAGCTTGGAAATCCTTAGTGCACTGTGGAAATTAATTTTTAAGGTAGCGTCCACAATATTTTTATAAAAGGTAAATGAGATATACACATAAAACTTCCCTAATATCATCTGACTTTTTTAAAACTAATTTTCCTACTTATTCTTGGTGAAATTTAACCAAATTTACTTTGGAAATACTTTTGCAAATGGGATTGTGTCATTATGTAAATGACACCCAGTGTTTTATCAACATGTAACAATGATCTGTGTCTTCATAACATGTCTTAAATAATTGTACAAACTTATTTTTTTTTTTTTTTTTATTTTTTCGAGACAGGGTTTCTCTGTGTAGCTTTGCGCCATTCCTGGAACTCACTTTGGAGACCAGACTGGCCTCGAACTCACAGAGATCCTCCTGCCTCTGCCTCCCGAGTGCTGGGATGAAAGGCATGCCCCACCACCGCCCAGCTACAAACTTATTTTTGAACACCTTAAATTGTCTCTTTCAATCTTAAAAACATACCAATTGAGATTTATCAGGATGATTTGCTGTGTCCATCGTTACAATAAATGGTGGCAGACACTGAAACTGCAATCAAATGACATGATCAAGGGTTTAAAACTTACATGAATCAGATAATCATTGAAGCATGAATCTACTGTAAATAGATGTATTGCATTGAAGTTAGTTTCAAGAATCTCTTAGGAAGTATGCTAATACTTTTGTTATGATTAATGTTTGCTAATTATTTTTAAGTTGTACTCTAAATACCTGTAAAGACAGAAGAGATATTAAATTACCCACAATATGACCAAGCTCAATTTTATGCACTGAATAAAGGTTCATTAGCTTTATAATTTTTCATCACTTTGATAAACACTTGAGGAAGTAACATAAATTAGGGGAAATTGTTTCCTGAACTTTATTAATCATAGATAATTTTATCAGAATATCAGTTAGCATCAGCATTTTCTAATGGTTTTAATTCTTTCAAATAGTCTTAGAGGAAAATCATGCCAAGAGCAAACAGAGTTCTGTTCCTTGAATCTCAAACTATAGATATAGATATAGATATAGATATATAAATTACATTTTTTGCATTATTTTATTATCTAATATTTTCATCAAAATGTGGACAAATTACTGCCTAGACTTGTGGAAAAGCTCTTATTATTAATTACCCAATTATTTAGTTAATTGATAGTTATATACAAATGTTAATGTATGTATTTAGTGCACGCATGTATATATATATATTTATACAATGCATACATACATATACATATATATTGTGTGTGTTTGGAAGGTAAGAGAGAGAAAGATACATACATAGAGAGAGCAACGGGTGGACTTTGTATTTAAAAACAATTTCCATTCCATATAATTTACCAAATTATGGTCTTAAATTTGCTTGCAATATTACTTCATTATTGTTAGTCTTCATGAGTTCTACAATGATACACACCTCCTTAATTTGTATGACAGGTGACTTGTAACTTCTTCATTTTTTTCTTAGACTCCTACATAATTTTATTTGTGTCATGGATTTTGGAGAAATAAAAAGCTTTTGATTTTGTTGCTTTATCTCAATTGATATTTTATTTTAAATATATTCACATTTGGCTTTTTTATCTTTGAGTGTATTTAATTTTTGGAATTTACATTTGGGAAGTTAGATTATTTGTTATTGATATATTTGTATAATTCATTTTATTATTGTTATTTTTAATTATGTGCATGTCTTTGTGCATTTATACAAATTTGATTTGATTGCATGTATTTGCATGTGAGTACAAGTTTCCAAGGAAACTAGAAGCATCATATTCCCTGAATTTGGAGTTACAGGTGAATGTGAACCACCTGGTTCAGATGGAGAATCAGAAGTGAATCTTCTAGAGTAAACAGTAAACAGTATTAATTTCTTTGACTCCTGATTTATTTAGGATGGTGCTGACGAAATTTTAAATATTTTTGAAAATTTTAAGCTGTCCTTTTATTACTGATTTTTATGCTGATGTCAGTTGCAGTATGAGTAATCAGATCGGTGAATACCCTGTCATCATAGAGCCTTCATCTAGTGACTGATGGAAGCAGATGCAGAAATCCACTGCCAAACACCAGTCCAAGCTCCAGGATTCCAGTTGAAGAGAGAGAAGAGGGACTCTATGAGCAAGGGTCATCTAGATCATGATGGGGAAACCTACAGAGACAACCAAATCAAACTAGTGGGAATTTATGGACTTTAGACCAATATCTGTGGAGCCTCCATGGGACTCAACTACGCCCTCTGCATAAGCGAACTGTAGGTTGATCTGCTTAAGTGGCTCCCTAGAAGTAGGTTCAGGATCCATCTTTGGTGCATGGGCTGGCTTTTGGAGCCCACTACGTATGGTGCGACACCTTGCACAGCCTTGATGCAGGGGGAGGGACTTGGTCCTGCCTCAACTGAATGTATCAGGCTCTGCTGACTCTACATGGGAGGCCTTACCTTGTTGGAGGAGGGAATGGGGGATGGATTGGGATGGAAAGGCTGGAGGGGCAGGAAGAGGGAAGACAAGGGATCTGTGGTTGATATATAAAATGAATAAAAAAATTCCTTAATTAAAAAAATAAACATACCATGTTTGTCTTTCTGAGTCTGGGTTGCCTCACTCAGGATGATTTTTTCTAGATCCATCCATTTGCCTGCAAACCTCATGATGTCATTGTTTTTCTCTGCTGAGTAGTATTCCATTGTGTATATGTACCACATTTGGTTTATCCATTCTTCAGTTGAAGGGCATCTAGGTTGTTTCCATGTTCTGGCTATTACAAACAATGCTGATATGAACATAGCTGAACAAGTACTCTTGTGGTATGATTGAGCATTCCTTGGGTATATGCCCAAGAGTGCTATAGCTGGATCTTGGGGGAGATGGATTCCCAATTTTCTAAGAAAGCACCATATTGATTTCCAAAGTGGTTGTACAAGCTTGCATTCCCACCAGCAGTGGAGGAGAGTTCCCCTAGCTCCACATCCTCTCCAGCATAAGGTGTCTTCAGTGTTTTTGATCTTAGCCATTCTGACAGGCATAAGGTGGTATCTCAGAGTTATTTTGATTTGCATTTCCCTGATGATTAGGGATGTACTCACTCATAGGAGGATACTAGATGTGGAACAAGGATGACTGGGCTGCTACTCACATCACCAGGGAGGCTACCTGGAAAACAGGATGCCAAGAAAGACACGGGGATCGCCCAATGACAGAGAAATGGAAGAGATCTACATGAACAGCCTGGACATGAGTGGGGGTAATGAAGGGCGAGGGTATAGGGAAAGAGAGCTTGGGGGAGCGGGACATCCCAGCTGGATCAACAACAGAGAGGAGGCAGAACAAGGAATAGGAGACCATGGTAAATGAAGACCACATGAGAATAGGAAGAAGCAAAGTGCTAGAGAGGCCCACAGAAATCCACAAAGATACCCCCACAACAGACTGCTGGCAATGGTTGAGAGACAGGCCGAACTGACCTACTCTGGTGATGGGATGGCCAAACACCCTAATTGTCGTGTTAGAAACCCCATCCAACTACTGAGGGATCTGGATGCAGAGATCCATGGCTAGGCCCCAGGTGGAGGTCTGGGAGTCCAATTATTGAGAAAGAGGAGGGTTTATATGAGCAAGAATTGTTGAGACCAAGGTTGGATAAAGCACAGGGACAAATAGCCAAGTGAATGGAAACACATGAACTATGAACCAATGGCTGAGGGGTCCCCAACTGGATCAGGCCCTCTGAATGGGTGAGACAGTTGATTGGCTTGATCTGTTTGGGAGGCATCCAGGCAGTGGGATGGGGTCCTGTGCTCACTGCATGAGTTGGCCGTTTGAAACCTGGGGCCTATGCAGGGTCGCTTGGCTCGGCCTGGGAGGAGGGGACTGGACCTGCCTGGACTGAGTCTACCAGGTTGATCTCAGTCTGTGTGGGAGTCTTTGCCCTGGAGGAGGTGGGAATGGGGGTTGGGCTGGGGGGAAGGTGAGGGGAGCAGGCGGGGAGAGAACAAGGGAATCCGTGGCTGATATGTAGAACTGAATTGTATTGCAAAATAAAAATAAATAAATAAATAAAATATTAAATAAATAAATATTTCTAAAAAAAAAAACCATTGCATGGTTTCTTTTAAGTTCAAATGTGTGTTGGGATGATCTTGTCAACTGGTCTTTTCTAATAGAGGGATATTGAAATCCAAAGGTAAGAACAGATTCATCTATTTTCCTTAACGTTACTGTGGAACTCAGTTTCTCATGTTTTGAGTTTATATTTTATGAATTAGTATGGGTTCTTATAAAGTGTTTTTTAAATTGAGGTTTCGGTAGTTAGGAGTGCATATCATTTTTGTAGACAATTACAGTCGGGTTCCCAGCACCCATATGGGGTGACTCAAGACTGCCTGTAACTCCAGATTCTGAGGTATCTGATACCTCTTGCCTCCAAGAGCACCTTCACTAACATTCCATGCGTAGACACCCATAATTAAAAATAAATCTTAAAAAGTAATAATTCATCACAATTCACAATTGATCATAAAAGTATCTTTTGGTGTCATAATTAATGAATAACAGTCACATTATATATATTTTCACAAACAAATGACTAGATGTTTCAATATTACTTCCTTCCTGTTCCTTTTTATAAATTAAATTTAGTAGATCTTTGTGATATAAACTACACTTTAAATATTTGGTTGTAAAAAATTAGTTATATAAGCCAGTAAATAATATTGTATTCAGTCTATAAATTTTATTTTTATACAATTCATCACTACACTAGCTTATAAAATTCTGTTTCAAGCCTATAAAATTTCATTACCTAGATATTTTGATCCAAATACTTATGTCTTATCCCTTAAACAGATCACAGAAGTGTAATGTACAATATAATATAGGCTTGGGCTCTTTGCAATATTTAGTAACTAATTTTAATCATGTGAATAAAGCAAGGAGTACCTGTATATGAAATATTTTCTTCCTTATATTTATTTCTCCCCATTTTTACAACCAGGATTCTCTCATGCAGTCCCTGTATTGCACACACATTAACATCAGCTTGTGTAATTTCTACTAAGTTTCCTTTCAGGTGAACCAAACACTTTCTCAGAAGTAAACAGTTTTATGCAATATGTTGAAAATTATAATGCTGAAATGTCAAACTTTTATTAGGTAAAAATACCATTATTTTGTCTTCATTAGTTATGCTGTTTCACTAATTATTGGTCTCCCATATCATAAACACATACATTACCATTTAATCTAAAGTTGATCAGCCATGAAAATATATACATGTAAGTAATATTGTATGGAGAATTTATATGTATTTATTTGGGAATACACTCACACACAAACAATTGCCTACCACACATATATAACAGCAATTAAAGATAAAGAGAACACCAATTTTAAAGAGAACAGGAGTAGATGGGATAGGTTGAGAGGTGGAATGGGAGGAGGAAATAAAAAAAGTAATAAAATAATGTCAGACACAAATTAATTTTAGATTCAAGTGTTCATCATTGTATTTGAGATTGTGAGTAATGTGATCAATGAATGGTTTATTTCCCTTTCTTGTGAGTTGGTGGTAAAATATATCCCATTAGTCTTTTCGGTGTAAGAAGGTACTCTGTAGGCTAGCAAAACAGCAATGTGGACACAAACCCCACCACAAAACCTTTGGCCTATAATCTCTCCTACATGCAAAATATGCTGGGGCAACGGTGGCACAGAACTTGTGGAAGCCAATGAATTTCTGATTTTACTTAAGGTCCATTTCACTATAGGAAACCCATGCCCAATGCTACTTGAACCAAGAACCAGAGACTAGATAGCCCAGAGACCCAGGGTAAAACCAAACATTATTGGTCTAAAAAAAGTATCAATAAAATGATTTCTAATTATATTCTTCTATACTCATAAATTAGTGCCTTATCCTGTCATCATCAGAGAGGATTCTTCCAGCAGCAGATGGGAACAGATGCAGAGACCCATAGGCAGACTTCACATGGAGAGAGAATCTAAATGGGAGGTCTTCATCAAATCCCTCCCATCTGAGCTCAGAGAATACCAAGGAAGATGAGGCAGAAAGACTGTAAAAGCAAGAGGGATGGAGAACACCAAGATTACAAGCCCTTCTGAATCAACTAAGAAAGGTGCATAGGAGTTTACAGAAACTGAAGTAGCAAGCGCTGGGCCTACATGGGTCTGTACCAGGTCCTCCGTCTATACATTACAGCTGCTAGCTTGTATTTTTATGGGAGGCCAGACTGTGAGAATGAGTGAGTCTCTGACTCTTGTGCCTGCTCCTGTTGAGTTGCCGTGTCCAACTTCGATATGACAGTTTTTGCTTCATTTTACTACATTTTATTTTGTCATGTTTGGTTGTTATCCCTTAGAAGCCTGTTCTTTTCTAATGAGAGAGAAAGAGAGTGGATCTAGAGGGGAGAGAAGATGGGAAGGAACTGGAAGGAGTACAGGGAGGGGACCTACAATTAAGATATATTGTACGAGGAAAAAAAATCTGTTTTCAATAAAAGAAAAAAAAGGAAAAAGCAGTTTAATTTCTGAATCCAATGAAAAATTATTATTTGACTATAATATTTATGCCTGAATATCAAAAAGGAACTTTTATATGGGAACATAGTTTACAGATTATTAAACTTTGCAATGTTATTGCTATATAGCAAATATTAACTTATAAACCAGTAATAAATGCTGCACATGCTTGCAACTATATATTGTGATATATGCTTTTATGACTAGATGTATCTAGAGGCATTTATATAAATACATAACTATTTATGATGTATTTCATCTGTATTTCATATCTATGTGATCTTTCATTAAAATTCAATGTAAACATTTACATTCAAGTCAATTTTGAGTAGAGTTTAATGATTCAAGGTAGAGTCAACTTTTCACAATTTACCTTTAATTGTGTTGGAGTATTAAATACAAGAAACCATACAAATATTGAGCAGCTACCCTTGGAATTGAAACAATTTCACTTGGGAGAAAGAGGGAGACCATAGAAGCTAATGAGATTAGAGGCTAAGAAAGCTAACAGAACTTGGCATCAAGAGGCTCAGAATCTACAAAATCCATAATGGTGATTCACAAGCCACCTCCCCAAGGGTATGTTGCAACAAAGGTTTGCTGAGGAGAAGATACAATTTGATGTATTTGATTAGTAGTCAGGAAACTCCAGAGTGATGGGACTTGTGGTGATGCTATTGCCTTTGAGTATTCCATGATCTTTGATCCTTTTTCATCTAAGTAATCTCAATGATCTCTTCAGTTCGCCAAGGGGGACATGGGTCGAGTCACTTGTTTTACCTGAGTTTTGTTTTGTATTATTTGTGTGTGTGTGTGTGTGTGTGTGTGTGTGTGTGTGTGTGTGAGTGTGTGTGTGTGTGTGTGTGTGTGTGTGTGTGTGCCCTAACACAGGTGAATAGATATTTATTATCTCCCCAAAAAACACAACGTGTAGGCACAAATGGCTACATAAACATATTGCCATAAATTCTTTTTTTTTAATTTAATTTTATTTTATTTTACAATATAATTTAATTCTACATATCAGCCACGGATTCCCTTGTTCTCTCCCCGCCTGCCCCCCTCCCCTTCCCCCCCAGCCCACCCCCCTATTCCCACTTCCTCCAGGGCAAAGACTCCCCCGAGGATTGAGATCAACCTGGTAGATTCAGTCCAGGCAGGTCCAGTACCCTCCTCCCAGGCTGAGCCAAGCGTCCCTGCATAAGCCCCAGGTTTCAAACAGCCAACTCATGCACTGAGCACAGGACCAGGTCCCACTGCCTGGATGCCTCCCAAACAGATCAAGCCAACCAACTGTCTCACCTATTCAGAGGGCCTGATCCAGTTGGGGGCCCCTCAGCCATTGGTTCATAGTTCATGTGTTTCCATTCGTTTGGCTACTAGAAACCCCATCCAATGACTGAGGGAACTGGATGCAGAGATCCATGGCTAGGCCCCAGGTGGAGCTCCGTGAGTCCAGTTGGCGAGAAAGAGGAGGGGTTATATGAGCGAGAATTGTTAAGACCAAGGTTGGATAAAGCACAGGGCCATAAATTATTAATATTTAAATTTTTTATCAGGAATAGAGGAAGCCAGTCCAAGCAGGAACATTGATCTTATAGAATTATTTCTAAGTCATATATCATTGATAACTCTCATCACAAATGATATTTTTCTACTTTTTGACTATCTGACCAATTCTGATTAGAACTCTTATTTTTTTAAAATATGGTGCTAATTGATCGTTATTTATGAATCTGGAGAAGCATCATTGTGCTTGATTCAGAAACTCACACACAAAAATGTAAGACTTTGTTCCATCCTTTCGATTTAAGTTCTGTCACACAGTACAGGAGACCCTAAGGCTCTGTTGTTCATTTTTGCCACTATCATGGTACTTCAAAGTCTTCTTATGTCTTGTCTTTACATTTTATTCCAACAGATGAAAATGGTGAATAGTTACAACTTTGTTGGGGAGTGCTGGTATTTATGTCCTCTGCTCCATTTGTGTGGTACTTTCTGAAACCAGTTATTATGTTTCCTCA
Organism: Peromyscus californicus insignis; assembly: GCF_007827085.1. NCBI lineage: Eukaryota > Metazoa > Chordata > Mammalia > Rodentia > Cricetidae > Peromyscus > Peromyscus californicus. The sequence continues at coordinate 16,223,097 of NW_026294503.1, forward strand.
ACTTATGATCAATGCTCAGTGAAGAACTTCATATTCTTGGTTTCCTGTATCAGTAAGAAGAAACCAGCAGTTAACTTTTAACTTTTAAATATATCATAAATTTTATCATTCTTTCAAGGTCAATATAAAATCAATTGAAACAACTGCCAAGTGTGTTTGAAAACAGAAATCAATATAGCAGATGCTGAGATTGAAAGCAACATTATGATAACTCATCAAAGAAAATGGAAAGGAGAAAAGTTCACTTTAATTCCACTGGGAAGCATAAAAATACATTTTTGCTGTGAGATTATTTGCAAGTTATATTTAAAGATACCATGTCAGTGAATATTTATGTGCTGTGAACATGACTCCTCTTTTAGTAGTCAGAAATTTGTGTTCATCTGTCACTCACAGTGGCTACTTCAAGACTTATGGCTTGGAAAACGTCATTGAAACTTTCAGCATCTTTGTTCAAGGGTATTTTTTTTTTTAGTATACTAAAGGATATCCTGAAAAAATACTATATAAATTTTATATCCCTCTTTCAGAAAATGCAGCAATAATAATCCAAGAAACTTGAATTACTATTTTGGAAGCAGGTGGTGTAGAGATTGAACATAAATAACATTTTAGGATATAAAGTATCTATAGACCAGATTACAAGTCTCATATTTTTAACTACAAATAAATTCTTTAGAATTGCAGAGCTAAATTTTAACACATGGCATTTGTCACTTGAAATTTTGATTGCCACGTTACAGAAAAGGTTCATGAATACTCCAAAGAACTTTTAAGTATTATGTAGTTCTCTTAGCTACCTAACATTCAAATCTACATAATAGCATTTAAATTAGCAAGGTATATCACAATTTATCAAAAATTACAAATTGTTATTAGCTAAAATTCATATTACATCTTCATTGTATTTTTACCAAATGTTAGCTTGTTTTCCAAAACCCTCGTTAAGACACAACACTGTTATAGCTTTGAATCTCATAGCCTTAGTTGTTATACTCTTCAGACATTGTAGTTTATGGATGATCTTAATAGGTTTGAGGTTTGGTCTTGTATATTTATTGTAGCTCTCTTTTGTATTTTACTCATGAACCTGCTGAGTATAAGTGCTTTGTTTGGAAAATGAGAAAGGTATACTATTATTTATATCATACTATTCTGCCATATACTAAAAGTACTGTTACTAATAATTGATCTTGATGATGACAATCTTGTCAAGACAGCACTTCTCTGGTTGTTTCACTGTGAAGCAAGAAATGTTTTCTTGCTTTTAACATCATCCTTTGTAAGGTGGTCACTATTTAAAATGTAAAATACAAAAGTGAGAAACATCCAACTTGAAATACTTTTAGGATTTACTTGTATGAGAGATTTACTTTCCAAGCATCTTTGATAATTTTTTAATCAACATATATTCATGGATATGAATAGTGTAGTTTGGATTATGATCATAACATATGTTTTGTTACTAAAGTTAATACTTTTATCATAGAATTGAATAGAGGCCACAAACAAACCCACACAGCAATATCCACCAATTTTATTTTGAAACTTTGGAAAATAGCTGTTTTAACCACCTGAAATCTGGTGGTTAACTAGATAATTATACATAGAAGGATGTAAAATGAATGAAAAAATTTTCTTAATTAAATAAAGGGGAAGCCAGGAGGTGGTGGCACATGCCTTTAATCCTAGCACTCAGGAGGCAGAGCCAGGCAGATCTCTGTGAGTTACAGGCCAGCCTGGGCTACCAAGTGAGTTACAGGAAAGGTGCAAAGTGACACAGAGAAACCCTGTCTCAAAAAAACAAAAAAAAGGGGGGGGTGGGGGAATAAACAAATAAATAAATAAATATTTTAAAAAAGAAGAATGAAACTATTTTCCAATATCTTACACTGAGAGAAAAACAATCCCAAATGGAGTAAAGGCTTTATTATAAGATCTTAAAATGTAAAACTGCTAGATGAAGTGCCATGAAAATCAGTCCCAGATGGAGACATAGTCAAGGACTATCTACAATGACAAATTGTAATAGGGTTTGCTATAGACAAACTTCTAAACGGTCTTATTAAATAAAAAAACACAAAGCCAAATAAAGAGTTAAAAGCCCAAGAGATCAGAGCACTAACAAATAACCTTTAGCTTACCAGCAGCTGCTCTCCTTCCCCTGAGAGAGAGACCTTCTCCTGTGTGACCTGTCTTTTTTTTTTAATGTTGTATGGAAGATAAACCTTTATTTTCAATAAAAAATAAAATAAAAGTCATAGTTTGTGGACTTAAGTATTTGTGTTGTAAAATTTTTCTTTTCTTTTTTTTTTTTTTAAATTTTTCAATACAATTCAGTTCTACATATCAGTCACGGATTCCCTTGTTCTCCCCCCTCCCGTCCCCCTCACCTTCCCCCCAGCCCCCCCCCCCTATTCCCATCTCCTCCAGGGCAAAGCCTTCCCCACAGACTGAGTTCAACCTGGTAGACTCAGTTCAGGTAGGTCCAGTCCCCTCCTCCCAGGCCGAGCCAAGCGATCCTGCATAGGCCCCAGGTTTCAAACAGCCAACTCATGCAATGAGCACAGGACCTGGTCCCACTGCCTGGATACCTCCCAAACAGATCAAGCCAATCAACTGTCTCACCCATTCAGAGGGCCTGATCCAGTGGGGACCCCTCAGCCATTGATTCATAGTTCATGTGTTTCCATTCGTTTGGCTATTTGTCCCTGTGCGCTAGATGTGGAACAAGGCTGACTTGTCTGCTACTCACATCACCAGGGAGGCTACCTGGAAAACAGGACCCCAAGAAAGACACGGGGATGGCCCAATGACAGAGAAATGGAATGAGATCTACATGAACAGCCTGGACATGAGTGGGGGTAGTGAAAGGTGAGGGTCGAGGGAAAGAGAGCTTGGGGGAGCGGGAGATCCCAGCTGGATCAACAACAGAGAGGGAGAACAAGGAATAGGAGACCATGGTAAATGAAGACCACATGGGAATAGGAATAAGCAAAGTGCTAGAGAGGCCCACAGAAATCCACAAAGATACCCACACAACAGACTGCTGGCAATGGTCGAGAGACAGGCCGAACTGACCTATTCTGGTGATGGGATGGCCAAACACCCTAATTGTCATGCTAGAAACCTCATCCAACTACTGAGGGATCTGGATGCAGAGATCCATGACTAGGCCCTGGGTGGATCTCTGGGAGTCCAATTATCGAGAATGAGGAGGGTTTATATGAGCGAGAATTGTTGAGACCAAGGTGACCTGTCTTTTTATTGCCTTTCTGTTCTGCCTTCACCTTGGCTCGAAACCCAACCACATGATTTCCTTGTCACTGCCCGTCTAAACAGACCTCCAGATCTCTATGGTTGGCACTGGGATTAAAGGTTCAGGTCACCGCTCAGCTGAGTCCTTTAACACACAGAGACTCTGCCTGCCATGTGATTCAATTAAGGGTGGCTGCCACCACCACTGGACTTCTGCCAAATGGCTTGCTCTTAGCTCTGATCCCCAGGCAAATTTATTTATTAACATACAAATAAAATCACATTTCAGCACAAATAAAATATCACCACAATTCACTAGAAAAACAGAACTTACAGAATGAATGTACATAAAACACACACACACACAGAGGATTTATTGGAATAGCTTACAATCAGTGCTTCATCTAGTCCATCAATGGCTGTCTACCAATGGAAGTTCCAAGAATCCGTTTGCTGTTCAGTTCATAAGGCTGGATGTCTTAGCTGGTGTTCAGTATATGCCAGAATTCCAAAGAAGTAGGCTCTAAGGTCAATGAAGGAATAAACATTCCAATGATGAAGAGAACAGGCAGACAAAGAGAGCAAGCTTCCTTCTTTCATGTACTTTATATAATGTAGTATGACAGCAAAAAGTATGGTCCAGATTAAAGGTGGAGCTTCCCACCTCAAAAGATTTGGATTAATAGTAGATCTTCCCACTTCAGATGATTTCATTTAAAAACTTCCTCACCGGTGTACAGAGCCACTTGGAATTGGTTAATGCCAGATGGAGTCAAGTTGACAATCAAGAATAGCCATCACACCCAAAAGGCAACAGAACTAGCAGCAGTGACAGAATGTATTATGCAAGCTACAGGCCCAGAAAATACATCAGTGTTCCCCTTGTTTCCAACTCTCCATCCTCCGTTACCAACCGGCAAGACAGTATGTATACACTGGTTCAATAGTTGCATGAAGGTAATTGGGTAACTGATTAAGTTGGGTTAGGATTTGAGGCATGCTCTCTACAGGAAGAAATTCGTGTCTAATACTGTGACCACAAGAACATGATTTGTGATGTCATAGGCTCCAAGGAGGAACTTACCACCATTGTTTTGCTGAATGATACATTGTCAAACTGTCTTCTAAATAGCTGTGCTTATATCCATAGTGTTGTCTTCTATCTGAACCAAAGAACATTCTTTGGGAAGTAGCCACCAGATAACACAGATATTCATAAATGGTGAAAGTACAGGGAATAAGTGATTACTGACTGCCCAAGCATAAATGGAACACATATATCAACATCACCACTCCTGTACCAAGATTCAGAATATCATGGAAAAAGAGCTAGAAAATGGAGAGGAGTGCTGTGAAATGCTCTCTCTGGATACCTCATAACCATTACACTCATGACATCATCACAGTATCACCAGTTTCCTGTTTTAAGATCAGATAACATTCCAACTGGCAACACTAATTAAGTGGGTTATTAATAAAAGAGGAGAGTACATAAAGGGGACATGGGGTAAACTGGGAGTTCTTGGAAGAGACTCGGAAGAAGAATTTCAGGGTACCTGAAGAATGCAAAAAGAGAAAATAGTGGGTGAATATGATCAATATACATTGTTGATGTGTATTAAATTTACAAATAATAAATAAAAGATACCCAAAAACAATTTAATTGGGAGTTTTCCATTAACTCTTATATACATCTATCTAAATACATAAATATTTTTTATTATTTGCAACTACATGATTCTTTGGGCACATTGTTTTCTTTACTGGATTTTCCTTTGTTATTTACTCTATGATATCCTTGTACTTGCTATGTGCAAAGAATATTATAAATGAAAATCTACATATAAGATGTCTTATGACAATGGGGAGTGAATGCTTATAAATACTTTCAACAGAAAATAAACATGTGAAATCTCGTCCAAGTGCATGCACATAACCTATCAAAATGAAGCATAAGTGGGTACTACTTCTAAAATTCACATTCATTACCACATGAATCATTCCAGTCTTCTCATGCAACTGATTTGCACCCTATAGTGGTTGTTTGAATGAGAATAGTCCCCATAGGTGCATATATTCAAATACTTGGTTCAAGTTGTTGGAACATTTTGCAAAAGATTAGGCTGTAGGGTCTTATGGGAGCAATAGCATCACCAGGGAAGGACTGTGCAGTTTGAGAGACTCACACCATTCCTAAGGTGTCTCTCTTTTGCTTTGTGACATGTCTCATGATATGAGCTCCCAGCCACTGCACTGGGGTAACGTTTGCCTGCTGTCATGCTCCTCTTCCTCATAGTCATAGACTCCAACCCTCTGAAACTGTAAGTCCCAAATTAAAGACTTTCTTCTATAATTTGCCTTGGTCATGGTGTTTTGTCATAGCTCTAGGGAAGTAGCGAAGACAGAAGTTGATACTAGGGGTTAGTTCAGGACAAACCTGACCATGATATTTTTTGGAGGAATGTGGAGGAAGACTTTGGGAATTTAAAATAGGAAATTGCTTCAACACTTAAGTGGTATTAACAGGCCATCCTATTAGGATCTTGGGAGACAGTAGTAGTGGAGCAATAGTATGGACTATGGAGGCCCAACTAAAGAGGATTCAGAGGGAAACAATATTAGTAATTGATGTAGTGACCATCCTTCTGATAATTTGGAAAGGAATATGGATGCTTTCTACCCTTGTCATAAGAATATGCCTGAGGCTAATGGGGGAAGGTATTGGACTAATTTCCTTTGCAGAGATTTCATGGCAGCAAGGTATTGGCTTTGTGTGTGGTTATTAGTAGTCACACATATGCAGATTTACAATAAAAATCAAAAACAAATAAGGCAAAAAGACATACAAAATGTAGAGTATAAGGAGCAAAATAGCACCAGAAAATTTTACGTTGGAGCTATGTACTGTGCTAAAAGAGGTGAGAAGATTAAAGAAAATTCTGCTCTAAAATGAAACAAAAGAAAGTATACCCCCAGGGCAAGACCCCAGCCAGCTAAGCTTCAAACTTGTTAAAAGTAAGTGCCAGAGGAATTTTATGGTCCTAACAAGTCACTGCAATAGAAAGTTTATACAAATGTGATTCAGAGCAGTCTCCATCCCAAGCAAGCAGTCAGATCTGGTAGTGTCATTTATGGGATGTGAGTCATGAAGGATACCGGACTACGTGTGTTCTGAAATCTTCCAAGGACAAAAAGAGCAGCTGAGGTCAGGCGTAAGGAAGGGAAGTCCCTGTATGGAAACACTGAGAGACCATTGTGTGAAGCTGTGAAAATGATGCCTGGATTTCTTTGGAGACCCCAAGATGCTAGACATGCCTGAGCCATGATACTCTGCCTGAGAGAGCTGAAGACAAGGAGTAGAATCAGTCTGTGGTGACAGCTGTGGGACTGGCAGGACACAGGAAAACTTCCTACTACACCACAATACACTTATCTCTAAGACTAGTGTATTGTAGGCATCAAAGTTGGAAAGGTAGAGCTACCTAAGCTCTTTGGTGTCAGGCATGCAGCCACAGGATTTGGAGACTGCCCTGCTGGGTCCTTTGTTGTGTATCCATTTTTCTCTCTTGTTGTTTTTGAGGAAAATCTATTGACCTATCTTAAAATAAGTGTATTTCTTCCTTAATAATTTCAAATACAATGGTATGTCCATTGCAAGTTTATCTTATCTTTATTGTCATCATTTCATTTTTTATTTCATTTATGAAATATTGATCATTTCACTTGTTTCTATGGTGAGTACCCTTCAATAGAACTGGTCAAATATAAATTCCAGTGCATAGTCTCTGTCTAAATATTCAAAATTCTCTGTCTTTGAGTGTAGGTATTGTGAATTTGTGTATCCTCGAACTTCTGTTATAAAAATATATGAATATGTGTATGTGCCATTCTCCAAGAAAACTTATAAATGACAAATGCTCACATGATATGCACAAAAGATGTAGAACAAAGAATGTGTGGCAACCTAGTTAGGACCAAACAGAAGAACATGAAATTCCATCATGGCACTGAGAATTCTGCACTGTGTAAAAAATGTCTGAATTGTTTCCTTGTTAGATTTTCCACTACATTGATTTGGTCACAGGTGACTCCATTGCCTAGGTGAAGGGATGGATAGTGGAGTGCAAAACACTCTAGCCTACAGGGCAATTTTCTGCCTTGGCAGAAGGCATGCAGTTGGTCATTCCCTAGAACTTTTATTAGATTTCAGATTTTGAATGTACCTGTGGTTTTTCACAACTATTTCTTTGCTGTAATAATTTTTTTCCTTCCTTCCTTCCTTCCTTCCTTCCCTCCCTCCCTCCCTCCCTCCCTCCCTCCCTCCCTCCCTCCCTCCCTCTCTCTCTCTCTCTCTCTCTCTCTCTCTCTCTCTCTCTCTCTCTCTCTCTCTCTCTCTCTATTTCATTAGCCCAATTCCTCCTCTAGGTCATATGTCCATAATATATTTTCTCGAAGCAACACATTCTTTTTTTTTTGTTTGTTTGTGTTCTTTTTTTTATAGAAAGAAGAAAACTATAGCTTGATATAATGGAATGACTTAAGTTTCTCAAGCTGGGATAAGCCCTATCAAAGCCTCTCCTACAGAGGAATAGGAAGTTCTTACAGAGAAGGCTTTGTTTCTATCCAAATGATCATTATTCTTCCCTAGCACAAACAAGGGTGACTTTCTTTAGGTATGTACTGTAAGAATCACATGGGGTTCTTGGTAATAAAATTGCAGATGTCTCTTTTAAGAGTGTAAGTCCTGAAGTTACTCAATCTCATGCTTAGCTATAGTCAGTCTCCAGCTCTTCATCAAACTTACCAGTAAGTGTGCCTCTTAGTTTACAGTGGCATTTAGTTTTCTGCCGGGTAAACATAATTCATGTGGCTTATTCTGCCTGTTGTTTACCATACAAAATGGGTCTTTTTTACATGAAAAGAAAATTCACTGATTTGGCTTTTTTTTCTTATTTTAAATAAAGAAGAAATGACTTCTGGAGTGGTGGCATAGCTCACTGATAAAAGTATTACTTTACACATACAAGCCATCGGTTTGGTCCTTTAAACTACATCAAGAAGAGAAAAAGGATGAAAAGGAGAAGGGGGAGGAGAAATTATTGACTCCCATGCTCTTTTAGGTCAGATCTAACAGTGTAAGACCATAATAGTATGTTTTAGGCATATAAAATAGCTCTGTTATTCCTATTGCACAGCATTTGATAAGTAAATATATGTCAGGTATTTTTCTTCAGCAAAACTAAGTTGATGAAGTCACTAAAATCTATGCCTTCAGCCAGGTGTCTGAAAATTAGTGAGGACATACCGTAGCACCCTGGTCTTGTAGGAGGTTCTAAAATGTTCACCAATCTTAAAGTTTATGCAAACAGTTTTCCCAGCTGTAGAGCTCTCTCTATCATCTCTTCAATCAGGTTCCTTAGGCACAAATGATATTTGCACTCAGTAAACAACCCGATCACTTCACACAGCTGCAGATGGCTGATACTGCAGCTACAGCTAACGGTAGAGAAGTTGGTGGAAACAGCACAAATTAGAGACAATTCCAATATAACAAGTGTTGGAGTACAAATAATTGAAAAAGATGCTCCTGGCTTCTTCTTTAAAACATATTTTTTAGTGTTGTAAGACAGTCCCACTTTCATGTTTCTCTGCACATATTCTCTGAATATTTGTTAGAGCAAATTTTTATAATACTTCATTATGTCTTGTATATCTTGGCTTAAGCTAAATGTGCACATCTTCTTCTGGTGCAATTACGCCATCAGTTACCACACAGTCTCGGAAAGTTTGGAATAACTCTTCAAACATCTAATGTGTCTGTGATAGAATAATATATTTTCTGCAAATGATGAAATTTTCATAATTAAGGTTTTTTTTTCCTGTCAAGTACTGTGTAGAGGACTTGGTAGACAGAATCTACAGAGAAAACGGTAGAATCACCAGGCAAGACTCTTACCTAAAAAAATACAGAGAAGAAAGGAAAAAATAAAACTTCACAATTGAGTTTAGAATAACATGATCTTGAAAACAATTCTCTTCACTGACAAATGCAGAAATCTCCCAATCCCCAAGAGTTGATTTAAGTAACTGTAAGCGAGGAACACAAGTTAATGATGAGTTAAATAGCTCTCTTACCTGTCATTGCTCAGAACAGCTGAAACTGCTTTGCTGTCTATAGCTGAGCTTTCAGTTACAAGGAGCAGATTTAAGATAAGACAAAAATTACAAATTGGCTGTAATCCCAGATTTTTGCCATTTCTGAATTCCAGGGGACACTGGATTCAAGTTTATTTTTCTTATACTCTTTAGACTACTAGCTTATATCATATTTTTCAACTATTCTATTTCATTGTAGAAAACACTTGTAGAAAATCATTTACAATTGCATTTCACTGTATAAATTATGGATCATTTTACTGGTATTTTAACATATTGTTATGTGCATCTGTGGAGGAGTTCAGATAAATAAATTATAGGATGACTTTTTAAAAACATGTCATTAAAGTGTAACTGTAACCTTAGATTCAGTTTGCACCCATCCTTGAATCTCAGTTACTGAACAGTGAACGTTTTCCTTTGCCCCTATATAGTATTATATTCTGCACTTCACATCTCACAGGAATTGATTCACTTATTATAAGCCATTGATTTTAAATTAAAATAAAGTACTATCCACAATTTGCTCTCATATTCTAGGCATTTGGCAATACCTACAGAGTTTCTTGGTTGTTTTGGAGAAGATGTAACAGCATCCATGAGGTATGAACCAGAAGTACTTCTACATCCCTCCTCTGTGCAGAACATACACCTTCCTGCAAACACCAAATAACTGACTCAAAAATTTAATAGTGCTTTGATTCCTCCATGGGTAGATCTGAGCAGCAGATTACACAAGATGTGATCAAAGCCATGTGTACTGTTATATTTTCTCACTGGCAAGATAACAGGAACTATTAAACTGAGTGTAACAGAATAAAATTTTGATAACTCTTCTTAGGATAACTAATTTGACTAAGTAACATTTTGTAGCTATTATGATGTTAATTTATAGTCTAAAAAATATAGATGGATGCTGGCAAGATGATGCAGTAAGTAAAGATCCTTATGTCCAAACATAAAGTTGAGTTCAATCTTAGGAATTCACATAGTAAAGGAAGAAACTTAACTCCACTAAGTTGTCTCTGACCTCCTCTCACGCACTATGGCACAGCACATGCATAATTAAAAAGCTAATTAACATAGAGGAAATCTGGTATTTTTCTTTTTTTTTCTTTTTTTTCTTTTTTGGTTTTTCGAGACAGGGTTTCTCTGAGTAGCTTTGCGCCTTTCCTGGAACTCACTTGGTAGCCCAGGCTGGCCTCGAACTCACAGAGATCCACCTGCCTCTGCCTCCCGAGTGCTGGGATTAAAGGCGTGAGCCACCACCGCCCGGCATAAATGAATTTTTTTTTTAATTTTTTTACTCTCTTTTATTTATTATGTATACAGTATTCTGCCTGCATGTGTCCCTGAAGGCCCAAAGAGGGAACCAGATCTCATAACAGATGGTTGTGAGCCATCATGCGCTTGCTGGGAATTGAACTCAGGACCTTTGGAAGAACAGCCAGTGCTCTTAACCTCTGAGCCATCTCTCCAGCCCCTGGTATTTTTAATAAACTCACTATTTGATAAAATATTTTGCATGATGAGATAGAAATTTCTACGGCAGGGCAGTATTCAAAGTCTCTTTGATGGAGTCTTGTCTTCCCAATCTTGCTGGTCCTTGTGAATAACTCATTATGGTTAAGCAAAAACCTTCTCTGTAAGTGATGTTAAATATAAAGTACCCCTAAACTCTTTCCTTGTCTTTAAGTTTGATTCTCATCACTTTTTCCTGACTGTGTCACTGTTTAGAAGTGTGTAAGACATATCATACAACCAATAGATTATTTTTCAAATAATTAACTGATGAAGGTTTCCAAAGTTATACAAATATTTAACCTGTGAGCCTTATTACCAGGCTCAAAGGAAATAACATCAGACTCCATACTTCCGTAAGATAGACACAAGTAAATAACTATGTACTTTTATACCACCTTCTGATATTTAGAAGGAATTCAAACTTGTTTCTTAGTTGTTGAGGTTGTTGTTTACTCTTTGGTAACCCAAAAGGACCTTCTTTGAGAAATTAACCTTAGCTGTGTATACACATACATACAAATTATATGTAAATCTTAGTTATGAAAAATTTACCAATTATACAAAATACAGTAGTCATCTTTATTGTTTTGTGTTTAACTAATTTATATATGTGCATAAATAAACTACATGGAAATGTGAATAGGTTACATAATTATCCAGACTCCAGTTGAGCTTGGAGCTATCTGTTCAGAATGCTGTCCATTAATTTGAAATAGAGGACTCTCTTGATTTTTGTGGGCTGATGGAGTAAGTGTATGAGATTTTAGAAATTACTTAAAATAAAACAGCCAGAATCCTGCAAATCCCATCAATGGGTATTCTTTTGTAACATACATTATGCTAATCACTAAGGGTCCTGAGATTAAGTTCTGATATAGTTTATAGAAATATTCTGTACACACATTTGGAATGTTACCTTTCTGATTTTATGTGATAACTCAACAGCTAAAGAGAATTAATATGTAACTAGGACAACAGGAATACAATGGTGTCTAGATTAAGAAAAATGTAAGCCCAATTGTTTCAAGTAGCCAATTCTGAAATTTTTGAAGTTGAAGACATATTATAACTGTTTGTTTAAAGTTGTGTGGGGGCAAATGAGACTTAGTGGGTAAAGTGCTTGCTGTATATGCTTGAGGTTTTCAGGTCAGATCCTGAGAAACCCAGTATATGCTGGCTATGGTTGCATGTGTCTGTAACATCAGTGGTTAGGGGATGAAAACAGATGGATATCATGGTTCACTGGCCAGCATGTATAGCCAAACCAGTGAGTTACAGGTTCAGTGAGATATTTTCTCAAAAAATAAGGCACTGCATGGCTAGGAAACACTTTTGATACAACTCCCAATACTCATTGGATAAATATAATTTAAAAACCATTTTAAGATTCAATCTTACTCTACTCAGAATATTCTTCCTTTCGAATACAAGTGGCAATAAATGTTGATATGGATGTCATGAAAGTGGAACTCTGGGCATTGTTGATGGGTGTATACACTAGTGAGTCACTATGGAAAGTAGCATGGAGATTTCTCCAACGATGTTTTACAATCTTGCATCTAAGCTGTTAACACCCATTACACAGGATACACAGACAAGGAACTTCCCTTAAGCATCCGGCAGGGAATTAGCATAGGGAGGATATCAAGGTCAAGATCAGCAAGCAAGGCAACAGTTACCCAAAACAGGGACCAGGACCCTACATGTCCCCCTTTTACTAAAAAATGAGGTTCTGATTTAGGTTGCATGGGACATCAGCAGGTCACCTTACCCATCATGGAGACGCCTTCCCAGGCCACACAGGCGCTCTGTCTTAGGTTCGTGAGCACCCCCCAGAAATTACCCATCTCTGAATACTCATTATCAAAAAAATTAAAAACAGAACTGCTATATGACTATCTATACCATTTCTGGTCATATGATGAACAGACATTATATCTCACTAGAGAGATACTTTTTATATTATGTTCATTGTTGCTCTAGTCACAATAGCAATAGAATGGACTGAAACAAGATAAATGGGGGGAAATACAGTACACATGAAGAATGGAATATTGTTCAGCTGTAAAGCAATATGAAATCAAATAATTTTAAGGTAATTGGATGATAATGGGAGGATTTATAAGGAAGTAATTCAGCTCAGTTATGAAAAATGTCATATGATTTTTGTCTTATGTTGATCCTAACTTGAGGTGTTTTGTTTTGTATGTTTAATATTGAGCACTAATGGAAAAAAATGTGAAAGAGGCCCTTGTATGGAGGTATGTTAAGAGGGGAATGGAGAAATAGTAGATTGTAGATAAATCCAAAGTAGAGAGATGTAATACTGTGGACATAACCACTTAGGCAGGAAAAAGCACAGAAGTTTTTGAGAAGCAGGGAAATTGAGTTGGGAATTAAAACTATTTAAGACAGTATGAAAAGCCATACAGAAGCATACTGTCTCCCAAATTAATTTAAAAAATATTATAGGGCATATAATATATTCATAAAATTAAAGAAGAAAAGAATATATGGATTAAATATTAATCTGGGATGAGAAAGAGAGATGAGAAAGAGAAAAGTAGTGGGCATTTTAACCAAAACTAAGGCTGTATAAAAAAGTTTTATGGAAGCCTTGTTGTTAATAATCTAACTTCAAAACACAATTTATAAATAGAAGATCGAGTTTAAATGGAAATAACCCACATACATGGACAATGTTGCTCCCAGAATATGTGTATTGTTAAAAGAAAATCACAGAGCAAGGCATCTCTACAAACCAGAGGCCAGGGAGGACCCAGAAATCTCAAAGCACTATAAAATATTGTCATTGTCATTTGTTATGTTGTAAGACTGTGCTGATGAAGAAAGCACACACTTTAGCTGAAGAATATTTAGAAACCTAACTCAAACAAACTAGGAAACTTCATCTGTAGAGGTCAGAATGAGCTTTTTGTAGGCTGCTGGGGGTTTAGATAAATTAGTGATCATACCTAATGCTGGGCCCTGAAAACTGCAGTACTGACCTGTCAGTCAAGATGTGGCTATTGGTGCAATAGTAACATGACTCTAATAATTTACAAGCCCCTATTGAATCTGAGGCCTGCACCACAGGCATGGATTTCATGTCTGGTACTCTGGTCAAAGCCTGTGGCTGGGAAGGTCATGTGTCTTAGAGCAGATCCTGCTATTATTATTTTGATAAATAGTCTATTGTCTATTAGTTTTCTGCACAGACTTGGCATGCTGTCATTGTTCACCAGAGAAGTTGCATCTTCTAGCAATCAGTTAAGAAATGTGTAACTGGAGGAGGGGGGGATGGCTGGAGAGATGGCTCAGTGGTTAAGAGCACTGCCTGCTCTTCCAGAGGTCCTGAGTTCAACTCCCAGCAACCACAAGGTGGCTCACACCATCTCTAGTGGGATCTGGTGCCCTCTTCTGGCATAAAGTTGTACCTGCAGATAAAGTACTCATACATACGTAAATAAATAATAAAATCTTTTTTTTTTTTTGGAGACAGGGTTTCTCTGTGTAGCTTTGCGCCTTTACTGGAACTCACTTGGTAGTCCAGGTTGGCCTCGAACTCACAGAGATCCACCTGGCTCTGCCTCCCGAGTGCTGGGATTAAAGGCGTGCGCCACCACCGCCCGGCTAAAATCTTTTTTTAAAAAAAGAAAGAAATGTGTAACTGACCAATGTGTTGAGAATGAGACGATTGAATGCTTGGCTACAAATGGGATATCCTTATCGGCCTCACCTTCAAGCATCAGGAAATATCATGGAACAGGGAGAAAGGATGTAAAAGGGAGACAACAGTGTTCTGGCAAACACTGATTTCTGATCATGAAATGTCTGTTGCACCTGTGAACTTAGCATCTGTGGTCGCCGACACAGGACCTGCATATAATCAAGTCAGCTGAACGTCTTCTGTAGATGGGTAGATAATCTCCAAGCCTCACTCCTGACTGAGGAGCTGTTGACAATTGAGAGTTTCTGAGGAGGTAGAATCTCTCTTTTTTGAGCATGTGATTAATGATAGGATGCTCATGCTCCTGTGGATGGTCCTTTATTTATGCACTAATTAGCTGTACAAGTTGTACTTGCTGGGCTGCACACACACACACACACACACAAAGAACAACAAAAAAAGAAACTGCTTGGAGGCTGGAGGAGGACATTTTAAAGAAGATGTGTGGAGAGTTGGACCAAGGAAATGGGGTTAATTTAGATTCTGTTTTAATTGTAAACATAAGTGAAATTCTCAAGAAAAAAGAAAAATATGTATATAATATTTACTACATTTCAAGTTTACTAAAAAGTTCCCTGGAGTATCAACTTTACTGTCAGTTTCAAAGGATAAAAATGCACTTTAAATTTCATAAAAAATAAACCGGATAGCAATTTAAGAAAATACTGGGTTTAGAACTGGCCATAAACATGAATACAAACACAAATAGAAAACAAAAAACCCAATAATCTGTGCTTAAGTTAGTACATTAGTAGAGTCAAGTAGTAGCAACTTGCCTAAGAAATCCAGATGTTGTTTGCTTTGGGTGTGAGTGATCTTAATTTTACCTCTATGGTAGTTTTCATGCTGAAATAAATGTCAACGAACAAAGCAAAGGAGCAGTGTGGTCCATTCTGATAGTCTCACATAACAGGTGTCCTAACTGTTCTACCAGTGGAAGTAAAATGAAGCCACAAAGAAATAAAAAATTAGATTAACATTTAGAATGTAAAGAATATTTGTCTTTCTGAGGAGTCCAGTCGAAAAGAAAGAAGAGGGATTTTATGAGCAAGGGACATAAAGATCATGATGGGGAAACTTACAGAGACAATTGAACCAAGCCAGTGGGAACTCATGAACTTTAGACCAACAGCTGTGGAGCCTCCATGGTACTGGACTAAGCCCTCTGCATAAGCGAGACAGTTGTGTAGCTTAGTCTGCTTAAGGGGCCCCCTGGAAGTAGTATCAAGATCTAACCCTGGTGCATGAGCTGGCTTTTTGGAGCCCACTACCTATGGTGGGACACCTTGTACAGCCTTGATGTAGGGGGAAGGGCTTAGTGCTGCCTCAACCAAATGTACCTGGCTTTGCTGACTCCCAATTGGAGGCCTTACCTTTTCGGAAGAGGGAATGGGGACTGGGTTGGGTGGGTGGAAGGCTGAGGGGTGAGAGGAGGGAAGAGAGGGGGATCTGTGGTTGGTATGTAAAATGAATAAAAAATTTCTTAATAAAAATAGAATGTTTAAAAAAAGAAAGTAAAGAATGAGCTGTGACTGCACTTATGCCTTTCTTGTGAGGATAAGCTCAGCCACTATATTAGTATTTATGCTAACCCTGAAAGAGGAGTTTCAAAATGATGAAATATATTAAGAATTTCAAAACATGTCTGTAGACACAAATGTTATCACAGCAGTGAAAGTCTTTGAAAACATAGTGATTAGCAATAAGATTGCAAACAGACTCCAATTAAAGTGTGCAATAACTTTTACTATCACTTGTGAATAGAGGAAAATAATAGCATTGTTTTCAGCAGAATAGAAGGGATCGTAATAATTTTGCAGCATCATGTTAAAATTGATGTAACACTTGAGAATCTCTCTTATTATATATGAGAAAATGAAACTTAATCTTTACTGATTTGTGACCATAAAATTCAAGAAATAATCATTCCCTCTATGAGAAATAGTGTTACTTGAAATCATTATTTTTGTTGTTGTTGTTTTAGTAAAAGGGAGTGACTCTGAACTATTGACATCCTGACAGCTTTCTAAATTTGTTTACAGAGGAGAGAAGAAATATAACAAAGATGCAAGCATAGTTTCCATTCTCTCCATAGACCTTAATAACATCTTTGTAACACTCTAGCATTTGATTTCCTTTATCTAGGCCATAGAACTTTGAAATTCTAGCGCTGAAATATATATATTTCAACATATATATTATTGTCAAATGAATATCATAGAGGTCATTATTTGCATTACTTCCTTTAAATAAAATTGTGTGCGTATTCATTTTATTTGACTGTCTGTACTGCACTTATACATGATCACATGGATGCTTGTCTTTCACTTAAATAACATTAGGTCTCTATTACCAACATAAGTGGTGAGATTCAGCAATCATGTTCATGAAGAAAAAAATGTACATTTGGCATGGGACATTGCTCATTTTTAGCTTTGAGTGTAGACATAATTTTACATTGTACCAACATGTACATAGAAATTGTTAGACTAAAAAGTAAACTAACTCATTATAAATATTCAAGGTCACTTTCTCTTTTTAAAAAGTCTAACAGTGTCATTAATTGTCATCTGCTGATGTGGAAAAGGACTTAGGGATAAAATTACTGCTTATAGATGGGTAGTTCATCTGACAGAAGTCCTATTTAACAACAGCCTAAACAGCAGTAGATATAAATCAGTAAATTAAATCTTATTAAAGTCTAAGTGCTTTTCCTGTAATGAAATTCATATTGCAATGCTTACTGCATAACTCAACAATATTATTATAATTAAAATGTTGTAGGATGCCATAATTTTATAAGTATTTGACTCATTAATTCTGACAGATTTGTATAATCCAGGTCACAATTTTCTTTCAAGTCTCTGTATGATTACCTTGGCTATGACATTATCTTGATGCAAACAACACTATAATGGAAAAAATATTACTATTGAATGGTAATTTAGGAAAGTAGAAAATCAGTTCATATTACAAGCAAATGAACAATGTTTATATAAAATACCTATCAACATCAGGATTATGGTAAAATTAAAAGATCTGGAAAGGGAATAATGGTTATATTGCAATTGAGATAGCTTTTACAAATAAAGTAGGAAACAAGGCAAAGATGTATGATCGTTATGGAACAAAAATTGGCTCTTAAAAAGGAGGAAAGAGACAAATACATATTGATATAGAATACCTACAGTTATATTTAAATTTCAGTTTCTCAGTGTTCCCCCATGTTCTGTACCTTGATTGTCATATCTTTTTTAAAATTAATTCATGGTTTGCAGAAATCTCTGATCAGACACAAACAGACAAACAAACAAGCAAAAATCCATAGGCAATTTTCTGATACAAATGTAAACCCATGAGCTTCCTGGCCACTTCAATTCCTGTAAGTCAGCGAGTTTCTGTGGCAGTGACTATGGAAGAATAGAATCTGTAATATGCCAGCAGGGAAATGGAGAATCAGAGGGGTACCTTCTCTGAATCCCTATGGCAGTTCAACAGCCATGAAGCTACTGGATAATATTTACTTATGAAAGTAAATTTGAATGGAGCAATTACCTCCTAAACCTAGCAGTCATTTGAATTAAGTATAAAAGATAAAGCAGAATTTAAAATATTTTCTATCATATGTATGTAATATATTTCTAAACATCAAGTATAATTAAACTACTAAGTAATATTTATATGTGATTTTAATTAGGATTTTAACTAACCAAGAAAATTATCAAATTGTCAGCCATAAAAATATCTACATGTTAGTATAGTATTTAAATATGAAGAGTTCTATTCCTGTAAATCTGCAACAGAAGGGTTTGAAAAGTAGTTAAATTTATGCATATGAAAATATTAATGTAGAAATTTAATTTAAATTTTATAATGAAAATTGGTTAAATAAGGAATAAAATTACTTGATATTATAGTACAAAAAATGATGGACTTAAAATTAGTAAAACTTATGGGTTAATAATGCTTCTTTGGGAAACCAATATTTATTTTGTTTAAAAGATAATATTGGAGAAATTTAGTCAAGTACATGTTCTATTTTTTTAAACCTACTCCACATCTACTCCTCTTCAATTTCTTACCATTTTCCCCTCAAGTGTTTATAAATGTACTGTGTCCAGTTACTGTTGTCTCTATTTGCATGGGTATAGGACCATATATATATACACACACACATACACTGGACAATGGGTATATATATATATATATATATATATATATATACACACACACACACATACATACATTGGACAATGGGTATTCCTTCTAGGCTGCTTGCCTCTAAAAAACCAATTCTAGCTCTCCCCAACATTCATCAATTGCCAAAAGCTCCTCCGCTAAGAATGGAATTTCATGATTCATCCTCTATACATGTTGAGACTTGACTTCATCTTGTGCAGGTCTTCTGTATTCAGTCGCAAACAATGCAAATTCATTGGTGCATTGGTCCTGTCATGTCCCACAAATGTATTTTTATTACTGGCTTCCTTAACCTCTGACATTTACAGTCTTTTTTCTCCCTCTCCCATGATGATCCATGACTTTTTGGCAGGGAGGGTTGAGGGCATGATATTTATCTAATTTTCTTTCATATATGGAATGTAAATTTGAATTTACATGTATATGTATATACACACACACATGCACACACACACGTGTGTGTGGCACGACATGTAAACAGGACAAAAGAAGACACTTTAAGACAAAGAAAAAGCCCTTATGTGGAGGCTGTACAAGGCAAACCAACAGAAGGAAAAGAGTCCCAGGAGCTAGCTCCCACTGTTAGGAGTCCCACAAAAACACCCAGCTAACCACTGTAAACGTATATGCAGAGGACTTGGTGCAGAATCCTGCAGGCACCTTGCTTGCTGTTTCAGTCTCTGTGAGTCCGTAAAAACCCTGCTTAGTTTATTCAGTGAGCCATGTTCTCCTGGTGTCCAACATCCCTCTGACTCTTAAAATCTTTTCTCCCCCTCTTCAGTGGACTTCCCTACCTCCAAGGATTTGGACAAAATGGAAACTTCCAATTTAGACTCTGCATAATGTCCGGTTGTTGGTCTCTGTAGCCACTCCCATCTGCAGCCAGTGGGAACTTCTCTGATGATGAGTAGATAAGGAACCAACCTAAGATTATAGCAAAATATCATTAGGAATCATTCCCTTGATTTTCTTTTCATTTTATTTTTACTTTTTTTGCAAGTTGTATTTGTTTCTACCCAAGGTCTCTTGGCTATCGTGTCTCTGGTTCCTGGCCAATCAGCCAGTGTATGGCATGGGCTAACTCTCATGGTGTGGGCCTCAAGTTAAAACAAACATTGACTGGCCACTTCCATAAGTTTAAAACCTTACTGAGATTTTCTTAACCCAGTCCTCCACACTTAATCTGAAGGTGAGTTCATAATCTGTCTCATCTCAACACACACATTTGAGATTGATTCCTCCTACTGACTTTGAGCCCCAATCAGGGCAGAAGTTGTCTCTTCTCCTTCTCAAAGCCTTCCCTACTTTCTTAAGTAAGGCAGCCTGTATTCACACACAACCCAGGAGAGCTAGCTACTGACCACCAGTGATCTCCAAAACTAATATTTGTATTTATGTACCACTTCAGAGCAACATGGAACATACAAGGTGTTATTTATAGTTATATGTCTTGATTTAAAAGTGTACTTCCTGTTTAATAAACTTTCAAGTTTTTTTGTTAAAAAATGAGTAATAAAATAATTACAAATAAACAATTTTAGTTTAAAAAGAATATGTTAAAAACAGAAAATGAGTGTAATTAAGCAACCAAGGAACTCCTGATCATTTATCAAATCAATATTTAAAGATATATACGGCTTCAAGTTGAACTAACATTTTCCCTTTATGAAACTTCAAAGGAAGAAACCTACTTATACTTAGGATATGTATAACACTCCCCCATTGTTGGTAACAGTGCAAACATTATGGAAAACAATACAGTAGTTCCTTACAAAATTGTGAATCTATATACCTCAAGACCCAGCTATACTACTCTTGGACATATACCCAAAGAATTCTCCAATCTACCACAGACATATGATCAATTATATTCATTGCAGCTTTATTCATAATAGCCAGAAACTGGAAATGACATAGATACCCCTCAGCCAAAGAATGGTTAAAGAAAATGTGGTCCATTTACCAAGTGGAATATTATTCAATTACTCAGCTGTTACAAAAAAAAAAATTGACATCACGAAATTTACAGGCAAATGAATGCAACTAGAAAAAAAAAAATCCTGATGGAGATAACCCAGACAGAGAAAGACAAATACGGTATGTATTCACTGGTAAGTGAATATTAGCTGTTAAGTAATCAATAATCAAGCTGCATTCAAGACTTTTTAAATGAACATCATTCTTACTCTGGCATGCTATGTATTCATCAGTACAGTAAGTCTGTCCATATCAGGCTCAAAATGTTTGAATGTCATGACCTTGACAGTCTGTAAGTTGTTAACCAGACAAACTGAGACGATATCAATGTTTCACTTGAATCTGTATATCTATAGCTTCTTTTAATCTCATCATCTTGTCATAAAGCAAAGTGAATTAATCTGCAGTCTGGTCTTGAATACAAGATCAATCAGGTCATATCTGCTGAGTTATACAAGATAATTATAAACTCCTTCTTTGTGTAATTTCAAACATGTTAGTCACTTCTCTGGGTTTCAGCATTTAGTTGACCACCTATGACGTTCTATCAAAATTATGTTATTTTTCCTTCTTTCCCAGACTTCATATGCAAAAGCTATAGTGCAGTGGCTCCTTTGTTAATATTCAAAGCATTACAGTCAATTGTCTTTTCTCTAAGCCGTGTATGCATCTAAATGCCCCAGGTTACTCTATCTTGCAATTCTTTTGAGAGAACTTATTCCTACTTTATGGAAGAAATTATATTTCCTCATTTAGAATATCAAAATTGGTTATGGCCACCAAGATCATAAAACAATAAATAAAAATATAAAATATACTTGGTAGAAAAGATAAATTATTTGATTTCTTAACCTTTTTCATTCCTGATTATAATTAGTCCCCTTTCCATAATGCAATAATGCTTTTGTTTTTCTTATTTCATATATTTTCACTTCTTTTGTGTTTGAAATAGAAAATTTAGATATATTTTAAAATTTCTAATTTGCAATTTTTCCATATCCATTCTATTTTTTTTACTTTTTATTTTTGAGAATAAAATTTAATTACAGAATTTCTCCCTTCTTTTCCTCCTCCAAACTTTCCTATAAATGCTTCCTTGTTCTTTTTCAAATTCAGTCTCTTTTTTCACCATTATTGCATACATATGTGCATACACATAGAGAGATAAAGATACCTAATTATAACTTCTTCAGTTACTCGTATTATGTTTTATATTATGTATTGCAACTTGCTCAATGTTACTTGCATGCATGTTTTCATGGCTGTCTGTTGGGTACTGGACAACCAGTGAATGTGCTCTTTCCTAAGAAAGGCAGCTTCTCCTGTACCCATCTTTTGTCAGTTGCATACACTTCTTTATGTAGAATTGAGGCCTCAGGTGATTTTCTCTGTCTATTTTTTTTAATTAAAGGAAAAGTGCCAGCCAGAGCTCAGTGATGCTCCTGTCTCTCTGCATTCAGTGCTGAAGTCACAGACCATACCTAGCTTTTGTTATATATAGGTGCTAGGGATCTGAACTCAGATTTGTGTGATAGAAGAGCAAGCCATTTTCCCTATAGAGCCATCTTCTCAGCCCCATAAGAAGTCATTTTAAATACAAAATTTTTTATAAGGACTTTAAACCTGCCAAGCGACTTAGCCAAATGTTCATTTTCATTTATACAAGAGGAATCATATGAATTGAAGAATGTCTTAAATTTATCAATGAGTCAACTAACCTTCTTTGCTTGACTTTGTTCTACCACAGGCAATGTCACTCTTACTGGAGAATATCGTCCCACGTAGCTTACTCTACCTTGTTTCCATTGAAAGAACCATCTCTCCAGAGGTCAGTCTTTGTACGCACAGCGGTTCATCCCTTCTTTTCTCTTCACTCATATTGTTCATTCATTTTTCATCACTTCTCTTGGTATCCACAAGATTTATCCCTTTTGCTGCTTCATTATTTTTCTCTGCAGTGCCTGTGACTTTATGTACTGCCAGACTCTTACTGTCCTCAGATGCACACTCAGATGTCTACATTGTAATTAAAGTTACGCTTTGAGGTACTCATGCTTTCATTTTCTACCACACTAAAGCAGACGCTGAGTTGGACCATGAGTGTTCCTAGACCATTGATGAAATGCGCTGTTCCTCAAAATGTCCTCTCATGTTGCAGTTTAGTCTGTACAAACTATGGGCTACTATTGTTGAAAAAAATAATCACAATAAAAATAAAAATAAATCCCAGTGATGCTTTATAATATTCAGGTATGCATTGATTTTCCTACTATGAATGTATTTATAACAATAAGGCTGGAAGGAAGTTTTTAAAATTTTTCATTTCATTGATATTGATTGACCTATATGTAAGATAGACAACTACTGAAACATATGTATTATAAAAGCCATTTAATATTTTATATTATTACTTAAGAGTGGTTGTATTTTCTTCCCATTAAAATATCTGCATGTCATAATTAAATAAAAATATACTGAAATGTTTGTTTGTTTTTAAGTCTGAAAGAAGCAAACTACATATATGATTTTCTGGTATGTGACAGGGCTCTGAGGTGAGAAGAGGTCAAAGTTGGCACTGTGATTGGGAATAGAGATATGTAATTCTGATTTTCAGATCACAAAATAAAATTTATTAGACATAGAATGAGAAGTAATATCACAAATAATCAGAAATTAAAATTAAGCTCTTTATTATATCTTAATTATAATTTCATTGTTACTATGTAAGAAAAAACAGAACAACATTATGGAGAAAAAAAGCAAAAATTCAAGGGCAGATAGATAATAATGAAACTAAGTTCTATGTAACTTGAAATGGAACACTATATGGAAAAACAGACATGTTAAAGATGTGTATGAATGACAAGAGTTATGTTTTTATATAGCTGAATTAATGGTAATTAGAAGAAACAGTGGAATTGAATTGGAAGGAATAAATTGTGGTGGTATTATGGTTCTGTCTCTCTGATCATCCAGTGCTCACCCCAATAACTGGCTTCAGGTTTGATTTTATTAATAAGAACTTTTAAGATTCATGCTACAATAAATCCTATTACATTAATAAAAATATGAAGGTATGTTAATCTGAGGTAGGATAATATATAATTTAGGGATTTGGAAATCAAAATATAACAATCTTAAGAATAAATTGAACAGCAAATGGAATCTTCCTAGAAAGAATATAATGAACAATGAGTCAAAGTTGGAGATAATGCTCCATCAGATAAATGTCTTTAACATGGACTTTAGCGAACACAACCATCTAAAATTACAAGTTGATGAGAGATATACAAATATAAAATTTAGAATTAGAATTAAGGAATTCTAAACATGACCTGACACCACACACTCCTATTCTACCCCTCATCACACAACCTGTAGTCTCATTCAGTCCATTCCTTTTATTATTCCCAAATATTTCCAGTTTCCTCAAAACTAAAAACAGAGCAAAACAGCAACCACCACTCAGTAGTTAATCCACAAGACTTTTCCCTCACACTTCATCATAATTATTGCTTTGAAACCTGTGCACTGAAATTTTCCAGCAACTTCTATCCACACTGGTAAGTATTAGCATCCCCTAAGACAGGTTTCATCTAAATCTATTCTCGACCAAACTAATCTTGTATTTCTAGAAGAAAAGAACATGTTTGCTTGCTTCTACTATCTTCCTTCCTTACTATATATTTTTAAATTAACTTAAAATGTGTTATCAATTACATTGCATTGATTTATCAGAGAAGAAAAATACAACTAAAAGAAGTCACCCAGTACTTCTTTTATTATTCTGTATATTGACTAATGATGTCTCAGAAAAAAATGTTTCTCAGCAAATATATATTAATTGTGCATAATATGTGCTATTTATACATATTAATATGCATAAGTTTTTGATAGACATTAACATTTTATAGCAACCCAATAATCTTTTGGGAAAAATTCATACTTAAGAGTACCGTAGGAGAAATGCCTCTTGCGTCTGTTTAGTAAACCAAGCCTATGATCAAATATATTACTATTCAGGCTTTAAATTCACCCCCAAATTTTAAAAAACAGCACTGTGCTCTTAAATAAATGTTTAGATCACCCCTGGAATCTTTTTTGTTTTCAATCTCTTATGTAATTCTTCTTTCTTTTCCCTTTCTAACTCAGAAGAAAGAAAAGGTGAAACAATCATGTGTATAGTCTCAAGGACCTCTTTTTGAACATAGTCCCAGTGTCCTAAAGACACCTCACTATGGCCAGTCAACTAATGTTTTCCCTGTCTCTGAACTGTGGAACCTCAAGTACTAAAAGTTCACGTGAGTTTTCAGTAGATATGTGAACTTGTAAAGGCACTATGGAAACCAATATGGTGGTTCCTCAGGAAACAGGGAATAGATCTGCCTCAAGACCCAGCTATATCACTCTGGGGATTATACCCAAAGGATACTCCATTCTACCAAAATGAAACTTGCTCAATTATGTTCAGTGCGGCTTTATTAAGAATAGGCAAAAACTGGAAACAACCTTGATGTCCCTAAACTGAAAAACGGATAAAATAAAAAAATGTAGTACATTTACACAATGGAGTATTATGCAGTTGTTTAAAAAACAATGACATATGCAGGCAAATGGATGCCACTAGAAAAAAAAAATCATTCAGAGTGAGGTAACTCGGAACCAAAAAGACAAATATGGTATGTATTCACTTCTAAGTGTATATTAACTGTTAAGTAAATGATAATCAACCTACAATCCACAGACGCAGAGAGATTAGATGAAGAGGAGGGTTTTAGCAGGAAGCATGGATCTTCCTGGGAGGGGGAAATATAATAGATTCTGAGGGTGAACCGGAGGAGCGTGGAGAAAGGAGAAGGAGGGATCAGATCAAGGGGAGGAATGGAGGAAGAGTGTCTGGAATTGGAGGACAAAAATAAAAATAAAATAAATAACAAGTAAATGAAACACTTTATATTCTTTTTTTTGAAGTTTTGCCAATGTTCTTTTTAAGTTCTGTTATCATACCAGTGTACTTTATAGAAAAATAAAAAAGTTTGTTTATCATTTCTTTTTCTTTCTCTTTTAACTTTAATATATCACTGACATAACTTATTAAATTATTTTCTTATTATATGTTGTGCTTAATTTGAATATATTGATAAAATTATCATAAAATGTAAAATAATATGGAGCCGATAGATATATTGTTATATTTCTAAAAGTACTAAGACAGCAAAAATATAATGGTTAGAGGACTTGTCTAAAATATCATAATTTTCAGAACCCTGAGTATGTCTGGGAATACTGAATTAATGTCCCTGAGTATTAACGTATAGCATTACAGGAATTTGAAAACACTAAAAAATGTTGTTGTTTTTTTTCACCGTGTAATTATAAATTGCACCATTATTGGTGAATAAATGATCTTTTTTTAAATGAAAACATTTTAAATAATAAATTAGTTTCTGAATAGAATCTCTTGTACTAATTCAATATACTTTTCCTTTGGGGGCATAATTGATATCATCCTATCCACCAAGACATTTCTACATGGCCTAAGATGAAAATTCTAAAAATGATTTTGAATTTGGGGAAAATTAGGGCTTATAGAAAAGAAATTCACCAAAAGCCTGTGTAAACTGCATAGTGCCTCCTAGCTAAATTCCATGACACAGACAATGATCATGTCTCCCCCTACCTCAGTGCCATGAGTTTGTCCATCTTGGTGTATCATTCTCTTCAATATAAAACAAAATTATTTTGCACATCTAAAATTAATCTCATTTAATTCTTATTCTCCATATGTTGCAGCCCTGGTTCCCTTTCCTATTCACAGCGAATGCTTCTGATAAAAATATGCAGCTTCATGGCTTCACATTCTCTTCTGTGGATTTCTTTGAATGACTCAACAGTCACACTCTTGTCCCCTTCAGATGTTCTCTCAGAGAACATGAAGACATGAAGACTTCAATTCTGCTGATCCTCCAGACTTATTTTGTCTGCTCTTCCATCTGTCTTTGATGTAACTGAGCCTCCAGCTTTCCTCCAACCATGTTCTTCAGTCAGTTTTTTTTTTTTTACAATCATACTTCTGAGTTTTCTCCACTGAACTGATTATTCTTTCAAGTATTTTTTGGACACATCCTCACAAGTATGACAGAAATCATTCCTCTTTATTATTTATGTGATAGATGACATTTTACTTCATGAATTCAATTTTCTTGAGTTTTCAGGTGGTCTTGGAGCTTTAAATTGAATCTATATTGTAATAATGGGCAATGTATAATTATAACCCATCCACCTGAATTTTTACTCATTATTTAAATGATTACTTGCTGCAGTTTTAATATGAAGCATCCCTCAAAGGCTAATGGATTAAACCCTTGGTTGCTAGGTGATGGGCATTTGGGAAGTGACTAGATTGTGAAGGTTCTATCCACCTCAGTGAATTATTGATGGGCCCATACTGCAATGGAATTACTGTAAGGAAGTGGAAGCTAGGAGTAGGGTAAATCTGGGATAAATAAGTCCTGTGGAGAATGGTCATGAGGCAATATTTTCCCCCTGTCTTGCCCTCTAACTCTATTTATCCCCACTTCCTGGTTGCTAAGAGAAGAATAGCCACATAGTAATGGCATAGCACAGTAACAACATAATACCTATAAAGAAAACTTATTGTTGTACTTCTGGATCACAAGAAATATTCCAGCTTTCTTTGTTTTATACCTGACCGAGCATCTGATTTCTGCTATCTGGATGAAAGCAAAACTGATCATTGTCACCTTTATTCTGGTCAATGTTCCATGACTCAAGTTATTATCCCCTTACATGTAAAATAATGAACAATTGTTCCAAACACATCCATTGCATCTTCTTCAATATCTACCATCTGAGTATGAATTATATTATTATAGTGTGTATATTTTTATAGGATATTATTCTTTATTAACTATTAAATATTTGGGGTTTTAAATACCTAGAAATTGCTGGGAAGATATCTCCTTGGATATGCATTTTGTAGGTTTCATATTCAAAACTAGGAAATCATGAATGCTAAACACATATTCTACCACAGAACTATACCACCAGTCTATCTGTACATTTTTTTCTAAGCATTATTTTGGAACAAACTTTTTTTTTGTTTGGTTTGGTTTAACCTTTATTGTATTTTTAATTGAAAAAAATTAAATATAATACATTTTGATTAGGGTTTCCCAGATCCTCCCTATATTCTTATCCACTCAACTTCATGCTCTTTTCCTTTCTTTTTGAAAAATAAGCATGCAAACAAAGCATAAGTTTTTTTAAAAAGCAACGAAAAACACAAGAAACACACACACATCTATGCAAACACAAAATCATCTGAAACCATAATATACAAACACAAAGTCTACAAGAATACCATTGATGTTTGTTTTATGTTGGCAATCTTTTCACTGCTGAGTATGAGACCTATACTTAAGTGTCATTACTATGCCCAGTGAGATCCCAGTGAAGAGAACTAATTTTTACTTTCCAAGTAGATACCAATTGGAGGTTGCCTCTTAGTGAGAGATAGGTCATGTCTACTTCATCCTCTTAGCTCTGGGACTCTTTCTGACTTGAACATGTACAGACCCTCTCTATGCATGCTGTCACAGACTCTATGTGTTCATAAGTGCATCAGTCCTGTTGTGTGAGGAAGACACTGCTTTCTTGGAGTCATCCATCCTTTTTGGCTCTTACAATCTTTCTTCTGCTTCTTGAACAAAGATTTCTTAACCCTGAAGGGAGAGGTTTGATGAAGACCTCATTTAGGACTGAGTACTCCAAAGTCTTTGTATATTGCCAAATTTTTGGTCACTGCATTAGTTCTTATCTAATGCAAGAGCAAGGTTTCTGATGATGACTGAGGTATTGATCTATGGGTGCAGCAGAATGTCATTAGTAGTCATTTTATTGCTATGTAACTTTAGCAGAGCAATAGTGTTTGCTATCTTTGAATTTCTTGCCTTGGTTTATGAGCTGGGATAATAACCTTGTTCTGGACTAGGTTTTCAACATTGTTTGTAGAGAACAGACTTGAAGACAGAGAGACAGTGGCTAGAATTATGCAGTGTTTTTTTTTCCAGAATGATAAAATAAGGTCCTTAATGGGAAACACAGTTTGTGAAGTCACTGTTTTCAGCCTATATGTAGCAGCACCAATTCTCCCCAAGAAAATGGGCTAAAAGGGAAAAAAATTCTTTGTGATCCCAGTCTTATGAGTTTGGGAAGTACAAAGGAAAAAATTTAGTCCTTAGGCAAATGAAAGTTGATTATCTCATTGTATTTATTGTAATAGATGATATGTTAGTCATATTTATGAGAAAGAGTTTCCCCAAATATATACTGTTAGGAATAAGTGATGCTATGAGAGATGATGAGGAGGAGGAGGATGACAATGATGATGATGATGATGTCATTTTTTGCTGTTACTCTAGTTAAAATCTTGTAGTTGTATTTTATATTTGCTTTCTTCACAGTAGAATCTCATCTTTTAATTTTTTTTTTTTTTTTTTTTTTTTTTTTTTTTTTTTTTTTTTTTTTTTGGTTTTTCGAGACAGGGTTTCTCTGTGTAGCTTTGCGCCTTTCCTGGAACTCGCTTTGGAGACCAGGCTGGCCTCGAACTCACAGAGATCCACCTGGCTCTGCCTCCCGAGTGCTGGGATTAAAGGCGTGCGCCACCACCGCCCGGCTCATCTTTTAATTTTTATCTTTCTAAATCATACACACATAACAACACACATATACATATATTTGCACATATAACTATTGTGTTAGTATTTCTAAAGAAATATGTTTTTACTTTAATTGGGACTAAATTCAATCAACTGACACTTGGAATAAATATTTTAGAATTATACATATCTGCACTTATTATCATTATTCAATGTATTATTTTGTGGACAGTTTATTTCAGCTTTATGCTGAAATATTTTTTTTCTTTCCATATTTTTCTTTTCTTTATTACATGTTCAATGTTCTCTCCAATAATAATTTAGGATTTACTGTACTTTAAACATATTTCTCTATATAATATCTACAAATACTACTTAATACAACATTTCATCTATCTTCTATTTAAAAGACAGAAATGTCTTCTAATTAAGTGTCAGAAACTAGAAGTTAGATAGGCCAGAGACTTAGGATAGAATAAAACATGACTGCAGAAAAAGACAATGCAATATTTCGTAATGGCATTCGGCTATAATCATAGACCTCAGCCTAACCCAGTTGTCATCAGAGGTACAACTGATCGGAGCAGATGCAGAGACCCACAGTCAAACAATAGGCAGGACATGGGGAATCCCACAGAAGAGAGGAAGGAAGGATTGTAGGAGCCAGAAGTGTTGAGGACACCACAAGAACACAGCCCACAGACTCAACTAGGCAAGGCTCATAGGAGCTCACAGAGAATGAAGCAATAATCACAGTGTCTGTATGGGTATAAGCTAGGTCTTCTGTATATATGCTACGGGTGTGCAGCCTGGTGTTCTTATGGAACTCCTGACAGAGGGAGTAGGGATGTTTCTGACTCTCTTGCCTGTTCTTGGGACTCTTCCTCTTACTGGGTTGCCTTGCCCAGGTATGACTGTGCCAATTTGAGGGTATGTGCCTAGTCTTTTGTTTTGTTTTCAAGGCTTTGGAGCCTATCCTGGAACTCTATAGACCAGGATGGCCTTGAATTCACAGAGACCTGCCTGCCTCTCCCTCCCGAGTGCTGGGATTAAAGGCATGTTCTACCACCGCCCAGCCTCGCCTAGTCTTTTTGTAACTTGTTATACCATGTTTGGTTGATATCTCTGGGACCTCTAATCTTTTCTGAAGGGAAACTAAGACGTGGACCTGGGAAAGAGGAGAGGCCAGAGGAAGGACTGAGATAAGTGGAGGGGGGAAATGTGGTTAGGATGTAATATATGAGAGAAGAATAAATAGTAAGAAAGTAAATAAATAAATATATGTAATAATTATATATATATATATATATATATATATATATATATATAAACAGAGAGAGAGAGAGAGAGAGAGAGAGCTATCACTTTGATAAGAGATTTTCAAATGTTCTGAGTCTAAAACTGAGATTTTATACTCTAAGTTTCTCTACCTTCCTAATTCTTCAACCCCTTAATAAGTTCTTCATGTTGTGGTTGCTCTCAATTATAAAATTATTTTGCTGCTACTTCATAACTGTAATTTTGCTACTGTTATGACTTGTAATATGTGTGTGTGTGTGTGTGTGTGTGTGTGTGTGTGTGTGTGTGTGTAGAATCTGATGTACAGGATATCTGAGATGTGACCCCAAATATTTCACAACCCACAGGTTGACAACCACTGCTCTAATGTAATATCTTACTTGCATCTACACATCAGTGATCTCGAGCAAAGGCAGCACTGAATAATGAGTTTCAATTCTCATAATGTGAAGGTAACTAGAGGTAGAAATTTTGGCAGTCTGGTTCTTCTGAGCCCTGACAACCAAGACAGTGGAAAGATTGATGGTCATGACAGTGATAACTCTAAAAGACAAACAGACCTTGTTATTACCTTACATTTATGATATTCTTTTCATCTTAATCATAAAGTATGTTGCCTCCTTGCTGAAAACTTTAGAATTTAAGGGGTACTTATGGTCCATTTATGCTTCTTCACTCAATTATATTACACACAGAGAGAATAGAGTTAGCTTCGTAGCCGACTTTTTAGTTGTCCTGATTTTTCCATGCATCCTTCACAATACTGTACAGTGCCACAGGCGATTATGTTAGTAGAGACTTAGAGACTTCGAATTAAAATTATAAGGAGATATAACATATTTCATTATAACATGGGTTTTCAGATTGCTGAGAAAATTTGACCTAATAATAAATCTTTCATAGTGAGCAGCCTTTAATCATAAATCCTGAATTAAATTTCAAATTACTTATTCTCTTATGAGCTGTCTTTGATTTTGAATTTTCATTTCAAGCTACAAATGTGCAATAATAAATGCTGATCTTTAATAGAGTCTTATTTTTATGGTACTATGATAAGGCCATTAACTTGTTAAAGAAGGTTTTTTCTAGCCCTACAAAAGCATCTTGAAAATTTTAAATGAACCAATATACAATATTATGTGAATATATTCATCAATGTTTGCATATGAGGTTTGAAGAACAGAAAAGCTCTTTTTTTAATACAAGTAACAAAATTAAATGCAAACTAAATGACTTATTGCTGTATCAATATAATTTCTAATATTTATTAAGGATTTATTCTTTAAAGCAGAGGCCACTCAGTGATCCAAACCTACTGTAAAAGAGAAGTGAGTGTCCTGGTGGAACATGTTGGTATCCAATTTTTAGTGAAAATATTTCCAGTAATTATTTTTATTTTTATCAGTTAGCACAGCTGCCTTCTCTCTTGTGATAAACTAGAGCAAGACCTCTGTTTTTTTCTGTATTTCTAATCTTCAGATATTTGAATATAATTACTTTGTTGCCCCCAAGGCTCTACTTTGTAATCAACACTCCTAGTAGTCTTTATTCCTTTATGACAGTGAATTTTTAAATCACACTAATGAATATGTTAATACATACATTAAAATGTGCATACATCAATGTCACCACGTAAAGTGTATAAAGAAAGAAAAAGAAAAAACTTTTAGGAAGGAAATCACTTTTTGGAAATAGAAAAATTCTATGTGTACCATATTTTAATGGCCATGGAAAATTTTTTTTCATTTTATAAGTGAAAACCCACTTTTATGTCCTTTCAAAATAAATGTACAATGGGAATGGCTTAATGGGTAAAAGCCAAGCCTGATTACTTGGTTCGATCCCCAGTACCAATGTCAACTTCTCAATGTATAATTTATCCACTGTGGTATGAGCTTTAAAGGCAATAACATTACAGACTCTCAATTATCCAAACTTTCTATTATTGGTATAATAATGTCACAAATGTTATGGCAGTAACCAACTACTTTCTGGTTGGATTTAATGCCTGCTCCATGAGGTGGAACACATACATGACATTGCTAAAATGGACAAGACCTGACACTAGATATTTCATATGCTTAGTAGAAATCTAATAGTATAATTGTGCTAAAGGAATATAACAATAAAATGACTATTACATAATATAACAACTAATCACATATTCAATCATTTTCAGAGAATTCTATTCTTGTAGCAGATAGGAATTGGCAGATACTCACAAGTGGACAATGTACAAAGAGTGAGAGATTTTGGAGCACTGAATCCTAAATGTGGACTTTTTCAAACCCCTACCATTCAAGGCTAAGAGGTCTAAGCAGAAGAAAAGACACAAGGATTCTAAAAGCCAGAAGTCACTGATGACTGAGGAAATAGTGTCTTCCATGTGAAAAAGGAATGAGATACATAAAAACTCAAAAGACATGCATAGACTCAAGCCAGACATGGTTCCTGCATGGAGATGAGGAAGGCATGGGGTCCATTTCATAGCCATGAAGCTATTTTCAATTGATAAGTGTTAGCAAAGTGAAAATCAGATTTCTCCAATAGAGTGTTACTGGGTATATCAATCCCCAGGCCATCCTTTGTGCCCATGAGTAGGTTGCCAAAACAAATAGACTCCTTGTTTACTTGTTTTTGGTTTGTGTCTGTGTATGTGTGCATTTTTTTTGTCTTTTTTGGTATATTTACTGTGGTATAATTGTTTGATCTGAATGATTTTATTTTCTATCTTTTTTTTTTTAGTTTGTGTGGTTTGATTTTAATTTCATCTTTGTTTTTGTTGTTTCTTAGATGATTTTTTTTGAGAAGGAAAGAGGAAGAGCTTCAAGTTGAGTGGTTAGGTTAGGGTGGTGGGGAAGTATGTGAGAAGTTTGGGGAGAGGAATTAATGTAATCTGTAGATGTAACCAACCATCTTATTAAATAAGAAACACAGAACCAATGCAAAGAAGAAAGCCAAGAAGTCAGAGCTAAGAGCTAAAACCTTACCCTTCCTCCTGCGGTGGTCCTACCTCTCCGAAAGGAGAGCTACTTCCTGTGTTAAAGTCTTTATATAGACTTTCTGTTCTGCCTTCTCATTGGTTGTAAACCCAACCACATGACCACCTCATCACTGCCTGCCTGTATAGACCTCCAGGTCTTCTATGGTTGGTATTAAGATTAAAGGCGTGTGTCTCCAATGCTGGCTGTATCCCTGAACACACAGAGACTTACCTAGCTCTGCCTACCAAGTGCTGGTATTACAAGCATACGCCACCACTGCCTAGCTTTCCTATGGCTTACTAATAGCTCTGACCCCCGGGCAACTTTATTTATTAACATACAAATAACATTTTAGTACAAAATAAAATATCGCAATATTTTCCCTTTTCTAATTTAATAAAAAGAAAAAAGGAAAAAGCTTATAACTAACATAAGGAAAACTATATACAAAAGTACAATAACTATATACAATATATACAAGTAATAAATACCTAAACAATGTCTAGTTCATTTGTATTTGACAAATTCAGAGAAAATAATTCTATTATCTATCCTATTGTATCTAATTCACTTTCTATCTTAATTGTTCTTCAACTATAACTAACTAATCTTCAACTCCCTCAGAGACCCAAGAAGGAAATAATATTAGCTAACAAAAATAAAAACAGGAAGTACATGCAAGCAACTTCCAAAAAATTGTGAGTTGACAGAAATAGCCAGCTGCCTGGACAGTCATCTGAGGTTTCTCCACAGTGTTGGGACATCATCTTCAGCCTATAGGCTTAGCATATCTGACAGACTCATTTGTGAAGTAGGATATACACAAGGTCAATAGTTCAAACTCACATTGGGTGAGAGCAGTCTATCTACTAGAAGCACCTAAATTCCACTAGTGTCATGTCATGATTCAGGATTTTAAATTCTGGAAATTGTTGATGTTTTTTGAATTCAGCTGTCCATTCTTCTTGGCTATGTGTGTATGTGGCTTCATCTCAGCATCCCATTCTTCTCCATATCCCTCCATCAAATGCCAGTCTACTATTGAGAGGCGTGAGCTTAATTACTCTTCAAGAATAACTGTTTCAGCTGCTGTTCCATTGCACATCAGAAGTCATCGGCCCACTGCCTGTTCAGCTGCCTTCGGAGAAAAGGGCACTGTACCTTTTCCGGATTACGAAGGCCACTTCAGGGATGGTGCCATATTGTCCTGGCCTCAGAAGATGCCTTTTGATAAAGCCATAACCACACTTGTTTTGGCAAGAATCAGTAGTCCTTTGTTTTGTATCCTGTCTGTCCTGTTTGTCAGCAGTTGATTCGAGGATACTTTGTTGTCCAGTGGCTAACTTTTGCCTCAATAAAAGTTAACTCCAATTGCAGTTTTTTCAATGCCCATATTTTCTCTGAAGTAGATTGGTACTGCCAGGAGCCGACATGTCTCATAGTCATAACAAAAAAGAAAAATTTTCTAAGTTATTAAAACATTTTAAATGCCATATTCTGTAGATCTCTGAAGGGTTTGAAGATGACCTGTCTATTTAAAATATATCTACTCAATCTTGAAAACATACCTAATATGACTACAAGTTCTATTATAATGTCTAACTACTAACTTTCATTTCTTTATATCCTAATAGTTGGTAATAACAACATTCAAGGAACAGAAAATTGCATTACATTGTTAAATGAATGGTATAAGTACAATTAGAAATATACATATAGCATTTTCTAACAATATCAACTTCAATATATATAATTTGTATACAATATAAAACAATCCAATCCAATGTATTTACATTTTTCTTTTCTTTCTTTCTTTCTTTCTTTTTTTTTAAACAAAAAACTTAAATCTAATCTCCTTTGCTTAGCCCTTTTCCTAACCCTTGACAACAACTTGTAACCAACCCCCCTAATCAATGAAAATTATCCCAGACCCAAAACCCATTAAAAGACCAAAAATCCACCCACTCCAAACCATCTCTTTGGGAATGTGGGCGTCATGTTCTTGAAATTGCTTCCTGCTGGGTATGGGCTAAGGTATCTTTATCCTGAAAAGAAAAATTTTAGACTAATTGTCAAATTTTAGGAAAGGTAACTATATCCTTCATTATCCAGTCTGTGTATAATGTCAAAGTTCAGGGTTTATCTCAAATCTTTATTGAAGTAGTCTTAATTTGTCTTTTCTCCTGTCCCATAGCAGAAGATGGCTCTTTTCTTCTGGCATGATACAGGGAGTTTGCATTTTCCTTTTAAAAACATGCTTGAGTTTAAAGAAGGAGAGAGCCATTCTCCAACTCCAAAGTCAGCTTTAAATTTTAATTGAACTGGGACTATTAGAAGACCAATAGTGTTAAATCTTTAGAGAAAAGCAGAAACAAACATTTAGGAAGACATAAAATTTTTTAGATAATATACCCATACGCCATTTCACTCTGTTTCCTGGGATAGATGATTTGTCCCTTTTCTTCAATTGTCTCATTTGTCCAGTGTTCTTCAGATTCCTTAACCTTCATTCTCCTAAAAGACAAAAACAAAAACCTTTCTCCAAGACTAATTTTGGGGATGTTCCTTTTTGGCAAGTTATTATCTGATTAAATGAAAAGTCATGTGTTACTGGCATAAGTTAGTTTAAATTGGATGTTCATGCTAGTTCATGAACTATCACCTCCTCTAATTAAGAGGTTTCTCTTGTTCAAATCGAACCTTTATCAATTTTGATGGTACCCACAGCTTATCTTCTCCTGTAGAAACAAAAGCAAAACCTCATCCCCAATGTAACACATATCCTGGTTTCCATTGTGAGGTCAGCACATCCTTAAAGTATATAGGCTGATTTAATTCTGTAGTTTTTTTCTATTATCCAATGTCTCTCTGCAGCTGTTGTTCCTTTCTCATTGGCATTCAGAAAATTCAAAGTTGATAGAGCATTATGTAGTCTTTTTCTGGGGGTTTTTGTTACCCCTTTCTGTTTATTTAGCATATCCTTTAGAGTTCTGTTTGACCTTTCTATAACTGCTTAATCTGTAGGATTATGTGGTATACCTGTAATATGCTTTATATTGTAATAAGCAAAAAAACTGTTTCATTTTAACAGAGACATAAGATGGAGCATTGTCAGTTTTAATTTGTGCAGGTATACCCATGATGGCCATAACTTTTAGCAAATGAGTGATTACAGAATCAGCTTATATTGTAAGAAATATATCTCAAATAAAAATAAAAAAGATCAGTATATTAGCGTCCCCATATACATCTCCCATCACTGCCTATACCTGTGAAATTTAATACCATGGGTAGTTCCACTAAATTTTATAAATAAAATGATATTTAAATTATTTACTCCTTCTTGGTATGGCTTCTATTTGTTTATTTATTGTAATATCACACATTTGTACTATGTTTACAAAATTTTTCCTTCTCTCAGAGAATGTATTTGAGTAATTATTTATTCAAGATTCTTATTCTACAGAACAAAGACATTAGATATTTGGGTTTTGTGTGGGGATGAGGTTAATGTGGGAATTTTCTATCATTTTGTGGATAAATGGTTCTAACATAATAACTTTTGTTCTCAAAGTTCAGAAATATCAGAATGAAAATGGAGTTGGGAAGATGGGAAAGATAATTGTTCCTCAGAAAATACCACATCCAAACTCAGAATTTTCCTTGTGTAATTATTCCAAAGTGAATCAAGGACATTTGATTCTTTATGCCACTGTATCAGATAGTCTTTATTGACCGTGTTGGAGAGCTATATCCTTTGAATAAAGACAGTATGAAAAGAGGGGTAAAGATCAGAAGTATTCCTAGCATCTGAATAAAAGATACACATAGACACACACACACACAAACACACACACACACACACACACACACACACAAAACACACACACTACACATACCCCCAACATACATATATAGACAGAGAGAAAAAGAGAGACAGAGAGATGGAGACACACAGAGAGAGATAAAAGAATCAGAACAGGCAATAGGCATCAGACAGTATACTACACATGAAAAGACAGATAGGATGAGAGAAGTCCAGGCACGATGGTAGCAGTTAATGTCCTAACGGATACTGTAAATAAGAATGTAAAAAAGCAATAGATCTGGTCCCACTGCCTGGATGCCTCCCAAACAGATCAAGTTTGAAACCTGGGGCCTATGCAGGATTGTTTGGCTCGGCCTGGGAGGAGGGGACTAGACCTACCTGGACTGAGTCTACCAGGTTGACCTCAGTCTGTGGGGAAGGCTTTGCCCTGGAGGAGATGGGAATGGGGGGGGGGTTGGGGGGAAGGTGAGGGGGACGGGAGGGGGGAGAACAAGGGAATCCGTGGCTGATATGTAGAACTGAATTGTATTGCAAAATAAATTAATAAAAAAAAAAAAGCAATAGATCTTCCATACATTTTGAATAATATTCTAACTTTGTATTTGATTTGATAGAGGAGGGTGACAAAAGCCACTAGGGTAACTTATTTCTTCATTATTCTAAATATCTGTCCTCATGGTTCTTTATGTAAAATGTAAAGAATAAGAACATATTTTATTAGAAAAATAGAATGTATACTATAGAATATAGCTGTAGTTGTGATATCTATTTCATATTCATTATTGAGTATGCAATGGATTATATAGGTCTGGAATTTAGAGAAGTGGTTGTTGATAAAATGTCAACATTACTACATACAAATTATCATTAAAATTTGGTGCTCCATAAAATTACCTAAAACAAGATTTATCAAGCCATTTGAATCCACAGTAAAAATACTTTTACCACTTAACTTGCATGAAAGCATAAATACTATCAAGCCTTCTAGAACCACCCACGTTCATTGAGGGGTTCTGATGTTTGAAAGGTCTCACAAGATATTGCAGGTTACAAATGCCCTGAAGATTTCATAGAGTTAGAGAATATGGGATCCTAGAGGATGTACTGACAGTTGCTGGTGATGGAGAGATTTTTAGGCATGGTTCCCAGGTTTTCTCTCTGAATTGCACAGACTGCATTCATCTTTAATTTATGAACCACTCAGCTCTGCATATGGCATCTTTGTTTTGGAATGTTTCCAGTTAAGTCATCCACACCTCACTACTCAGATTGATAAGTATGATTGTATTAGCTGCTAATTCAGGTGCAACTACTAATTGAATTCTTTTAAACTTGTGGTGTGTGTGTGTGTGTGTGTGTGTGTGTGTGTGTGTGTGTGTGTATGTGTGTGTTAACCTAATGAGTGTGTGGGTGTCTGAATCATATATGCATATCAAGGCCATACCAGAATGCTTGGTTTTTTTTCTGTATTGTTCTCATCCCTGATTTTTGCCTTGATATAAGGTCTCTCAGTGAATGGGAGAGAGTGAATGGGTCTGACTCTGTCCACCCTCAACATTGGGGTTAAAACTAATCAAACCCAGGTTTTAATAAGAGCAAACAAGGGCTCTTATTCTACAAATCATCTGCTATGGATATTGCTCTGTATGGTGTGAATGTGTTGCTCTGATTTGGTTAATAAATAAAATGCTTATTGGCCAGTAACCAGGCAGGAAGTATAGGCGGGACAAGCAGAGAGGAGAATTCTGGGAACAGGAAGGCTGAGTCAGGAGATGCTGCCAGCTGCTCCAGGAGAAGCAAGATGTAAAGATACTGGTAAGCCATGAGCCACACGGCAAGGTATAGATTTATAGAAATGGGTTAATTTAAGATATAAGTTCCAGCTAGCAAGAAGCCTGAGCCATTAGGCCATACAGTTTTAATTAATAAAAGCCTCTATGTGTTTACTTGGGTCTGAGTGGCTGTGGGCCAGGGTGGGACTGGAGAAAATTCCAGCTACATTCAACTCCCCATATTTACTGGTAAATATGCAAATAGCTTGTCCTGGATGTTTTTGTGTTTTTTTTTTCTTAGCTAGAGTCTACATTACACATTCCTGATTATTTACATTCATTATTTTCTTTCCAAAGCATCAATACAAAATTTCGAAAATTTTCCGATATTACCAATTAGGGCCCTAACTCATCTCTCTCTTATTATCATAGTATGTATGATGCATACTAGCATGTGTTAGGTTTAAGTTCACTGTTTTCAAAATATGATTGCAATATTTTAAATGACTTTTTTACTGTCTTGAGTCTTCACAATGAGACACACACTAGTCTAGGGAAGAAAATTAGAGTATAAAGTGAGAACATAGAAAGTCATTTGAGAAACCAAAATACAAACTTTGGAAAGACAAAGATATACAGGAAAAGGAAAAGAATGTAAAAAGATTTCAGCACTATAGGAAAGACAGTGTGAAAATAACAGAAAACATAACTGACCCATGGATTCAAGCAAGCCCTACTGAGAAGTAGGATGCAATGAGCTAAGAAATAAACTTTTTTCAAGTGAGAATTGCAGTGCTGACCCCTAGAGTCATCAAATGAATGTGTTTTTAGAATGAATAAAAGAGAAAAATGTTAGGTGACTAAGAGTGAATCAAGAAACAGTTTTTAGAGGTGTTTGTCCAAAAAAAAGTCATGAAATGGGATGCCACATTGAATTCATTCTTAGAACTGAGTTTTCTAAGTTAAAAATGAAAAGAAAATGTGATTATTTAGACAACAAAGATTACTTTCAATGAAAAAAAAATTACCACCGATTTTCTAATCTTCGCTATTCCAACTTTCAGTATTAACTGTGTGCCTCTTCAATACTTATGCATTCCCTTCTTCTACTTCCAAGTATTGATAGGTGCCCTTTCTCTAGATCATTTACTACAAAGAGCATCTTGTTGGGAATACCGTAGACAAGCTGTTCACTCCTCTTGCCTGTATGATTTCCTGTTGGAGGAACTTCAACATTTCTTGTCTATACATAAAAGAACAAAAACAGACAAGCAAACCAAATCCAAAAACACTTTTATGGAACCCTGTGGCTCAAAAATAAAATTGAATTTCTTTGAATAGACATATGAATTGCCTAGTTACCATTCTACAACGCTACTCTTAAATTTCCAATGCATGTCTACTTCATGCTTGTTACTGTAATTGTGGAAATGATCTTCTAGCAATGGCCACATAAGCAATCTCCAATTTACTATCCTCATTGAAGGCCCCTTCCCTCTATGTAAATATTTATGTTCTCTCACATCTCTATGTCAAAAACTGAACAATATCCATCGTTCTTTAAGAAATTGGGTATGATCTCATTAATTAAGCATACTGTTAATTTTTTATTCTCATTTCTCTTTATGTACCTAGATGTATTAGTATCTCTGATTCTTAAATTATTGATAATTGTCAGTGTATCACAATTTATATTATTTCTCAGGTTTCCTAAATTGCAATTTTATCAAGCATAGATTTTGTTTTTCTTTTTAGTTTATTTTTCTGTTGTTCAACACTGCTTATCAATGAAAGAAAACGCTTGATAAAATGACTGATTAAACTTGTGAATGAACTCATAAAATGATCACCAAGCCTCATGCCACATGTCTTCTCTTTGAAATGTAATATCATGGCATGCTTTAAGGTCTTAAAATAAATGCTTTGAGTTACTTTCTTCTTTCCTCCCTCTTTCTTTCTTTTTGTCTTACCAGTGTTTTGAGAAATCAAAATAGCTTCAAATGCAATAAGTAGCTGAGGATGGCCTTGAACTCCTGTTATCTCTTTTTCCACTTCACAAGTGCTGGAATAATAGTGTACTTTCCTGCTCTGCTTATTTTTCAACATATCATTTCATATTCCATAAACAAATGTCTCAATAATCAAATACAGCAATTATTTGCACACAGGTATTTCAATAACTATTATGTTTTACTACATTGTTAGGTCATGGGAGATTATAATTTGTATTATTACAAATATTTAGCTATTATAAACTTTATTTTTTCAATTAAATATCTTATTGCCAATATAAATGTGCATGCACATTAACTTGTACACAGCATGCGGATTATATATATTTAAATTCTTCTGTGATCTTTAAGAGAGAATTTGATTTATGTCAAACATCCTTTTGGTAGAAATGAAATAAATATCCAATTGCATTTTGATTGAATTTTGCATGGTAAGGATCTTGCCTTTGAACAATGCTGAGACAGCACAATATCAGTGTAATTGCATTGACATCGTAACAGTTCCTTGGCAGCAATGGTGCTCTCAATAATGCAAATATAGTGCATAATTAAGGTGGAGAATACCACCATGATCAGCAGTATGCCTCCTCTGGAGCCTATATGATGTCCCTGTATTACTGCTAAGAGAGCAATGATTACAGCCCATGCATTCTAAGGGCAGCTTATTATGGGCAATGTGTGAAATCACAAATGATGGAAGCTGTCATGGGCAGCAGCTGTTGGCTTCAGTTTCTTCAGATGTTTATTCATAAAATACATATTGCTTTTGTTATGCTTCTTGGATGCTATGGGTACACAATGCAGACAGGGAATGAGGAAGTGGAAGTCAATAAAAAACAATTTGCCGGTTTTTAAATTGCATTAAATCAAATCACAGGACACTTTGAATCTTATAGACAATTTATTAATTTATAATGTGTACAAATTGCAATATGTTTCATTAATGTTCTAGGCACCTTCTTTAACACTTTGATACTGAGAGCAAATGTGGTGTCATATCATGCCCTGCCTGTCTGCTTTATGACAGTTGTCGTCTAACATATTTGACACTTTGTTTCTTTTTTTAATCCATAACTTAAAGGAAACATGTTACTTAATCATGTGTCTCATTGGATTTAAATGGACAGTGTGGAATTGTGTTTGGTTTGGTGTTTATTAAATTCAGATATTAAACAAGTTTTAGTTACGGTTATCATATTAATAGAATGTCCTCTGTTACAAGGATATAGAATTCAGTAATGTCAATTAACTTAAGATTCAATTAATAGTATAGAATAAAATGTCTTTAGAGGCAGAGATGTGGCCCAAATTGCTTACTATTGAATGCCTAATATCTAAGACTTTCTGATTGCCCCAATGTATCTATCCAATATTTTTCATTAAAATTAGTTTAATTAGTACTATCTGTATAATATTAACAAAAATCTCAAAACAATTATTTTAAATTCCTAATTATATCTGATATCTAATTATCATCTCTAATGCCTTTGCCCAGTAAAGTACACAGAACTCTTTGAAATTACTTAATCAGTAACCAAGATTTATAAAATAGGATCAAAAAATTTTGTTTACTTTTCAGGTCATTCATTTATGTTTTCATTGTCATAAATTTCTTCAACAACCTTTTAAATACCATATTAATATATACCTTGGTCTTTGATAACCTCATCTTTGTATAAAATTCTTACTGAACATGATCACATCCCACCACCTTTCTTCTTCCTACTATTCCATCTATGTCTACCTTCCCTTTAAATCTCTTTCCTTTGTTCATTTCTATGCCTCTGACTTTAACCAGGAACCTCTGTGTGATCATAGGATTGATGCTTTTGAATGGCTTGGCAACAGGTACGCATTTGAAGACAGTGGTTTTCCCTTTACCCAAATATATTAATAGTTGATGGCTCAGCAGTGAGGGAAGAGCTCCAGAGAAACCCTATACCTTCTACAATTGATTGGTTACAAAGTACATCTTCTCCAGGCCCAGTATAAATAACCTCACTTATGAGTTTACAGTTGCAATGATTATATCATGTATAGAATATGCAAATTCATAGCCCTCCACCTTAATTTATGGCTTGTATATACTTCATAACCCCTATTTGCAGTGCTCTCAGAGCTTTATATGATGTGATATGCATGTCCTTTTTAGGGCTGCATCATCTCATTCTCAATCTAGGTTACTTAAATTATTATAATTTTTCCATTTTTCGTCTATTTACCTGGATTTTTTATATTTTTATTAGTTTTTACATCTGAACACGATTCCATTTTGTAATGTCATTATCCACTCACTAGTGGACAGATATCTGTGTTCTCTGTATCCTCATTATTGTGAACAAAGAAGAAATAACCATTGATGCACTTTTTGATATGATACAGATTTTGGGGTCACTATGACCAAAATAGTATAGAATTTATTTCTGGTTTTGTGAGAAATATCCAGACTTATTTCCAAAATGGCTATACTAGTTTGCCCTCCCACCAACAGTTCATAAAGGTACCCCTTTCCCAGATTTGAGTGAACATTTTAAAGTATGAATTTTATATCAAAATTTATAAGATTTATATAGATATATATTTTAAACTTTTGTCATGATATTAATGGTTATATAGAGAACTAACTAACTCTAGCTGTTTGAGCCTCTATCAGTTTTCTACAGGAACTCATGACCATGCCTAACAGCAAATTTGAAGTCTCCAGAAAGATGATGAGGCCCCACAATGACGATTCCATCATGACAATGATGATACCACTAAGCTGACAAACATCACCCAAAGATCAGTTTTGAACTACAATCTGCTCAGGACAATTTTGAGATGGCTAGCTCACAGACGACTCAAGTAAGGACTTGAGACAAGCCCTGCACTTTCACGTTATGCAGAGACTGGACAACAAATGATACAGCCCCCTTTTCCAGAGCTTGACAATTAATCCCAAAATTTTACTTTTCAGAATCCCCTAAAGATACCTTCACCCCCAGATGGCAGGAAGAAATTTTAAAAACAGGACACCCACATTCCCAAGAGGTGGGGTGGGTGGATTTTAGCCTTTCAATGGGTTTTGCATAATTGTCATTGTTTAGGATGGTTGACTACAAATTGTTAATTGTTAAGGGTCATGAAAAAGTTAAACAAAGGAAATTAGATTCAGGGTTCTTGTTTGAAAAAAAAGAGGATATAGATATAATAAGATAAAAGATAGATTAGTGAATCTACTCTAAAAAAAGATATACAAATGATAGAATAAAGGGTAGATTATTGAATCTACTCTGAAAAGAAAAAAGAGAGTGTATAGATATGATATAAATAAAAAGGTAGATTATTGAATCTACTTTTAAAAGGCAAATACTAGTTTTAAATATTTTACATTAGATTGGATTTTTGTATATTGTATACCAATTATGTATATTGCTACAAATTTGAGATTGATTT
Source organism: Peromyscus californicus insignis (assembly GCF_007827085.1). NCBI lineage: Eukaryota > Metazoa > Chordata > Mammalia > Rodentia > Cricetidae > Peromyscus > Peromyscus californicus. Next base: position 16,267,954 of record NW_026294503.1, read on the forward strand.
ATATAGATATGATAAGATCAAAAAGTAGATTATTGAATCTACTTTTAGAAAGCAACTACTAGTTTTAAATATTTTACATTGGATTGGATTTTTGTATATTGTATACAAATTATGTATATTGATACAAATGTGAGATTGATTTTGTTAGAAAATACTGTAAATATATTTCTAATCTTTTTTAAGGCATTGTACCTACACAGTTCATTTAACAATGTAATGCAATTTGCTAATCCTTGAAAGTTATTACCAACTATTTATGATAATAATGAAATGCAGGTTAGTAGTTAGTCATTACACTCGAACTTGTAGTCATATATGTTTTCAAGGTCAAGCAGAGATATATTTTAGATAGGCAGGCCATCTTCAAACATTTGAGAGATCTGCAGAATATGACATTTAAGTTGTTTTAATAACATAGTTTTTTTCTTTTTTTATGACAATGAGACATGTCTGCTCCTGGCAGCAGCAATCTCCTTCAGAGAAGATGATGGGCATTAAAGAAACTACACATGAAGTTTACTTTCATTGTGGCAAAAATTAGTCACTGGATAAGAAAGTGTCCTTACACCGACTACTGACAGTATGCTGTCCAAAATGGACAAGCAGGACACAAAACAAAAGACTGCCAATTCTTGCCAAAACAAGGTAGGAAAGTTCTTTAGAAAATCCTGCTTCACAGTTGAGTCTATCAGATATGCTAAGCCTGTAGGCTGAAGATCATGCCCCAACATGCAGAGGAACCTTGGGTGACTGTCCAGGCATCTGCATGTTTCTGTCACAGCTCACATTTTTTTGAAGTTGCTTGTTTGCACTTCCTGTTTTACTAGGTAATATTATTACCTTCTCGGGTATCTGAAGGAGTTGAAGATTAGATAGTTATAGCTTTCCTTGTTAAGAAATTCAGAAAAAAAAAAACCTCACTAAAGAAGTGTTAAATGTATCGGTTTGAAAGACATCAAAAGATAGCTTTGGTAATGCAAATTAGGATAGAAGGTAAATTAGATACAATCCTTTGGATTCACAAAAATAGGATAGATATGGAATATATTCTCTGAATTTGTCAAATGCAAATGGAATAGACATTGTTGATATATTTGTTGCTTGTATATATTTTATATAGTTATTATACTTATTGTATATAGTTTTTCTTATATTAGCTACACTTTTTTATTTTTTATTTTAGGCAAAAAAGGGGAAATGTCATGATATACTGTGTCCCTCAATGTATTATGCACCCTAATAAGCTTATCTGAGGATCAGAGGAAAAAGCCAGCCACTATAGTAAACATAGAAGTCAGGCAATGGCACATGCCTTTAATCCCAGCACTAACCATAGAGGTCTGGAGGTCTGTATAGACAGACAGAAAGTAATGTAGCTGGGTGGAGAGAGGAAGTGAGATGGCAGAACAGAAAGTTATTACAGGAAGGGTATACAGGAAGAAGGTCTCCGAGTTTTATATTAGTAAAACCATTTAGCAATTTGTCTTACAACTCATACTCACCCTGTCAGTCATTCTGACTGGGATGAGACGCAATCTTCAAATAGCTTCAGTCTGCATTCTGAAGTCTAACAAAGTTAAACACTTTTAACAGAAAGTTCCCTTGTCCTATATATTACTTCCTGGAAAATTCTCTGTTTAGTATTTTAGCCCATTTTAATTGGTATTTTTTAACTGACGTTTAGTTTTATAAACTCTTGTTATATAATAGACATTAAGTATGTATAAGATGTACAGCTGGAAATATTTTTTATCATTTTGTTGGACCCCTTTTTACTCCATTAATAGAGTTTCCTTTGTTTTACAGAAGCTTGTTAGTTTAATGAGGTTGGGTTTGTCACATATTAGTCATTTCCCCTCATGACTAGAATCCTGTTTAGAAAGTCGCTACCTGTTAAAATATAGTTTCTACTTTTCTCTTCTAGTAGATCCAGAGAATAAGTTATTAAGTTAAAATACTTTATTCACTTAGAATTATGTTTTGTGAAAGGAGAGGAACAAAGATAATTTCATTCTTCTGCATGTTGATATCTCTATGCATGAAAATATTTTTTGAGAATGTTAATTAACTGATTTCCAAATTATTTTTTGGTACCTTTTCTAAACTCAGGCATATGTAGTAGTGTGGATTTATATCTGGCTCCTCTCTTCTATTCTGTTGAAATAAGTACTTTTTTTCTGTCAGTATTGTCCTGTTTTTTGGTACTATGACTCTGAGATAATACTTAAAATCAGGTGTGATTGTATCTACTGCAATATGTATATTATTAAAGATTCCTTGGCTCTCTTTGGACTTTTTTTGCTTCCATATTAATGTTAAGATTTTGCGTTTTTGTTTGTTTGTTTGTTTGTTTTTTCTCTAGCTCTGAGGAGGTTCTGGAAATTTCACTGTAATTGGGTTGAGTGAGTAGATTTATTTTGGTAAATCGCCACTTTCACAAGTCTTTTTCTGATCCATAAGCAAGAATTCTAAGCAAGCAATCATCTTCTAGTACCTTCCTCAGTTTCTTTCTTTAGCGTCTTACAGTTTTAACTTTCTAAGTCATTCACATTCTTATTTATCCTTGTTCTTAACCACTTCTTTAGGGCTATTGTGAAAATATTCATCCCCTAATTTAGTTTTCTTATGATAATAATTGATATATAGCAAGCTTGCTGATTTTTTTATTGTTGTTGTTAATTTTGTAACCTGCTACTTTGTGGAATGTATTTCTCAGCTTTAATTATTTTTTCCCTTTGATGGAGTGTTTAAGGTCTGTTATATTTGGAATATTATCATCTATACATACAGATACTTTAGCTAGATCTTTTTCCATTTGTAACACTTTTATTTCTTTTTCTTGTCTTAACTGTTCTAGCTAAGACTTCAAGTTTGATATTAAGAAAGCCTGAATGAAGTGAGCGCCATTGTCTCCTTCCTCATCTTGGTTGGAATACTTAGAGATTTTCTCCATTTGGCATGATGTTGGCTATAAGTTTTTGTACATAACATTCATTATATGGAAATATGATCGCTTCTTGATTACCCTTTCCAATACTTTTATTGTGAAGAGTGTTGGATTTTTCTCAAAAGCCTCTCTTCTGGTTCAACTGAAACAATCACATGATTTATATGATGGTCTCCTTGCTATCATTTATTTAATGTATTATATCTACTAGTTTATGTATGTTGAACTACTCGCGAATCTCTGGAATTACACCAATTAATCATGATAAGAAATTTCTGATGTATGACTATACTCTCTTTGCAAATACTTTATTAGAAATTTTTGCATCTGTGTTCATTAGTGTGTGTGTGTGCAAATTTTCTTTCTTTTGGTTTTACTGGTGTGAAATTATTTACTTCCTGTGTTTCTGTAGGGGTAGTTATCCTCTTCAGGTTGAAATTTTTCTTGTAGTATCATCTATAGGGTTAGGTTTATGGATAGCTATAGTTTGACTTTTTCATGAAATATCTTTTTTTCTCCTTCTATGATGATTGAAAGTTTTGCTGGGTATAGTAGTCTGTGATGTCATCTGTGGTCTCTTAGATTCTACAGCACATCTGGCCAGGCCTTTCTGGATTTACAGTCTCCACTGAGAAGTCAAATGTAATTCTGTTATGTCTGCCTTTATATGTCACTTGGTCTTTTCCCTCAGTATTCTTTTTGTGTGTGATGATGTTTAGTGTTTTCATTATTATGAGACAAGGGAACTATCTTTTCTGAACCAGTCTATTTGATGGTCTATAATCTTCTTGTACCTTTATAGGCATGTCTCTCTTTAGGTCAGTAAAATTTTCATCTATTATTTTATTAAACATATTTTCTGTGATATTTGAGCTGATTCTTCTCCTTCTATTCCTATTATTCTTAGTTTTGTTTTGTCCATAGTGTCCTTGATATCCTGGATATTTTGTGTCAGCAAATTTTTAGAATTAACATTTTCTTTGACCAAATTATCCATGTTTTCTGTAAAACCTTCAATGCCTGAGATTCTCTCTTCTGCCTTTTGTATTCTGTTGGAAAACTTTGCCTCTATATCTCCTGTTTAAATTTCTACATTTTTTTCATTTTCAGAATTCTCTTAGTTTGTGTTTTCTCTATTGATTCTATTTCCATTTTCTGGTCTTGTGACAATTTTATTTATTTCCTTCAACTGTTTTTAATTTTTTTTGGTGTTCTTTAAGGGATTTTTTTATTACCTCTAATTGTTTGTTTGTGTTTTCCTGAGTTTCCTTAGGGGGATTATTTATTTCCTCTTCAAGTGAATAACTCTCTATAATTTTGTTCATTTTAATATTTTTGCTTTGTACTTCAGCTATGTTGCAATATCCATGGCCTACTGTGGTAGGATAGCTGAACTCTAGTGAAGACATATTTCCTTGATTGTTATTGTGTTCTTCTGTTGGCATTTGGGCATCTGATTGGAGGTGATTGTAGGTCTATATCCTGATTTCTGGGTTTGACTTTGTTGGATGGGTATTTTGTTCCTTGCTTTCTGCTTCCTCTCTTGATTTTGGAGAGTGTGCTGGCTGTGTGTTACCTCTTTTCCTGGCCTACTCAGCTGGGATGTTCACAGGGAATGCTTGCTGGTGTTGGAAACTGAGTTACAGGGGTAAGTGGAAGGATAGAGTTTAGAATGGCCTGTGGGATCCACTGTAGATATGGGCAGTGGTAAAGGAAGTTGTAGCTGTTGATCTGTTATAGAACTCAGGGTGAGAATGAGGGATTTGGTCTGGGAGAACAGAGAGAGAGAAAGTCTTTGGGCAGTCTACCTATTTTCCTGGCAGGCAGAGGGTGCCTGCTGGAGTTGTGGGCTGGGCTACAACAATGAGTGGCATTAGGGAGGTTAGAAGAGAATGGTATGTATGATCCACAGGAGATGTGGGCAGGGAGAGGAGGATAAATCTGATGTTCTGTTGCAGTACTAGGGATGAATCTGATGAAATGGGTCTAGGGGAACACAGAGAGAAGAGAGCAATTTAGGTATAAATTAAGGTGATAATATTAATGGCATTTAGGTGACTACAGAACAAATGAAATGCTGATTTAAAAAAAGAAAAAAGGAGATCTCTTGTATTAATATATGTATAACTCATTCCATGGGAAATTAGAATTTATTTGATATGGAGAAGGATTAGTTAATTACATACAGAAAAATACTACAGTACAACCAAAAACATTGAAACCAAAATAGAGCACATATGCTAAAAATACGTAACTGAATTTTCAAAAATTTTACTTAAGTCCTTCAAAGAACTCTGTAACTTGCTATCAAGTCAAAAAGAAAGTAATGTGCATTGAACAGAAGTCAGAAACATAGATACCAAACTAAATACATCAAATGTCACTGTGCATACAAGTCGTGAAATATTGGAATTAAAAGACAAATTATCAAACTTGGTAAAAATATAAGATACATGTCCACTTTTCTATAAGAAACCATGTTTTACTGGGCAGTGGTGTGTAGATGCAACCAACTGTCTTATTAAATAAGAAACACAGAGCTGATTCAGAGAAGAAAGTCAAGAGGTCAGAGCTAAGAGCCTCACCCTTCCTGCTTCAGCGATCCTCTTCAGCCAAGAGAGCTCTCTGAAAAAGGAGCTACTTTCTATGTGTTTGTCTTTATAGCCTTTCTGTTCTGCCTCCTCATTGGTTGTAAACCCAAACACATGACTGCCTCTGTAGAGACTTCCAGGTCTTCTATGTTGGGATTGAGATTAAAGGCGTGTGTCTCCAATGCTGGCTGTATCTTTTTATACACAGAGATCTACCTAGATCTGTCTACCAAGTGCTGGGATTAAAGGCGTGCGCCACCCCCTCCACGCTCTTGCTATGGCTCTAATAGCTCTGACCCCCAGGCAACTTTATTTATTAACATGCAATTAAAATCACATTTCAGTACAAGTAAAATACCACCATATTTTCTGATGCCCCAGCACTGCGGAGAAACCTCAGGTGACTGTCCAGGCAGCTGCCTGTTTCTGACAACTCACAAATTTTTTGGAAGTTGCTTGCATGCACTTCCTGTTTTTATTTTTGTTAGCTAATATTATTTCCTTTTTGGGTCTCTGAGGGAGTTGAAGATTAGTTAGTTATAGTTGAAGGTTAGTTAGTTATAGTTGAAGATTAAATAGGATAGATAATGAAATTATTTTCTCTGAATTTGTCAAATACAAATGGACGAGACATTGTTTAGACATTTATTACTTGTATATATTGTATATAGTTATTGTACTTTTGTATATAGTTTTTCTTTTGTTAGCTATAGCCTTTTTCTTTTTTTCTTTTTATTAAATTAGAAAAGGGGAAATATGGTGGTATTTTACTTGTACTGAAATGTGATTTTAATTGTATGTTAATAAATAAAGTTGCCTGGGGGTCAGAGCTATTAGAGCCATAGCAAGAACATGGCGGTGGTGGTGCATGCCTTTAATCCCAGCACTTGGTAGACAGAGCTAGGTAGATTTCTGTGTGTAAAAAGATACAGCCAGCATTGGAGACACACGCCTTTAATCTCAATCCCAACCATAGAAGACCTGGAAGTCTCTACAGAGGCAGTCATGTGTTTAGGTTTACAACCAATGAGGAGGCAGAACAGAAAGGCTATAAAGACAAACACACAGGAAGTAGCTCCCTTTCGGAGAGCTCTCTTGGCTGAAGAGGATTGCTGAAGCAGGAAGGGTGAGGCTCTTAGCTCTGACCTCTTGGCTTTCTTCTCTGAATCAGCTCTGTATTTCTTATTTAATAAGACAGTTGGTTACATCTACATTGGTGCACATGCTTTTAATCCCAGCACTTGGGAGGCAGGAGGAACTCTGTGATTTCGAGGCCAGCCTGGTCTACAAACCGAGTTCCAGGAAAGGTGCAGAGCTACACAGAGAAACCCTGCCTCAAAAAAATGTTTTATTTATAAAGATTATGACAGCTTAAAAATTCATAATGATATTCCATGCAGACATTTATAAAAGGAGACCAAGATGTCTATATCAATCATGTAAGAGTGACTTCAGAAGATGTAATGTTAACAAGTATAATGTGAAACACTATGGAATGACAGAATAGTTGTCTGTCAAGAAGACACAAGCATCTTCTACCTGATTCACTGAATAATGGAAAAATACACCTGTAAGGTAGATGGTGAAAGATGTATAAGCGGTTACATTCATATCCATTATTACAGCTGGAAATGTCAGAGCTTAGTTAGCATTGTGATTATAACATATACCTAAATCTCTTCAAATATTGAAACAAGAAATAGTTCTAATAAAATAAAAATAAAAGCTATAACCTGAGAAAAATATTAACAAAACAATGTGCTTTTAGGTGATTATCGATATCAAGACTATAAGGAGAGAGCTTAAACTTTATAACTAGTGTAACAACTCATGACAAAAGATGGAATATTGTATAGATTTTTAGCTGAGATGTGCTTAAATACACACTTGAGTTGTCATCGTGCAGATCTTGTTTAAGTAACCATGTTGTTGAGATTTCATGTGTACAGATTCCTTGTCATGTCAACAAGACACTCTTATAGCAGGTGTCCTGATCTTCTGATTCTTACAATGCTTTATACCCCTTCTCTGTGGTTTTCTCCGATGTTTATTTGTAAGGGTTGTGGTACAGATGCATTAATTGGTATTGTACACTTCATGACCATTTATGTTCTCAATTCTGTGAAGTTTTGATCTCTTTAAAAGTTCTGGTTACAAGGCTGGAGAGATGGCTCAGCTATTAAGATTACTGGTTGTTCTCCTAGAGGACCTGCGTTCAATTCCCAGCACTCCCATGGTAGCTCATCATTGTCTGTAACTCCAGTTCCAAAATATCCAACACCCTCATGGACACATACATACAGGCAAAACACCAATGTACATACAATTAAATAAATTAACTGTAACAATAGTTTCCATTGATGCACAAAGAAGCAATCCTGTGTGTTATCTTATAGAATCTATGATATCTCCATCCATTTGTAGTTAGCTATATTTATAGACCAAGCATCAATTTTCTCCCATTGAGTAGGACTTATGTCCAGTTACATGAATGTAATTTACCCCCAAAGTAAAAGTACCAGTATTATACTATCGGGGTTATCTTGTTAAGCCAGTCATTGCTATAGTTTATTGGATTTACAGTGACGTACTACTATTGAATGCTACTGAAATCAATTCAAACTGCTTCAGTACGATGAGATATGGTATATTGTGTGGGATATGGGATCGATTACACAGTATTACATGAATACTCTCTGGAATGATGGAGGTATTTCATAATGAATGTAGTGTTACTGTAAAATATGCTGATGCTTTTCAAACTTCATTATATGCTATGAGTTTAGGCTGGCTTGGGCTGCATAGTGAATTTCAAGCAAGTCTAACCTACAGGGTGAGATTCTGTTCCATCATTAAAAAAAGAATTAAGTATAAAAGGGGGAAAAAAGCTCATTAGAGCATCCACTTAAAGTATGTAGATAAAGTTGAGAAATATAGAAAGTTAAATGTAGCAACATTACTTATTCTTGTCATATATTTAAAGTATGCAAAACAAAAAAATTATATGTACCTATTAAAACTTATGAAATCAGACAGCATATATCATTTCTCTGAGTAGACATTGTGCTGTATTGTTTCTGTAAATAATATATAATTTATGAAATAGTTAAGTAATGTCTTCTTACCTAATTTCTATTAAAATATTTCACTATATCTATTCATTCCATAAGACGAATCACAAAGAAATACAGCAGCTTTCTAAAATAAACAAGATGATCATCAAGCACATTATTTTCCAAAAAAGTTCAGATCACAAAGAGACAACACAAGTCATCATACAGCCTACAGTAAAATAGAGACAAGATCAAGCCACAGGCTAGACAGATTCTCTGGAAACAGGAGGGAACACAATACCAACATACACCTGTTTAATAGTACTCCTGCAAATGACATTCATACTGGAACTTGAAAGGTTGGATTTTTTTTTGAAATCCCCTGAACTGGGGTATCTGATATATAAAACAGTGCAAATGAACAAAGAAAAATAGAAGTAACTCCTCATTCTAAACTATGCTTGTACTCATCAACCATGCCATGCTTTCTTGGTCAGGGAAAGCAAAATCCCCCTGTGTAATCAGAAGCATATTCATGTCATTACATGTACTTTAAGTGCTTCACAGTCAGGAACTTATAAGTCAAGCATGACAGTAAAAGCATTTCATGCTGTTTTTAATGGTTGATACATATTATTTAATCCACTTATTCTTGCAGTGCAGTAGAAATACAATTAAGTATATTTCAGATTGTAAGAAGGAAGTGGAATGGAATGTGTGTGTGAACAATTTTTATATTATATCCCCTATCAACTTAAATGGAGAGAAAAAAAGTCAAAGCAATTCCAACAGAATCAGGAACAAAACAAGCTTGTTCACTCTCTCCATATCTATTCAATATAGTGCTTGAAGTCTTAACTAGAGAAATAAGAAAACTGAAGGAGATCAAAAAGATACAAATTGGAAAGTAAGAAGACAAATTATCTTTGTTTGCAGATGATAGGATAGTATACATAAGTGATCCAAAAAAGATTACAAAATGAAATTCCTACAGCTGGTAAATACTCTCAGCAAAGTAGTTGGATACAAAATTAACCCATAAATCAGTAGCTCTTCTTATATAAATGACAAATGGACTAAAAAAAGAAAAACATCTTTTTATTGAACACATTATGTGTTCCAAATCAAGATATATGCTAAGTGTTATAGATATATAAAAGTTTTGTTATCAGAATAGTCTTGGTTTAACATCATATATTTTTATAGAGTAATTCCATACAATTTAGTATTACAGAAAATGCACACTAAGCAAGAAACAGAGTATATTATCATATAAGAAATAAGAAAGCTTTTCATGTATTCATAAATTCATATATGCAAAATTTTCTGTATACATGTGAAATAAATTTGCATTTTTGTCATATTTTAAATTTTACACAGCTGTTAAGGAAAAGATGTTATTAATATAATCAAATATCTATATATTTCTGCAAGATAAGTTCCTCTACATCCCCAAACCTTGTTTTATTTAGTTATCTTTTTGCAATTCAGCTTCTGGCTCATGATAAGTATATACACTATCAAAGACTGACTCCAGCCATATCAAGTTCCATTTTTGCTCTATTAATGTAATGTTCATATACTGATGAAATTTAAAATGGTATGCTCATTTTGAAAATACTTCATAATTTTAAGAACGTACCATTATCACTTACTATATGATATATTAATTCCACGTTTTTGTACGCAAATGTATAGAAATATCTACCTGCACTGAATAGTTTACATGACAAGAGAACACAAATTCCATCAGTTTTCTCTTTCATCTTCAATTGTGCCATAGTCTTGTTGAAGGAGTCATTCCTTGGCTAGAAAATCTATAACATTAACTCTATTACTAGTCATTACTTAAGGGAATGTTAGTGTTTATATGCCAACTATAATTTGTGCTAAAACGACTCATGTTACTTTATACTCATATATTTACATTTTGAGGATTTACAGAATAAACAATGTTTGAAAACATCTCTTTCCTTGACAGCAAAAAATTATTATGTAAAAAGTTCAATATAGTAGGATGAAGAAGGTAATGAACAGTCTGTCAGAATGACACTTTAATAATAAATTTGGTCACATATTGAAATTCGTGCATACTAATCAGAAATGCTGATTTTCATCACTATTTATCTTGCTTACAGGAGAACTTATTTCCTGGCTTCTGCAATTGTCTGAAAATTGCTTCTATGTGTACCCTGTGACCATTCACCCCCACTTACTTGGGAGACATAATTAACTTGCATGGTAAGGAAAACACATATCATGTTGAAACTAATCATTTTAGCTTCCCTTTGAATAATGACTTCATACAAATTGTCTGTATAATACAGTAGATTCATGCTCAGCAAAACAATCTATTTTTTACTTATAGAAATTGTCTTAGTGAAATAGAAACTGCATCAAATACTCACTATAATCAAAGAAGTAATTAACTTTAATTGAAAGCCTGGGCACAAGGAGCTATTTCATATTAGAAAACAACCAAGGAGACAAGAAAAACAATACATGTTTTATTTATTCCATTATAACTCAGATATAAAATTAGCACAATTGAAAAATCTATCTACATTCACTTTTGTTTATTTTCTAGAATTAAATTTACTGAGCAGAACACTGATAAAGTGGGATACATTATTGTCTCTATGAAAAGATTTTATGCATACTTTTTTTTAGTGTTTAATTTAAATGATATTCAAGAGCTTTCAATATTCTGTGTATCCATTTTTTCATGTACATTAACTGGAATAAACTTTGAAATATTTGAATTGAAAAATTTCATCAAAATAAAAATATTATGAATTCTTTGGGTAGGTGTTTTGTCCCCAATCTGTGTGGTGGCTACTCTTTCATCCTAAAGACTCTCTGCAATCTTAAAAACACGACTGAAGCTGGGTGGTGGTGGCACATGCCTTTAATCCCAGCACTCAGAAGGTAGAGCCAGGTAGATCTATGTGAGATAGAGGCCAGCCTGGTCTACAGAGCTAGTCCAGAACAGGCACCAAAACTACACAGAGAAACCCTGTCTTGGAAAAAAAAAAAACGCTGAAGAATAAAGTTTATTCACATATTTATATTAAATACTTTATACTATGCTAGCTGATGATAATGAATAGGTAAGTAAACAAAGTATGGCAAACTAAAAATTAACAAATGGCAGCAGTTTCTATTTCAAATGATAATTATTTATGTGTCATTGAATTACAGTCTTGTGTATTGAGATCTAAAGGAAGTGTGATATTTGTAACAAAGCTAATTTTGAAAATATGTTAGAGTTTTAAAGAAAGCAAATAGGGGGTGAAGACAGTATACATAAATGTCTGCTTTGTACTAATCTGTAGCAAGTAAACAGAAAAGTATGCATTATTCCCTATTCAGTGACTAATTAAAACAAGGTTGTAAGGCAGCAAGGCTAGGTATAGTCTTGGAATTTAGACTGAGAGGTTAGACTATGGTGGCAAAATGAGATAACCAACAAGGGAATGTTGCTTCCTGTCAGTATCGATGGTGCTTTCAAAGTTATGTTGTTATAGTCATGTCTTAAACTTGAAATACTATTGATATAGAGCCTGACACGTGTTAGAAAAATGTAAGATTAAAACTAGGGTTATCACTTAAGGGAGTGATTGTGCAATCTGAGCAGTTTAATGATTCAATCATGCTGTGAAGGGACGAGTAGTGGAGGTGACTAGATGTCTTGAATACTTGTAATAGAAATCGATCATGATTTACTATTACATAAGATTGTAAGCAATGGGTGAAAGTTGAGAATAATTGGCATTGAAAAAATGTTACTTATTATGTCCCATTGGACATAATATTTTTATCTGTAATCTTTTATGTTACTATACACAGTGAAATTTTTCCTTTCTCAATCTGTATCAGTTATCGTTTGACCTCTATTTCTTTCGACAATTTAGTGTTATTCCACTTATCATTCTTATTTTTTGATTACTCATTAGTCTCTATCATTCTCCCTCTCTGTCTCCTATACTTATTGCTTAAGTTCTACTTAGTCCTCAATACCAGAACATATACATACATACATATATATATATATATATATATATATATATATATATATATATGGAGAGAGAGAGAGAGAAAGAGAGAGAGAGAGAGAGAGAGAGAGAGAGAGAGAGAGAACCTCATCATAGGTGATCTTTTCCACAGTCTTCCCTGCCTCCTCTCCTCCTATTCCCTCCCACCACCTCCCACCTACCCCTCTCCACCATCTACTCCTTCTCCAATCAGAATGGGGCAGGCCTCCCAGGGGGTTGAACAAAGGAGCATGACATCATGAAATTTGCAGGTAAATGGATGGAACTTGAAAATATCATCCTGAATGAGATAACCCAGATTCAGAAGGACAAACATGGAATGTACACATTCATAAGTGGATACTAGATATAAAGCAAAGAATAACCAGACTACAACCCACAGCTCCAGAGAAGCTAGCTAACAAGGAGACCCCTAAGAGGGACACATGGATTGTCTTGGGAAGGAGAAATAGATGAGATCTCCAAGAGTAAACTGGAGATAAGGGGTGGGCAATGGAAGGTAGGGGATGGGAGATGAGAACATAAGGGATCAGGATGGTTGACTGGAGCAGGGATGGAGTGGGAGAGCAATGAAAGAGATATCATGATAGAGGGAGACATTTCAGGGATAGGGAGAAACTGGGTGATAGGCAAGTTCTCAGGAATCCAAAATGATGACCCTAGCTTAGACTACTAGCTAAAAGAAAAGTTGTCTCTGACTCTTTTATGGACCTTTGGGACTCTACTCCTCAAACTGGGTCACCTAGCCCATCTTTAATACATGGGAAGGTGCCTGGTCTTACTGCAGTTTGATATGCCATGTTTTGTGGATCCTCTTGAGAGACCTGTCCTTTCCTAAACAGAAATGGAGGGGGAGTGGATTGAGGGTGAGAACAGAGGGGGTATGGGCAAGGGACTGGGAGGAGAGGACAGAGGGATAAATAAATAAATAAATAAATTTAAAAAATTAAGTAAATTATGTGAAAGTTAAAGCCTTTCTTTTTGAAAAGAAAAAAAGGAAAGGGGAAGTGCTGTGGATATTGCTCTGTATAAATAAAATGCTGATTGGCCAGTAGCCAGGCAGGAAGTATAGGCAGGGCAAGCAGAGAAGAGAATTCTGGGAACAGGATGGCTGGGTCAGAGAGACACTGCTAGCCACCACCATGAGTACCAACATGTAAGATACTGGTAAGCCATGAGCCATGTGTCAAGGTCTAGATTTATATCTTAAATTAACCCATTTCTATAAGAACTAGATAACAAGAAGCCTGCTGTGGCCATACAGTTTGTAAGAAAAAAAATTAAGTAAATAAAATGGAAGGATGTGTCATTCATTCTTATCTCCTGCTGTTATACATTTTTGATAACTATATTTAGTCAACCATGAAAAAAATCCTTGGATTTTTGTACCGTCTGTATCAAATCTAGATGGATTTGTAGTTTGTTATTTTAATGTCTTTTTAGTTAGAAAAGAGTAATGATTTACTTAAAAGAGGGTAGTGAACTAGTAAGTTAAGATATTTTAAAATAGGAAACAATATATTAGTTTAACACTTGCTTAATAAATTGTCAACTTGTCATAATAGGTCATTAGCAAAAGAACAATTAACATATTCAGTGCTGTTCTGATTTTTCTTTTATTAACTAAATTAACTATATCTTTTGAATGAAGGATTATCTGACTAATAATCTATAGAAGTGTTTATGACCCATCCACAATTAACCACTCAGTGTTATTTAATCTTGGCCCTTTGGCCAGGTATGAGTTTCTACATTAACCACTATATAGTGGAAAAGGAAGTTGTTGTTACCAAAGTCAAGAAAAGCACAAATCTACAGATATAGACATAAGTATTTAGAATGCAGTTCAACAGCATGGTAACTTGGCAAATAACAGCAGTAGGTTACCTCCTAGGACCTAGGATCTTTGGAACCACTGGATTTTGAAAAGTTTACAGTACCAGGTATAAGAGTCAGCACTTACTTACTGAACCAGCATTTCCTGATATGGTCAATGGGAGGTAAAACCAGATTGAGTTGAACAGGGCTCAGCAAGACTGAGGCTGAGACAAGTTTTTGCAAGATATCAGACTTTTTATACCCCTATCAGAAAAAAGAATAAAATGTCAGTTTCCAGGAAGAATACCATTGTAGTTGCCAAGATGCAATGATGTTTGCAAGCTATACAGGGTCCACAAGAATAATATTTAAGAATAGTGGTTTCGCCAAACTTCCATATGCTTCACTGACTTCTAGGGAACACAGAGTTCCACAGGTAGTCTGAATGCCCCATTGCCTGCGGGAGTGCCTCAGTTTCTTGGGAACCAAAAGGCACATAGTGCCCAGGAACCATAGACTCTAACCTGAAACCCCTATGATGCATGCCTCTCAAGATAACTAGACCAGGCCAACTCCATAATTCCCTGCAAGCAGGCATGAAGTCCCTCCTGTGGGTCAGGCTTCTTATCTAAGAAGAAAGTAGTTGTGTCCATAATACTCAAGTTACTATTGTTGCAGTGTAGCCCTCATGTGGCTGCTAATAGTCAGCTCATAACCAGTCAATGGAAACACACCCATGTATATATGAACAGCACTATTTAGACTCAGGTGGTTAATAATAACTGTTACAGAAAGGAGGACATGAAGCCTGCAGGAACATGGGACTCAGGTAGGAGAAGTTGAAGGAAAGAGGTAGAGGATGGATATGATCAACCTACATCATAAAAATACATGAAACTTTCAAAGACTGAAAAGAAAGTCACAGTGCTATTTAATTTAGTAAGACTTCACATCATTGAAAAAAGTCACATTTCCTAAATTTGAAAGGAAGTTGCAGTTGTAGACTTAAGATTTTATATGAAATTAATTTCTTTTTAAAAGTCAGTAAAGATAAGCACAGATTGTCAATCAATTGAAATGTATTTATTAGGTCAGCCAGCTACAATAATTTGCTATCACAATTAACAAAATTTCAAATGACAGACATGCCAGAGCCAAAGAAGTGTCTAAAATATTTTGTTTTACTCTGATGAAAAAGTTTGAAATTTTCATAGATTTAATATCAAGCCATTTTAGTTTAGAGAATAGATTAAAAATAAATGTGTGAAGAAAACCAAACATAGAATTAAAGGAGTTCATGAGAGTATAGCAAGCTCAGAACTAGGAAGAAAAAGCATGACTGATGTGAGTTAAAACCAGGGAAATTTGAAAAAAGCAAAAACATTTATAATACCTAGTAAGAACAATATTAAGCAATGGTTATTGTCCTTTTACAAATCAGTAATGTGACAGCAGTGTGGGAGCCCACAAAGATTCCGACTTGTGGTTTGTTTCCATTTTGACTTAAGGTCAGAGAGTCAGTTTGTTGCTCTCCAAGGCTGCATAGTAGGATGTTTTGGCCGAAGACATAGTTACCAGGTATCTTATGCTTCAAGGCCTAATTACAAGATGCTTTGCTGTAAGGTGTGGTTACCAGGTGTTCCTCGAATTAAGAAAGGGTCAACAGTTGTTTGTACTTTGTACTTTGATCCTGAACCAGGGAGGTCTTTTTCCTCTCTCCTTGCTACTGTATAAAATGTCAATTAGGAATAAGCTTGAGGTGACTGGGTATTGATTGACCCAGGGTCCTCCCTAAGCTATCCTGTGTCTCTATCTTTTTCTTCATCTGTGTCTATATTTTTTTCTTATCTAGCATTTCTCAATTCCTCACCCCTGTCCCCTTCAAGGACCCTTCAACAGGTCAGACAGGACCACGACACAGAAGTCTCATTGGTTTACTTGTGATATATTGACTTGTGACAATTGTTTAGGTTATTAAGAAAGTACCTATAGCAAGGATTCAAAGGTGATTCCAACCGTTCATTCACCCCAAGAGTCAATGACTAGAACACTCAGAAAAGGAGGGTGATTCATGAATGAACAATGATCTTTTGTTTTTATTTCTGTTTCCATTATTGGTAAACAGGTTAGTTTAGAGGTTCTTAATGAATACAAAAAAATTGACTCTCCTTATAGTTACATTTAAAAAGTGAATTATATGTAATGTGTTCAAATATTATATTTACAATAAAATGTTAATTATTTAATTTGAATTTGTGGTTTTTAAGAGACAGAGACTGTTTTAATATTTTCCACCATTTCCTTTATTTTGTATTTATTATTTTTACAATTTTCTTAGAGTTCATTCCTCTATACATTTGTATGCTGTGTGCCTCTTGTTTATGTATCTGATATATATGGACCCACTTTAATATGTGAAAAGTAAAACTATTTTATCAGAGGCTAATAATGTTTGACCCTCATGTGAGATTTATATGAAATGTGGGAAGCTGGACTCATATAAACACCTTCTTATGTGATTACTGCTCAGATATTTGGTCAATGAGTAACAAATCCATTTTACATTCAAGTGGAGAAGGGGCTCTGTTTTTTCCTGGGTTAACTTCTATTTACTGTAACATTATATTTGCTGAACGACATAGTCCTAATGATCTGGTTTTGAGATCCAAGATGAATTTCCTTTTAAAGACCCTTTTGATTTGTACTACAAATTGAAGCCAAACATTTAAATAATTTTTAGCCATAGGGGAAAACTGGTAACTGTCCCAATTCCCTTCCTCAAGGGCTACGTTTGTAGAATTACAAGGCTAACAAAGTGTCACCAGGATTTCTTCAACTGTGCAGATCTAGTGGACAGATCTGATAGTATTCTTCAATCAACTTATGAACAAAACTCAAGCCATCGCATCCCCCAGTTCACAAAAAGGCACATATGATAACTTTGAGCAAAATTTAAAAAAAAAGAAGAAAGAAGGACATTTTATCTTTTAATCTTAAAATATGAGGTCATAAGCCAGGTCTTCTAGACAAATTTCTAAACATTGTGCCAAAGCAAACTGCTTAGTTGCTTTATAGATGGGGTTTCAAAATAATTGTTTCCAGAGACTTGCACCCACAGTTTAAAAAATTTGTACTATTTAAATATTATCTATAAACACAAACATATCTAAAATTATATGTGTACATATTAAGTGATGAATACATATTTGTATATACATACAGACATATAATTTGTAACTTATCCATTAACCATGAGTTTTTCTTTGACATTTCACCTCAAGATACAAACTTCTTTTGATTTTTATGAAAACATATTTTTTATCCCCCTTATTGCCAATATTATTTTCTTTCATGAACACAGTTTTTCTTCAGGGAAATGGAGGGTAGG
Source organism: Peromyscus californicus insignis (assembly GCF_007827085.1). Lineage (NCBI taxonomy): Eukaryota > Metazoa > Chordata > Mammalia > Rodentia > Cricetidae > Peromyscus > Peromyscus californicus. The sequence goes on from NW_026294503.1 coordinate 16,285,806, forward strand.
CCTTATAAAGAATCTTAATTTGGAAACAAACTCAATGCATTAAATGTTATATAATCCCAAATTTTGTGCTGTTTATTTCTGTTTTTTCATGTTACCCAGTTTAGCACTGTTAACAGAGAGGACTGTTGGACATGTTGAATCATGTTCTTTTATGTATTCCAAGACATCTCTGTTCCTCAAATTTGTGCATACACTGAGTATACTTAAAACGGAGTATTTACCTCCATATATCATTGACTATATTGTTCTCAGTCTTCAAGTATCTTCACCTCTCTGTACTCTCACTCTCAGGGAGACTGTATGTAGTCAATGGCTTTAAATATTACTATACTGCTGGAAATGGAGAAACAACACTCTAATCCAAACACTTAGGACACTGAGGCAGGAGGATATTGAGTTTCTCTTTTTCACTTTACAAAAAAAAAAACCAAAAAACCTAGTCTATATGTCTTTTGCCTCTCCCCTTACTGGTGTATAAAAAGCCCACGGGGAATAAACTCAGGGTGACGGTGATATTGACCTAGAGCCCTCCTAATGCTATTCTATGTCTCTGTCTTTCTCTTTTACGCCTATTACACTAGGTGCTATCCTTCACATCGTCTATTTTTCATATCTACTATTTCTCAATCCTCACTCTTTTTTTTCATATCTACTATTTCTCAATCCTCACTCTTCTCTTCAGGACTGTTCAATAGTCGGGCAAGGCAAAACCTTTGATATGTTTCATGTTATCATTCATTGCAAATCTGTACCTTGTCCCCAATGACCCCTGTTACTGTATCACTGTCATCTATTCTCTCCTTCTTCTTACTATTATGAATGTGAAAAATTGTTATTCTATCCCAGAATATGTTTTTTTCTAACTGAATTATCCATATGTGTATTTTATCTCTTTGCTGTGCTTATGTTTATTTTGTTTATTTATTTATTCTTATTTTTTATTTCCATTTCTTTTTTCCTTTTATAATCTTATCTGTTTCTATCTACCAGTTCAAACTTGGGCTTGTTCTTTTTTTTTTTTTTTTTAAGTTTTTGTTTTCATACAATGTAGTCTCATTATAGTTTTCTTTCCCCAACTCCTCCCAGATACTCCCCACTTCCTCACCCACCCAAATTTCATTCTTTTTCTCATAAATAGACAAACAGATGCAGAATATCTTCCAGTTCCGTGAACACTAGTCTCAGTATGTTAAAGGCTCTAGGTAGACACCAGGTCTACTTCTCCGTGTCCATTGAGTTATGTAGTTGTTGTCTTCAGCAATAGGACTGTATCATCAGTTTGTGGAGAGCAATCAATAACCTTGGCAATTGCTTGGGTTGTTTGGGTGTTCTCATGGGGCTCTCTTGAAGGACAACTGTATTAGACGTGAACTATTCCCCGGTAGTGGAGGTTTCATTCGGTGATGAAGATGGAGTTCTGTCTCCCTTGTTACTTTTGCTGGTTCTGTTTCAGTTTCTTCCATATATGTATATGTTTTAAGTAGCTTCTACTGTATTAGGTTTTTACACAACCCTATAAATGGCCCTTACTCCCTCCTTCAATATCCCCATTTGATACTTCTATCCCAGTTCTCCAATCCATCCATGCTATCTGTCTATCTGTTCTTTTACCCCTTCTTAATGAGATCCTTCCCTTCTCATAGTCCCTTACTCTGTACCTGATCTCTTATAACCTCAGTTGTACAGATTGTAGCCTGCTTATTGAAGATGTACCAGCTAATGTTCACATAATAAGCAAATACATACCATATTTGTCTTTTTGAATCTTGGTTACCATACTCAGGAGGATTTTTTTTTTCTAGTTTCATCAGTTTACCTGAGAATATCATGATTTTGTTTTGTGGTTTTTTTGTTTGTTTTTTAATAGTTGAATAATATTCCTTCGTGTGAATGTACCATAGGATCTTTATCCATTCTTCCAAGACATCAAGGCTCTTTCCAATTTCTGGCTATTGTAGACAAATTCCTAAATGGTCTTATTAAATAAAAAACACGGAGCCAAATATAGGAGTAAAAGACATAGAGATCAGGGAACTACTGAGAGACAGCAACCAACCTTGTCTCACCATCTCTGCAGGTTTCAAATGCCAAGACTTCCTGTTTACCCAGGCTTTATTTTCCCTGCTGTTCTGCCCTCTTGTTGGTTCTTAGCCCAGTTACCTCACTTCCTTGCCACTGCCTGTCTGTACAGATATCCAGATCTCTATGGTTGGTACTGGAATTAAAAGCATGGCTCTGTTCCCTAGTATGGCCTTGAACACTTAGAGATCCTGCTTGCTAAGTGATTGGATTAAGGGCATGTGCTACCACTGCCTGACTTCTGTGTCTACTTAAAACAGCTTGCTATGTCCTCTGATCTCCAGGCAAACTTTATTTATTAACATACAAATAAAATATCACCACATTTCAGCACAAACAAAATATCACCACAGACTATTGTGAATAAAGCAGCAATAAACATGTTTGAGCAAGTGTCTCCATAGTGATATGTAGAGTCCTTTGGGTTTATCTTACTGAGGAACTGCCACATTAATTTCCATAGTGGAAGTACAAGCTGCACCCTCTCTAGGAATGTGTGTGTTCCCTAACCACACACTCTCACTAGCATGAACTGTCGTTTCTTTTATTGATCTTTGCCATTCTGACTGGTGTAACATAGAATGATAAAGTAGCTTTGATTTGCATTTCCATGATGGCTAAGGATGTTAAACATTTGTTTAAGTGTCTCTTGGCCATTTGTGTTATGAGCACAGGAGAAGAGTGTCTGAACTGAGGTTGAGGTTTTACTAATGAATGTAAAGAGAAAACATATGGATTTGGTCTTGAATTTGTTAGTCAGGATATACCATGATAAAATACGTGACAGAGATGGGTTTGTAAGGAACCTCTTATTTTCTCAGAGTTAAGAGAGATTAAAAAGAAAATTGTATACACTAAAATATTTTTGTTTGATTTGGGATAGGTTCTTACTATGTGATCCTGGCTGGCCCATAACTCAGTATGCAGACCAGACTGACTTCAAACCTGCAGTGATCTTCCTGCCTCTGCCTCCTGAAAGCTGAGAGGACAGGTGTGCACCAACATAGGTGGCATTTTAAAATAATTTAAATAGTTCATTTTTTGAGAAATCACGGCATAGATCTGCAGCTCATTTTACATTGGGTTATTTTCTTTCTTGATGTCCAGGTTTTTGTTGTTGTTTTGTTTTATTGTTGTTTATATATTTTAAATATTAGCCCCATATTGACTGCATATTTGTTAAAAAACAACAACAACAACAAAAAACTGATGTTCACCTTTGCCATACAGAAGATTTCTTTAAATATCAGGACTAGAGATTGAAGCTGGTGACATCTTCATATTAAGCAAGATGTGTTCTAACATTAAGCCCTTGGCTTTATTCTCTAGGTTATCATCTTAACATATATCATTATTTAGCATTTTAGTTTCATAATATTTTCTTCTCCGTCTTCCTCTTCCTCCTTATACATCATGCTGCTATCCACAATGGAACTCAGCATCTCTGCCTTTGGCTTTGGAAATCTTCCCCAAATAATGCTAATGTAGCAGACTCTAGATCTTTTGTAATGGTCATTAGCTTTTGTCAGAACAGAACCACTTATATTAAGAAGACAATTTTAGAGTATTTACATATATTATAATTTATAAAATTCAAATCACATAGTCTAGATATTATTATAGCAATTTTGCAAAGGGTTATTTTATAAAATATACATCTAAATAGGAATACATTTAATAAAATGTAAGATATATAATTCATAGAAAATTACTATAAGAGTTTCTAAGTATATTTAAAAGTACTAGAATGGTTAAAATGAAATTATAAATGCTAACACAAAATTTAAAGATACTATTCCATATGAATAATATGATGGATTCTAAGTTTACAAAGATGTATAAAGACCATTGAAATAATATATATATATATATATATATATATATACATTAATTTGACTCAGTATAAAAAAGATTTCCATGAAATAGTAGCAGCATTTTAATATAGTCTTAATGTTAGGAGCTTAAAATTACAGGAACTGTCTACCAATAAACCTTGCCACATAAGTATAAATATCTTTAAATTTTTCTTTGTCTATAAATCATAATTATCAGATATGATTAAGGTGTGGATTGCTGTGATCTAATTGTGATGCACTGAACCAAAGTCTCTAAGAGAAGTACCACAACATATCACACTTGAACAACTTCCCTAGTTTTCCCGGTACAGGTAATATTAGCCTTAAACTTCCCAATAAATAGATTTATAATTTGGAACTGGGGAGGAGGGCTCTAGAGAAATGTTCATAGAATTTTGGTTTCTAGAATACATTTTCCTACATGGGGGCTCAATCTTTTTTTTTTTGATAATTTTTTTTTTTCCCGTTTTTGGATGCTGGATTTCAGTTAAATTCACCCTAATCTCTTTAGGACTATTTGTTTAGCCATCACGGGGCCAGCGGATTAAGGTGACAATTAGCCATTGTGATTGTCACAATACCACTGTGGATAAAGAAGTAATTAATTAATGTTATCGGGCAAGTAACTTTTTTGTTAACCCCACCTTAGAGAAGATACCTTTATAGTATCAGTGCTGAGGTAGCTCCTGAATTTTGTCACTGTAATAGCAAATACCCAATTGATAGGACAATACCTAAACAACTACAATATATTCTGACCTATTGCTCAGTTGAGATTCAAATAGGATACTATGTTTTTTTACAAATATGTGACACTTACAAATATTTTATTGCATAAGTAAGTACATTGCCTAACTTTCACTTTTTTAATGGGGGTATTCTCATATTGAAATATGTACATAGGATATAATCATTTCGTGATAATGACAACAGTGTTAATGTGAAATCTACTAAACATTCAACCAGATTTCAAAACATATTAAATGGCATGGAACCTTCAAATATAATTAATTGTCTAATGAAGGAAGAAATAAAAAATGAAAGGTCACACATGATCATCAATAATCTTTTAAAGTGGTATGCATATGAGTAATAAATTCAGTTTTTTAACTCACCATTTATAACAGAAGAATGATGGGAATTTTGCACTTTACAGTCACAGACATAAATACAAGGCAGCAAAACAATTTGTGCGTGTGTGTGTGCGCGTGTGCGTGTATGTGTATGTATATGTGTGTGTGTGTATGTGTGTGTAAAGAGAAAGAGCTACTCAATTTCATACATATTTATCCATAATTGATTAGACTTCCAATATCATACTCTGAGTATCTCTCTCCTAGCAAGTATATAACTTTCTAAAACACAATTGTACAAAAGTTATTTTATTTTATTTTATTTTACTTATTTTCACTTATGTTTATGTGCATTAACCTACTTGGTTGTATGTACACCCTGGGCCTGTATAAACCAGAAGAGGGGATTAAATCCCCTGGTGTTAAAGTTAAAGTCAGTTGTAATCCCTTGATACAATGCTGAGAAATGAAGCCAGATCCTCTTCAAGAATAGTGAATGCCCTTACCCACCATGCCATCTCTTGTTCTCCACAAAATAAATTTAAGAAAAAAATGAAAATAAGCAACAAAATAACATAACACCACATATTAAAAGAGATAATCTGGCAACACAATCATACTAAACTTAACTTTATTTAGCTTAATAAAACTGTTCACTAAGTGTACAAATCAAAAACTGATTTATTTCTATTCAAACATTAGTTTTAAGAAATGAAACATGAATTGAAAATGACCGATATTGATTAATACAGTGGTGTGGTAAGTGGCACTCCTGAATGCATTTGGTTTGTTCTTCCTCTACTCTCTCAGTTCTCCAGTCTCTACATAATAAGCCTCATTTTTTTTCTGCTTTCTAGCCATCTGACTTGCCTGAATTAACTCACAATCCAGACAGTATGTTGAACAAAGTTTATCAATGACATATCAAAGAGAAAACCTTCATTCATTCTTCAGCCTAACCTGTTTATGTGTGTGTGCGTGCATGCGCGTGTGTGTGCTTCTATGTTTATCATCAGAAATACAATTTACAAATATAAAAAGCCGGTAAAGGAAAACATATGTACTGTTAACAGAGTTTTCTCTGGAAAGTGTGTTTTCCTTTGGTCTTTTTTATAAGGCATACAATATTACCAGGAGCATCAAGCACAACACACAATAGTTCTGAACTGCCTCCAATGACTTCAAACACAACGATTGCATTCTACTCCAATGGCTTTAAATTCGCAGCACCCTGAATCAAATGGCACAAGAAAAATGAGTAATAAATGTTCCAAGGCTTAATAAGTGATTTCTATTACAGTATCTGGCTTGGTTTGTCATATTGATTTCTGCTGAACAATGAAACACAGTCACGAACACTCACATATGTTTTAGCTGATGATTCGCTCTGTGTGCTCCTGCTCTTCTTCAGAAAGTATTCACTTCTGGGTTTCTCTTTGACTTCTGTTTTCGCCCTTATTGCAATAGCTGTACCACATATTGAGCCTGTATTTCAAAGCCCCGAGATCAATATGATGGTGTATTAAGTAGTGACTCTAAGGAATAGTAAATTGTATCTCTGCAATAACTACAAATAATTCAAAATAGGTTGTAATATAAAGCACAAAAGCAATATAGATGCCCTATAGATCATATCATAATTGCAAATTTACTATCTAGTTGCTTATAACCACTTTAAAATTAATGTATGTAAATATTATAATGCATAACATATTTTGAATATGTTAAAGTTATCTCCAGTATTAGCAGTAAATACACATAACCCATAACTTTCTCATTTTGCCTTTAATGTATTTTTTCTAAAAGTAAAACAAATTAACATGCACTTAAGCAAGTCAAAACCAATTTTAAAAATAGCAGATAAAAGCATGCAGTTCATTTTGCATTGGCCAACAACTCCTTAGTATAGATCTGTGACTGATAAATCCAGTAACACTCCATAGAGAAAATTAATTTTTTTTTGCCTGATCTCAGCAAGTTTGATTACAAATAGCTGTTTGAATAGAGGGAAGAGACTCTGTATCCACTTCATTTCTTTTATAAGATTTAGTCTGGTTTAAACATGTGCAGGAATTGTGAGTGCTACCAAAGTCTCTGTGAGGTCATATGTGTATCAGCCCTGTTCTGTCTGGAAAGTGCCATTTCCTAGGATTCATAGACCAATTTGGGCTCTAATAGTCTTCCCAGATTTTCATCTACATAGATCAATGAGCTTTGAGGGGAAGGGTTTGAAAAAGACAGTGATTTACCACTGAGTGTTTCAAAATCTCTCACTCTCTGAATATTCATTGTCTTCTTGATGACTGGGTTTGATTTGGTGTCATTTTATGTAATTTTAGGTTCCATTTGTTTATTTTGAATTGTTTTGGGAGTGAGTTCAAAATAACTTGAAGTTGGCTGAGAGTAGGAAGGTAGAGAGGATTTGGGAGGAGCTGGGGGAGTGGAAAGAACATGGATCAAAATATATTGTTTAAAATTTGAAGCTTATAAGCATAAAAATGGATATGTAAAGTATAAATAGTACTTCACTGATAGAAAACCAAATAAATTTAAAATCGCTTCACAAAATTTCATATAAAGTAAACTTTTATGGGGATTTCTTTTCAAACTTAAGAAACCATCTTAAGAAGGGGGATAGAGATGTCTCAGTGGTTAAGAGCTCTGACAGCTCTTCCAGAGGACCCAAGTTCAATCCCAGTTCCCACATGGCAGCTAACAACTGTCTGTAACTCCAGTTCCAGGAGATCTGACACCCTCATCCAGTCATACATGTAGGCAAAACACCAATGCACATAAAATAAAAATAAATCTTAAGAGCCAGAAGAAATTCACCTTCATTCTGAAAACAGAAAAGAAATGCACAGAGTTGATACACAGAAAGTATAGTTTATTTGGAGGAGATACTTTGAGGTATGTTGAGAAGTATTTTCATTTGCCTATGCACTCATGGTTATTTGTCAAATCCTTTCAGAAGGCAACACAAACACAATTAAAGGAATTATCAGTAACTACCTACTTCTTTATAAAAATCAGTCCAAATTCATATTTATCTCTACATAACTTGATTCAACCCAAATCTTCCACTTGTCTGTTACTCTCTATATTTGAGAAGATCTAGTATTGCCCTGTATCTCAGTAACATTCAGCCACACAAATATAAATGTTTCCAAATATTTGTTATAGAGATGTTTATGAAAATTTTTGACCCTAAAGCAGACAAGTTAGTCTCTGGCCTCCCTAGTACCATATGAGGGTGACAAAATGGAATGACACAATCATCAAGATAATATTGCGATATATAGTCAGAGATATAAAAACTCATCAATCGGGGTTCTATAAATTTATGCAAATATTTGAATGATTATTAATTACATATGCTAATCAGCAAATCATCCATAACCCATCTTTTTTATTTGATCTTTGCTTAAACTGTGGCACATTTATTACATATAATCTCTTAAGGAGATATATCACTCTTTAACTTACTGTCTCCCAATTGAAACATGGAGGAGTAATTTTGTGGGTGTGGTATAGAAAAGTTACAATAACTCGCTTATTTTGGAGAATTCAGAATTGCTAAATTCTAATTCAGTTATTTGGTTACCGAGATTGCTGGAGAGATTTTTCTGACAAGTGAGGCATTTGACAGAGCAACATGAGGTCTTTACATAACAGAAAATACATGGGTGTTGAACATTCATTCTCTCAAAAATAATATTTATTAGTAAGAAATTGGCAAGTCAAAGTCCTTCTTCCTTAGAAAGCCCTTTTCAAAGTCCTCAAGAGCAGTTTACTTATGATAAATTAAATAAAACATGAGTTTACCTCCTTTCTGAAGTTTAATAAAAATTTCTCATTATCTTCCTAAGTCCTGAGAAAGATTAAGATTTTTGACTCATAATTCAGATGCTTTGAAGTAGATCACTTTTATTAGTAGTGTCATAAATATTTATATGTATTTACAGATATGTGGAATATTACGGATAATATGTATTATTTCATAACTGAATTTCATTAAAGATGGAAGAAAGGAGTTTACTGATTTTTGAAAAATAGCTTTTGACTTCATATACTACATATTTTTATTTGCATGTATTTATAGACTGGCCTAAGTAAAATACATCAGGTCAGTAAAGGTATTTATTAATTACAGATACATAATTAGTTATGAATTGTAATAAGCACTAAGGAGTAATGATATCAGAAAAAATGTAATTTTACTTGTCATCCAATAATACTAATTATTATTTTCAAGTGTAAATAAAAGAATCAGTATACAGGTATTTCTAACATCAATCTTTTTTTTCTAACCCTTTCACCCTCCACCCTCCCCATTCCCACCCACAGCAGATTTAATTTTAGGTGTTTTTACCTGTTCAAATTTTGTTATGCTTCTCTTCATCTATAAGATCAGTACAGAAGGATATTCCATATTTCCACTTCACATTTACAATCAAAGACTAGTTTTCCCACAGGAGGTGTGTCAGGGCAATTTGACAAACAGCACTTTGAAGGATCATGTCCTTGGAGGTCTCTTAGCAAGCCAATTTCTGAATTTGAAGAGGCTGTCACATCAGATTTCAAAGAGCGGTCAATTCATTTCCATGACGAAAAGTGAAAATGCACTTATGCAGTAAATTTTATTTTTTTAATTAGGTTATAATGACAACATAAGATCCATACACAGCCTATTAGAAACAAAATTGTCCAATGAAAGAAGCATGGTGTCTTGAACAGTGCATGCGTGTGCCTTTGCAATCATCCGTGGTTTTATAAGGATGATGAAGTGCTGTGTGCATGGATAGAATGTCAGGCATTTCAATTTCCTAGGTGATTAAAGTATCTAAATATATGCCAATCATGTCACTAGTGCTGTCATTGTGGAAGATGAAATCCTATGGCAGAGAAAGTTCAATATGAAACTGTTAACCTTTTTAACAGATCATAATAATTTGTGTTTCTTGTAGGAAAAGAGACAGTGAAGCAGACATTTATTGAAGACATCAAAAGAATATTTCCCTACAATTAAAAGCCTTATCACTTATCGCCGGGCGGTGGTGGCGCACGCCTTTAATCCCAGCACTCGGGAGGCAGAGCCAGGTGGATCTCTGTGAGCTCGAGGCCAGCCTGGTCTCCAAAGCGAGTTCCAGGAAAGGCGCAAAGCTATACAGAGAAACCCTGTCTCGAAAAAAACCAAAAAAAAAAAAAAAGCCTTATCACTTATCAATATAAAGAAGCGCCTTCAAATTTCATGAATTGACTTCACAACTATTTGTTTTATTTTTTGGGACAGTACAATTATTTAGAGAAGCAGGGGAAGTTTTCCAAACTAAAGCCTTAAAAATACTTAACGCCTGTAGGGCATTTGAAATAATTATTATAGCAAAGGCTTAAATAAATTTGAATATCTGATTAAATTTTACAGGCTAAATTCCCATTGAAGTTTTATCTAAATATATATGTACATGTATATTACATTCATAAAACTGATACTTTCCTATGTAAATAATTTAAGAAAGATGGATATTTCAAGACTACCGTGTGACACTGTATTTCATAGAAACTTTTTTACCATGGGATTATAATTCATATAAATTATTTGTATAAAATCATTCATTATTTAGCTTGAGAGTAAAAACTAATCTATAACTCCATTGCTATTGAAATCAATTAAACTGTTCACTAAATGTACAAAGTCATGAGATGTTGCTTAAGCCTACTAAAATTTCAGTATTAATAAACAAAATGTCTCATGTATATTAATTTATTTAACAATGGCAATAAAACTGATAGTTCATCCTCAGCTTTTTCACTTGTGAAAATCTTCCCCATAAAAGGAAGATTTGTAGAAAAAAGATCTGTGCCACGGCAGCCCTAAAAGGAAAATAGTTTTAATGCATTTTAAAGTGTTATGCCTACCTAATTTCATTCTAAGTCTCTACAATAATGGGATTTTTAGTTAATCTTTAAGCTATTTCTGAATGTCTACATTTTCAATGTTATTATCTTTCAAAATATAGGAATTTCCATTTTAAAAATACAGCCTTAAGAGTAGAATTATTCATACTCGTAATCGTTTTAAAGTATTTATGAGATTTAGAGCTTGTGGCAGAATCATTCCTATGTAGTAGGGATAGAGCCTGGTTCGGCTTTGAACTGGTCCACTTTGATACACTTATTGGTCATCCAATTAGCAACGAAAAAGGGATTTGAATCTACAGGCAACACTCACGAGAATGTCCAGATTAGGCATGTAAACTCTGAAATAAATACAGTACCACTGATGTTTGAATCTATCAGACCAGATGAGATGGTTCAAGGATGGACCACAGTGAACTCAATGGAATTAATTTATGATGGACTATTAGGAGATAGGCGTGTCTGTGGAGGGAATATAGGCAAAGCTCGGTCTTCTTCAGCTTTTTTATCCCTTGTCATTCTTCACTGAGCAACTCTCTGCCTCTAAGTTGTTTCGCTATCATGTTCCTAACTTTTTGTGGACCTAAGAGTAATCGTTTCAACCAACCATGGATTAAAATCTCTTCTGCTAAGAGCCAAAATAAACCTTTTCATTTTCAAAGTATGGCTCAGGATGTCAGCAATAGGAGCCCATTGTCTGGCCAACAAAAGAAGTCTGAAATGAACTATTGGATCAGTGTACATGCTAATAAAGGACTCTCAGGATAAGCCTGTTGGCTGATTACTTTTAACTCTGAGAACAAAATAAACATAGGGTCTCCTGCTAGCTAAAGATTTTACAATAGGAACGGAAGTAAAATTGAAGTTCAGAAAAATAAGTATTTTAATATTTTAGTTACTAAAATAAGTGTCAACTTTCCTAGTTTCCTCTGGTTCTTTGTAGAAGGCTGAGGCCTCCTAAGGCCCAATTCCTACCTCCCACCATGTTGCCATCCACATTAGCATGTCTATTGATGTTGTCCTTGTTAAATTCCAGTTATTCTGAAAGTTAGAAAAAAATCTTCTTCAAGGAAGACCACAATAATTCTTTATGCAATACCAAATTTTGATCCAAAAGCATATACATATATATATATATGTAACATTATTCAGACTTTTCAGGTTGTATATATATATATAGGTGTGTGTGTGTGTGTGTGTGTGTGTGTGTGTGTGTGTGTGTGTAACAGGACTAAATGAAATAAGAGGCTGTGGATTTGAAGTAGAACAAGGAAGTTATACAAGCAGGTTTAGAAAAAGGAAAGAAAAGGAAGAGGTGATATAGTTGTTTTATAATGTCAAAAAATATAATAAATATTTTTAAAAGCGTTTTTAAATATATTTTGAAATACATTCTAAAAGATTAACTTTGACATTTAATTGAAATCAGTTTAATTCTGAAAATTACTTAAAATAAATTGCACAAATTAGAGAAATGTTTACACTAATCCCCATAAAGTGAAATAATAATTCAAAATGTACATGCATAAATATAATAAGCAAATAACTGAATCATAAACAGACATCAGAGAGACCTGAAGTAATCCCAACTATTTATTGACACTTTTTACATGACAAATTTCACACAAAGTTTAAAAGAGGAAAAAATACACAAAATAACTAAAATGTCATTATTCACAAAAAAGAACATTTAATAAAACCAAATGTGAATTCATTAATAATAACAATTTGAACTTTAAAGAGAAATCTGCAGATTCAGCTTGGTGGTGCATTCTTATGAATCTGATACATGGGAAGTAAAGGATCAAAAGTTCAAGGCCCATCCTTTGCAACCTTTTGGCAACACTGTAATTTCCACAACTTGTGCTACAGAAGACCTAATTAAACTAAAGCAAAAACTAACAAATGAAAAACTAACAAATTAGCATGTTGTTTCTGATACTATAAATGAAGGTTTCACAACCTTTTTATATCATCAAATAAGACAAAATCAATTAAAGTAAATCTGAAAATGCCATTTACCTTTTACTTTGTTTCTATTAAGATTTGAAATTACACGAAAACTTGGTTTGAGTTGGTGATCTAAAAACTGAGGAGAAATAAAGCACATTTCAACAAAATGACTTTAGGTGGGAAAAGGATGTCCCAAAGCTTTGGAATGAGAAAGGTGGACTGGGCTAGTGATGCAGGGATTATCAGTCCCAGAGGATTTCAGAAGACATACAGAATAAGGAGTGTCTCTCTAGGTGGATTGATTAAATAGAGGCCTGGATGAGTTTTCCTTGTAACATTAAGTTTATATATTATAATATTATGCATTGTTTTACAAACACTAGTAAATATGGACAAATACATAAAGATAGGCATATTGAAACAGGTTTGAACCATCATATTGCTCTACATAATACATTAACTGTACTGTGAGTACATGAGTACACACAAAAACACACATAGAATAAACAGAATTAACTTCTATTCCAAAAAAATCCTAAATATCTAATGAAACTGTATCTTATTTTGATATTTTATTCATTTCAACATCAAATGCACAAATATAATTCTACTTTTCTGATTATAATGGAAGTGCACTTGAATATATGCTTGCCTAGAAATGAAATTTATAGTTCTGCCTTTTCTCTATTGTCAATTCTTAAAACTGAATTAATATAATTCTTTCTTTATTTTATTTTACATGCCGACCAGTTTCCCCTCCCTCTTCTCTTCTTCTCCAGTTGCCCCCTCCCCCCCCCCCCCCCCCCCCCCGCATCTCCCTTCTATCCCCCATCCACTCCTCCTCCATCTCCATTCAGATGGGGTAAGTTCTCCCCTGAGAATCCACCAAGCGTAGGTTATCAAATTGCAGCAGGCCCAAGCTCCTCCCCACTGATCAAAGCTGAACAAGGCATCCTTATCATAGGGAATAGGTTCCAAAGAGCCAGCTCATGCGTCAGGGACAGTTCCTGGTCTCACCGCTAGGGGCGCCACAAAAGACCAAGCTACACAACTGCCTCCCAGATGCAGAGGGCCTGGGTCAGTCTCATGCCAGATCCCTACCTGTCCATCCAGAGTCCATGAGCTCCCACAAGCTCAGGTCAGCTGTCTCTGTGGGTTTTCCCATCATGATCTTGCTCGTATAATCCCTCCACCTTCTCTTCAGCTGGATTCCTGGAGGTTGGCCCAGTACTTGGCTGTGGATCTCTGCTTCTTCTTCCATTATGTACTGGATGGAGGCTCTGTGATGTCAGTTAGGGTAGTTACCAATCTGATTACAGGGGAAGACCAGTTCAGGCACTATCTCTACTATTGCTAGGGGTCTTAGCTGGGGTCATCCTTGTGGTTTCCTGGGAGTTTCACTGGCACCAGGATTCTCCCTATTCCCATAATGGCCCCCTCTATCGACATATTTCTTTTATTACTCTCCCTCTCTGTCCCACCCTCAACTAAATCATCCTGATGCACCATGTTCCCAAATTCTCCATCCCCTGCCCTCTACTCCCCACCCCTCCCCACCCCCCCAAACCCTCCCACCCCCACCCCACTCCCACTATTAGTCCAGGACATCTAATCTATTTCCTCTTCCCAGGGAGATCCATGCATCCCTCTTAGGGTCCTGCTTTTTACTCCTTGGTACCTAGCTTCTCTGAGGCTGAGGATTGTAGTCTGGTTATCCTTTGCTTTGCATCTAATATCTACTTATGAGTGAGTACATACCATGTTTGTCTTTCTAGGTCTGGATTACCTCACTCAGGATAGTTTTTTCTAGTTCCATCAATCTGCCTGCAAATTTCATGGTGTCATTGTTTTGTTTCCACTGAGTAATACTCCACTGTGTAGATATACCACATTTTCTTTATCCATTCTTTGGTTGAGGGGCATCTAAGTTGTTTCCAGGTTCTGGTTTTTCTGAATATTGCTGCTATGAACATAGTTGATCAAATGTCCTTGTGGTATGATTGAGCATTCCTTGAGTATATGCCCAAGAGTGGAATTGCTGGGTCTTGATTTAGATTGATTCCCAATTTTCTGAGAAACCGCCATACTGATTTCCAAAATGGCTAGACAAGTTTGCATTTCCACCAACAGTGGAGGAGTGTTCCCCTTGCTCCAAATCCTCTCCAACATAAGCTGTCATCAGTGTTTTTGATTTTAGCCATTCTGAGAGGTATAAGATGGTATCTCAGAGTCATTTTGATTTGCATTCCCCACATGGTTAAGGATGTTGAACACTTCTTTAAGTATATTTTAGCCAGTTGAGATTCTTATGTTGAGAATTCTCTATTTAAATTTGTTCCCCATTTTTAATGGGATTATTTGATTTTTTGATGTCTAGTTTCTTGTGTTCTTTATATATTTTGGATATTAATCTTCTCTTGGATGTGGGGTTGGTGAAAATCTTTTCCCATTCTTTATGCTTCCATTTTGTCTTATTGACAGCATCCTTTGCCTTACAGAAACTTTTCAGTTTCAGGAGGTCCCATTTATTAATTGTTACTCTCAGTGTCTGTGCTACTGATGTTATATTCAGGAAGTTGTCTCGTGTGCCAATACATCCGAGGCTACTTCCTACTTTCTTTTCTATCAGGTTCAGTGTAACTGGATTTATGTTGATGTCTTTGATCCACTTGGACTTCAGCTTTGTGCAGAGTGAGAGATATGGATCTATTTGCAATCTTCTACATGTTGACATTCAGTTATGCCAGCACCATTTGTTGAAGATGCTTTCTTTTTTCCATTGTACAGTTTTGACTTCTCTGTCAAAAATCAGGTATTCATAAGTGTGTGGATTTATATCAGGGTCTTCAATTTGATTTCATTGATCCATGTGTATGTTTTTATGCCAATACCAAAGTGTTTTTATTAGTATAGCTCTATATCAGAACTTGAAGTCAGGAATACTTCCAGAATTTCCTTTATTGTACAGGGAAGGCAGGTGTGTGTGTGTGTGCGTGTGTGTGTGTGTGTGTGTGTGTGTGTGTGTGTGTGTGTGTGTGCATGTGTGTGTGTGTGTGGTGGAGTGAGAGGAGGGATAAGAGGGGGATTTGTACTTGGTATGTAAAATGAATTTAAAAATTTCAATATTGGATTTGGGGATTTAGCTCAGTGGTAGAGTGCTTGCCTAGCAAGAGCAAGGCCCTGGGTTTAGTCCTCAGCTCTGGGAGACAAAAATAAAAATCAATATTTTGAATTTGAATTTAACAAAGTATATCTTAGAACTGCTGTGATACTGATAACAACATAGATTTTTTTTTTTTTTTTTGGTTTTTCGAGACAGGGTTTCTCTGTGTAGCTTTGTGCCTTTCCTGGAACTCACTTGGTAGTCCAGGCTGGCCTCGAACTCACAGAGATCCGCCTGGCTCTGCCTCCCGAGTGCTGGGATTAAAGGCATGCGCCACCACCGCCCGGCAACATAGATTTTTTTAAAACTTAAATTTATCTATTAGAAAAAGAAACTGAGAAATAAATTATCCAAATACCCACTTCAAAAAGATAAGGTACAAATTAATCATATCCATGTCACTAAAGTGAAATTAAATGAAAACACTAGAGATTAATGACCTAGAAAAATAAAACACAAAAAGCAACAAGCTTAACAGACAGCATTTTGAAAAACTTCATAATATTCATGTTTGCATAGTGTTTTTGAGATTGATAACAGAGAAAAATTGCACACGGATAGTATCAGGAATAAAACTATGAGCTGGTCACTGTGCTGGCAATCTCCAATCCCAGAACCTAAGACTCTGAATCTGGAAAACCAGAAGTTCATGCTTCCTGTGAGCCTTTAGAGTGAGCCACTGTGTCAAGACAACAGACAAAGGAACAAACAAAAACTGACAACAAGAGGGATCTTAGGAAAAGAAAATTAAAGGTAATGATAGACAACATAATAGAAATTTGGACAATTACATGTTTCAATAAAAATAAAAAAATAAAACTTAGAAAGAATAATGCAACATTGTAGGTGCTAGATCCAAAGCAAAAGAAACAAGCCCTTCTCATAACATCACCTCTGTGACAAAACAGAGATATCACCACTAATGTAGTAAAGACTGATTGTCACTATAAACATATAAAAGAGCCTAAAATATTAATGAACTTAATATAATAATGTATAAACAAAGCCTATACATGACCATACAACTAAGTTTATTCCAACAAATGAGTGCTAACATTTGCATTTCTAGGAAATTTAAATCACTAACAACTGAAAATTTAAGATGATTATATAATTACATAAGCATCTTTGCTAAAAGTCCATATCTACAATAATGATAAAGAATTTGAGCAAACTAGGCCAAGTGAGAGTACATAGTTAAATAAAGAGTGAAATTTAAATCATTTATTATTTTTCTGTGTAGCTCCTTAAAGTATGGTCATTGAAATTCAGATATGCCCTACAAGAGAAAGTACACAAAGAAATATGCTGACTTTTTGAATTATATTATATAAGAAACACAGGACATTATGCCAAAAATAAACAGAATTTATTTTGTTTTAATCAAGAGTATGTATTATGTGCCCTCAAAACAATTTTGAATGCTCAGAGATAAGTCAATTATTATCATTGCTTGTATATAAGGACTACAATAAGGGGTACAAGGTAAGAAAAAGTCCAGGAGAAAGTTGATTTTTGCATTTTATGAATGCTTTTTCTAAATAAAAGTTTAAACAAGTTAGAAATAAAAGAAGTTAATGTTCCAGATGCATGGACATTTGTTTAGAGTGCTAGCCTTTAAAAAAAAAAAGCATGCATTTTGATGACTCAATATGTTCAGCATGATCAGAAACAAGAATGCCTATCAGTTCCTAGTGGTTTTAAATAGAAAAGTTATTGAGGTTGAAATAAGCAGATGACAGCAAGAAATGAAGATTCTTTCCATTAGACCATGAAATGAAAGAAACTCGAACTGAATATCTAAATATCTAAAAATTCAAACCATAAATAATAATTATTTTATATCTTGTTCTGAAGTTTATATATTATAATGCTGTATTATATTGGTTTACTAAATCATTCCTTTATGTCAGTGGATATGAATACTCACTTTTAAGAATTGTAGTAAGCCTTATTTGCTAAGTAGAATTTTGAAAGAAAAAATCTAAACAAATAGTTATCATTCAGAAATAATCAGGACACAGTTATTAACACCATATAGAAGCTTCACATTTTAATTTAATACTATTGAATGGATTTTCTTTGAGATATAATTAAACACTAATTTTGAAGTTGTGTATAGTATGATGATTAGGTCACTAAGTGGTACAGTTTGTAATATAATGTATATATTATATATACATTCTACTATTAACTTAATGCCTACCATCCCTATCAGTGTCTTCAAAACAGATGGTGAAGTTCTAAGTAATGGTTTGGCTTCATGTTTACTCATTGTATGACATGTCCATTACTTTATATTGAGGTGAAGAAACTCCATGACAAAGGCAACTCATAGAAGTAACACTATTTATTCTGACATTTTCATAGATGTAAGATTCTGGCATGGTGAGGTGCATGACAGTAGGCGGCAGAAATGACGGCTGGGACAGAGGTGGAGGCTCACATATTGAACCACAAGGAGGTAGCAGAGAGTGCAATGGAAAATGGCATGGCGTCCTTATACTCTCAAGCTCACCTTCAGTGACATAACATAGTTCCTCTAACAAGGCCACACCTCCAAGCCTTCCCAAACAGTACCATAAACTAGGACCAACTATTTATGTTTGGAATTATAAGGGACATTTATCATTGAAAACAGTACATATGCCAATTCTAGATTCAAATAATTCAATTTCATATATCTATATCTGATATAGATATAGATACATACATACAGACAGACAGATAGATAGGGATATATCAGCTCTATGGAGAAATGTCTATAAAATATTAATAGTGTTAGTTTCAAAGAACTGAAACTCAAGTATTCTCATCTGTTACAATATAGGTGAGGCATCACATATAACAAGATACAGGAATATTAATGTTAAGAAAGACCAGATAATCTACATTTTGTAGATGTGGTAGGCATTAAATGTATAAATCACACACACACACACACACACACACAGATACACAAACAAACACAAACACACACACACACACACACACACACACACACACACACACACACACCAAAATACACACAAATAAATGAATAAAATAGCAATAATAACAAAAAAAAAGGAAAGTCCTTGTCTAATTTTCAAGTCTTTGATATTATGCTGGGAGACAAAGCAATGTTGCAATCAGATAAAATATAGATCGAATGTAAGACTATGAATGACAAGGGTAAACTGCAATTTGTGGGTTTTAAGTTCATCTTGATTTAACCATATTGTTTTTAAAGTTTCTAGGATGTCTGTGTTAAGCTGTGTTCAACTTACTTATATCAGCAAAGGAAAATGCATGCGATAACATTAGAATTATTTCACACAATTTAAAGGACATTCGTTGTAGTTTGTTTTTGTTTTTTTTTTCCTTTTTGGGCACCTACCACCCAGCTCCAAAATAGACACAGGGGGAATTATTCTTACTTATGAATGCCCAGCCTTAGCTTGGCTAGTTTTCAGCCAGCTTTTGTAACTTAAATTATCCCATTTCTCTTTTATTTTGCCTGTGGGCTTTTTACCTCTCTCTATTCTATATGTCTTTCTTCTTTTTAATCTGTGGCTGGCTAAGTGCTTGGACCCTAGCATCCTCCTCCCTTCTCCTTTTCTGGACTCTTGCTCTGTTGCCTCGATTTCTCCTTTTATTTATTCTCTCTGCATTCCAGCCAGGCCTATCCTTTCTCTTGCCTTGCTATTGCACATTCAGCTCTTTATTAGATCAATCAGGTATCTTAGACAGGTAAAGTAACATGCTTTACAGAGATAAACAAATGCAATATAAATGAATGCAAGACATCTTTGCATCATTAAACACATATTCCACAGAACAAATGAATGTAACACATCTTAAATAAATATTCCACAACAACTCATTTTCCCATCAGTCTGTCAGACGTTCAATTGATTTCAAGTGCATTTTACTAATATTATGTAACTTGATTTTACTAACACAAATGACATATCACCTGAGCCAATAGCCTACAGGTAAAACAAAATGACATAGTCATATACATATCTAGTTCATAATGTTTATCACACAGTAAATATTTGTGCTGACAGAATTAGAGTACTCACACCTCATAATACTTTTGGTTGTTTTCCAAAAATAAAGGTAATTTCTTGTAAAATACCCAGAAGAAAGGATATATTTAAATAGTCAAAAACAGAGTGTAAGGGCATAAAACAGGCTTTCTTTTTATTGCAATTTATATTAATTTGTGGGTACCAGAAGATGGGAAAGATTCACAATATATTTTTAAAAACATCGTTAATAGTTTCACTACTTATTCTTCTGAGAGATGAGTCCCCTAAGAAAATGGATTTGTGATAGAGTAAGGAGGATACAAGAAATGAATGGGAGAAAATTACATAATTATATTTTAATTTCATAAAAGTATTTTAAAAACAAAATTTAATTTTTGACATGCTAAAATTTCCCTTATGTATGCTCATTTTTTTTTATCCACAATAAATTGAAATCTATTTGCCAGAAGTGATAATGCAATAATAAATTAGCTAAACCAGAAGTATCAAGGTTTGGAAATAGGGACTAGGAAAAAATTCTCAGTTGGTAATGTAAACTGTTTTAAGTATGCAGTCCTGAATCTAGTTCCCAAATACCTTTGTATGAACTCCTGTGCAAGCTTGGGATATATGTGCCCTGTTGCTGGGAAGCTCGAGGCAGATGGATACTGCTTTAAATATTGTGGACAAGAGCAATGAAGGATAATACTCAGAGTAGAACATGGGATACACGTGCAACCCACACGCATGCATACTAACATCTGATTATACACAGACCCTTAGGGATGTGCACATATACCACACACACATTCTTGTTTAATTTTAAGATTTGGGAATCAACAAACATGTACAAGACTGTCCTTATACATCAGGGAAATGTAAGTTAAAACACTACTGAAGTTATGTCTTACCACAGTCAGAAAGATCAGCTTAAAAAAACCAATAACTGGCTGTAGAGGGATGATTCTGTGGTTAAAGCTTGCTGCTTTTTTAGAAGGCTGGGTTTCCATTCCCAGTTTTTCACATCTGGTGACTTCCAAACCCCTGTAATTACAGGTCCAGTGGATTTGAGACCCTTTCCTACCTGCTACAGACAGGTGCACACACATCTATATACACATAAAATTTAAATAAATTTAAAAAATAATGAAAATAAAACAATGAAAGGTAAATGCTGATAAGAAGACTGAATGAAGAGGCATGAAATACCTAGCTATGCTATTTCTGGGTATGTACTAAAAGGCCTCTAGATCAACACACCACAGACATATTTTCACATCTATAGAGACTGCAGCACTGCCAACAAGTTATGCAGTTAGATCAAGTGCCCATCAACAGAAGAAAGGATAGCAGAAATGTGGAACTCTATTCCTACATAAAAAAGAATACATTTTATGCTAATTGCAGGAAAATGGATTCAGCTGAAGATGTTATGCAAAGGAAGTCTAATTTAAAATGCCAAATACGAAAAAAAAAATATTGTGTGAAGGGCCTAGAGAGATGACTCAGCTGTTAAGAGCACGGGTTGCTCTTCCAGAGGATCAGGGTTCAATTCCCAGCACCCACATGGCAACTCAACCTGCCTATAACTCCAGTTCCAGATGATCCAACACACAGACACATGTGCAGACAAATTGGTGAATGTACATAAAACTCAATCATTAAAAATTTAAAAAAACTACTGTGCGATCAGTGCAGTGCAGTATTTATAAAAAAAATAATTAAAATAAAATAACAAATATGTTCACTATTATTTGTGGATCCCAGAATTTACAAAAGTACATAGTCATATATATGTGTGTATCCTCAGTTGACTCAGAGGGCCTTGTCATTCTGGTGTTCTCCACCTCCTCTGGCTCTGACACTCTTTCTGCATTTCCTTCTCCAGGGTTCCCAGAGCTCTGAGGAGAGGGATTTGATTAAGGCATTCAGAGCTGTATGTTCCAAGGTCTTTCTATATTATATTTGTATATTTTCTGCCTGTGGGTCTCTGCATTTGTCTCCATATGGTGCAAGAGGAAACTTCATTGACGATGGCTAAATAAGGCACTGAATTATGAGTATAGTAGAATATCATTAAGAATCATTATATTGTTACATTTTTTTGATCCAGTAGTATTTGATTTTATACTAGGTATCTGGGTTATCTAGTCTCTGACTCTTGGGCACCCATGCAGTATCGTATACAGGTTCCATCTTGTGGAGTGGGCCTTAAGTCAAATTGGGTAATTGTTGGTTCCTTCCACAAACTTTGTGCTACCATTGCCCTAGCATATTTTATAGGCAGGAAAGATTGTAGATCAAGGGTTTTATAGCTAGGTTAGTGCTTACATTCCTCTTTTGGTAGCCTGCAAAGTATCTTCCCATACCAAAAGCACTAGAATGTGTGGGTGAAGGTTCTATGTAGGTACCAGCTCAACTTCTTCAATGGGTTGTATGGCTGTTGTTTTCAGCAATGGGGCCTTGATGTCAGTTTGTGGAGAGCAACCTATTTTCCTGTCAATGGCCTGTATTGTTTGGGATTTCTATAGTATTCCTTTGGCCAATAACTCAATAGGATGTAACCCAGTTCTGATATTCGAAGCCTGCTTTTTGTAACAAGAGATGCCCAATTGGGACTCTGTCTCCTTCATTATTTGGAGACTTAATTATGAATGGCTTAATGGATTAAAGGAAGTGTCCTTTGCACTGGGTTTTCATACCACTCCTGAAATGTCTCTCTATTCTAGCTATTTCTCGCTGAGTTCTTTCCCTCCCTGCATCTCCCCTCCTCCTCCCTCTTCCCACCTGATCTTCTTCCTGTCCCTCCTGTACCAAGTCCACCCAGAAAATCTATTCTATTCTATTCTATTCTATTCTATTCTATTCTATTCTATTCTATTCTATTCTATTCTATTCTATTCTATTCTGAAAGTCTTCTCCTATGCCAATTAATTCAAAGTTATTCCCCACATTCTCTTCTGTTTGATTTAGTGTATCTGGTTTTATGTTAAGGTCCTCAATCTATTTGGAGTTAAGTTTTGGGCAAGGTGATAAGTAGGGATACATTTACATTCTTCTACATGTAAACATCCAGTTGCTAGCATCATTTGCTGAAAACACTGTCTTTTTTCTAATTTGTGTTTCTGTTTTTCAGTGTGTATTTCTGGCTTCTATATAAAAAAAATTAGGTAATCATAGATGTGTGGATTTATGTCGGGTTCTTTGTTGGATTCCATTGATCAATGTGTTTGATTTTCTTTCAATATCATGCAGTTTTTATTAGTATAGCTCTGTAGTACAAATAGAAATTGACAATGGTGATACCTCCAGAAGATGTTTTATTTTTTAGGATTGTTGTAACTAATTGGGTTGGGTTTCATCTATTTGTTAGCTTGCTTGTTTTTATTTATTTATTTATTTTTTGCTTCCAAGTTGAGAATTGTCCTTTTAAGGTCTATGAAAAAGTTGTTAGAATTTTGGTGGGAATTCTCTTGAATCTGTAAATTGCTTTTGGTAGGATGGGCAATTTTACTTTATTAATCCTACCTACTGGTCCATGAGCATGGGAGATCTTTCCATTTTCTAATACCTTTTTCAATTTCTTTCTTCAAAGACTTGAAGTTTTTAATTATACAAGTCCTTCACTTTCTTAGTTAGAGTGGCACTAGGATATTTTATATTACTTGTTGCTATTGTGAAAGGTGTTTTTTCCTGGATTTCTCCCTCTATACACTTGTCATTTGTATGTGGAGACCTATTGATTTTTGCATCTTAATATACTACCAAATATTTTAAATAATTTCTCCCTTTTCAAATATATATAAATAAGCCTTCCAAAAGTATAATCTTAAAACAAATAATAATTATATTTGGTGTCATAAGTAAAAATATTTTAGAAACTGAAAATTACTTTTACTTAAAAAGCCAGAAACACAGATGTCCAGAAACAGTATACACTAAAGGCAATATAGTATAATTGGTTAATGTGCTATATTTTAAAATTAAGTTTGAAACTTAACTAACATTTCAAATACATTTTTTAAGTTTTTCAGATTGAGAAACTCAACTCAGATTCTGAAAGCTTAAAAAGTATTTGCTTGAAATACCGCTGTACCTTAGTTGATTTCTTTTTCTCAGACAGAATCTTGCTCTTTAGCCCAGGCTGTCCTGAATCCACATAGCCCTCTTGCCTCAGTCTTTCAAGTGCTGGAACTATAAGCTTTGGGCACAACTTCAAGCTGAGACAGTGATTTCTTTCCTTAGTTCTCAATACATATCATATGATCTGTAATACTTATAGTGCCATTTCTTTCCTCATAACTAAAACTAAATTCTAATATTTGGGAATTACGAAATATAAAAGTATTCACTTATTTACATAGTTGTTCTCTTGTTATTCCCTTTTTCTAGATCATTAAGTTTTTACAAAGAAATGTTTTTGTGCCTCAGGGAAGGGCCAGTTGCAAATGGTAGACTCCATCTGCTTTCTATGGACAATTGAATTCTTCCATTTACTTACACAAGCTCTTTTAGGACATTAGAGACTAGCCTGTATTTTTCTTGTGCCAAGCAAAGACCCTGGGATCAATTAAAAAATTAGATTGAATAGTCACACTGAGCAATAAAATAAACATAGACTCTCGTGGGAATCTAGAGGTGTAATCTATTGTTGCAAAGGACAACTCAACAATAAAACAAAAAGAAATAAAAATATACATCAAGATAAGTGTCACTGATAAACTATCTATGTGGCAGACACACTTCACACAAACATGGACTCTTGGATCACCAGACCCCTTCTGATGATTTTCCATAGAAATCTGCATTGGACCAAAGAAGAATCATTCCTTAGAAGAAATCAAGAACAGTGTAGCAGTCGTATTCTCTGAATTTCAAACATTTACATAAGACAAAGCAAGGGGCACTTTGCCTCTAACGGCACAGTTTGCCACTATGTTTAGCAAATATGGTTCTCAAAGTTGAAACTGAAATTAAGAGGCTTTAAGGAATCAGAAAAGAAAAAGAAGAGGTGCCTGAGTGATGGTGCAGCAGTTAAGAGCATTCCCTACTCTTTCAGAGGACCTGAATTCTATTCATGAATTTGGTTCACAGTACTTGTGTCCTGGGCCAAACAACTTTCTGTAACTACAACTCCAGAGAATTTCATGTTGTCTTCTTGGCTCCACAGGAACCCAAACACATGATATATATTTATATACACAAACAAGTACACAATGGGGAGATGAAAGAGAGAGGGGGAGAGAGAAAGAAAGAAAAGAAAGTAGACTATGGAAGAGTTGTACTAATGCATTTGCAAATTTTGGAAATAGTCAGGAAGGCCACAACTGCCAATCCTTATGAGACAATGGTTGATAACACTTCAAGCAATTCACTCTTTGGGGAAAGGCATACTGCCTACATACATTAGGTACATGAAAGGAGACCCTCCCCCCCCCCCCCACACACACACCAATTTACATTCAAAGATCTATCATAGTATTGCTTTCTGAGAAATACTGATTTGCCTGATTTGGGATAGTTTTAAGACAACCTTATTCTACAAAAGCACACCAAGCTTTCAAGAATGAAAATAATGAGACATCTGTGACAGACATTGCAGCTTTATCCAGACTTGCACTTAAAATTCCAATTTATTTTTCCTATTCATTATGTGAGACCAGGTCTAATGTAAACCAGACTGATTGCAGATTTGATGTGTAGTAGAGAATGACTTTGGATTTACAATCCTTGTTCCCCTAAATCCTCAGTGTTGGCTTATAGACATATAACACCAGGTCTGGTTAAGATGGTGCTGGGAATGGAACCTAGGGCTTCATGTGTGGTAGACAAGCACTCTACAAACTGAGTTACACTACCACATCTGAACATTTCTTCAATAGGAATATTATATTTCCATTTTAATTCCTTTAGATTTAGCTTGACAAGATGTAATTTACATGCCTACTTTCTTCCTTGAACATTTACAGAGTCAGGATGCATATTCAACTGTGTTTTATTATCTTTTTATTGAATGTGTTTATGTTATCCTCCAAGCATATATATGAATCTCTGCTGAGCTGTGGTAAACAATGTGGATTTAAAAAATTCTGGAATGAATATAAATTAGAGAATACCTTTTAGTTGAACTGTTTGAACTCAATTTAGAAATGTTTAGTAACTAATTTCAAAGTGTTTAGAAAGAGTCCCAAAGGATATTAGACACAGTAGTAATTGTTATGGGGTGATGGCATAATAATCTTGTAGAAATATTATTATACATTCTTGATTGACTGCCAATTTTCTCATAATAGATCATTTTTAATTTGCATATAAATAATGACCATGCTACAAAATACAGAAAATATTACATGATTCCTTTGATCAGTTTTATCTTTCTTCTATTTACTCACTCAATGTTTTCATAAATATCCTGGGATATTTGTAGCACAAAATTCTCACTGGTAATTGCATTTTATAGCTATGGCTTGTTTATATACAATCATTTTCTTTGAAGGTGGGTCTCTCTTTACTCATACTGTCAAGGTCAGATCCCAACAAGGCTTGACTAATTGTGCTACTTTAATTGTTTATGAAAATGAACTAGCATTTTAAAGACTCAAACTTCATGGCATTAAGTTATACTTATTTTATGTAATTAAATATATCTACTTTCTTCAAAAATACATACATATGTGATATCCAAGAGTATAAACATGCATTCATTTTTTTGTTTCCTGACTGATTACACAATGTAACCAAGTTTATCCAGTTCCTACTGTAGTCATCTTGCCATCATGGTGGGGTATACCAATTGTGTGGAGTGGAAAAAAAATTAATATTTACCTCTTAAATTGCATCTTTCAGAGAACTTTATCATAGAAACAGAAATGAAACTCAGACTGTGCCCCTCTATTCTCACTAAAGAAATAACCATAGTGTAGCTTGAATCATCTCTGATTATTTGTCTTGTAATCATTCTGGAAAAGAAGGAAATTCTGTCATTATTATTATTATTATTATTATTATTATTATTAGTAGTAGTAGTAGTAGTAGTAGTAGTAGTAGTATAAGCATCAAATAAAAAACCCTGTCTACTGATCTAAAGAGTAACTACTAGCTTCAAAATATGTTTAGTATGTGAGCTTATTTAAAAAGGAGAGAATCTATCTTTACTTATAAAAATGCATGCACCAATATGTTGTGTTCATGTGGATTCAACCCAACACCACCTATGTTACTTAAAATTATAATTATTTCATTAAGTTAAAAATCATAATTAATTAAATTGAATTGTGATTTATGTAATACATAATTAATAAATTATCAATGAACTTAATTAAGTTAAAGTCATAATTACCTAATGTTACTTCTTGAGTATTTGCATAGCAAACTGTTATTAAGCATTCTTTATCCACATTTATACCATGAGATTATCATTTGAGTACATTTTCACTAGGTACGTTAGATATTATTAAGTTCAATGAAAAATTTCCTGGCTTATACAAATGCAACTATAGTTGTAAATAAATACAAGCAGATGATCCTTACAATTTGAAAATAAGGTTTTGCTTAGCCTTTTGTCAATTGGATAAAAATACCTTACATAAACAACTCAGGGGATGACACGTTTATTTTTGCTCAGAATTTCAGAAGTTACAACAGGTAGTCAGATGTATCCATTTTAGCCTGTGATAAAGCAAAAACACATGATGGGATGATCGGGCAGAGAAAAGAGAATTATCATCAATGGGAAGGCAGAGAGAGAGAGAGAGAGGGAGGGAGGCAAATTCCACAGAATTTCTTCTTCCAACTAAATTCTTCCTAATAAAGCATTCAACTATGAACTTGTCAATGGATTAATCCATTAAGGTTGAAGTTGTAATGATCTAATTGTCTCCCATTAACACCACTGCATCACTGTCAAAGGGGACCGACAAAGGAATCATCTAAGGGAAACTTCATATATAGAAAACATTAGAATCATGAATTTAAATATACTTAACCTTCACGAAGACAGAAATGAGAAAAAGACTGGGGGAAATGGTGTTAGTTTTGAGCCAGGTAGAATAAAATTATCCAAAACTGAAGAATTTCTGAAAAATCATGGTCTTTGAGAAAATAAGATCCACTTAAGATTTTTTTATAAGAATGATTGAAAAAAAACATCAGTACAGTCTCTGTTGACTGACAGCTGTGTTTGCATGGAGACTAGACTGGAAACACCTAATGAGTATCTGCTGTTTGGTAATCAAGCCTGTTTTCATCTCAGTCAGATTAGAAAGCAAATTGAACCTTCAGAGGAGAGAAACAGTTACCAGATTCTCACAGGTTACATTTCCCTCTTATGGCTTACAAAAAAAAAAAAAAAAAAAAAAAAAAAAAAAAAAAAAAAATCTCTAGAAAAGTACTGAAAAGATACTAGAGTTGTGAGTGATGGAGAGAATCAACCACTTGGTGAAGTTAGTTTTACAGTTCTTATAAAAACATTTGAGCAATGATTATAACAGGAAATATTTGCAAAAGCTTATAGAAAAATATGCACCAGTTAATAGAACAAGAATAAGTATTTTATTAATGTTATATCGAGAATCTCTTCTCACTTTCTGTTCACTTCAATATGTAATAATTATATGACATCAATATATGTTATATATGTAATAAGTTAATTAAACAATTCATAAAAGTAGTATTTTTCTAAAAATGAACTTCAGCTGTACATATATTTTGTTCCTGTGCTACAATGACTCTTATATAAAATTATGGTTAAGTTGGATCCAGATTTTAAATGTTATATAATAGAGTTTACACTTTATTCCATGTCTGTCTGTCTATGACCCATAAATGTCATTACAGTAAGAAAATGCACCCAATAGCTTCAGCCTAAGATATCAAGTAAATGTAATTCCACTTTGATATTTTCATCCAGAAAATTGAATTACAGAGCAAATTTTTTTTTTATTCCTTGTGCAAACTGTCCGTTTTGCTTCCCCCAGAAATCCATCAAAATACCAAGGGGTAAAGGTGCTGTCAGAGTACATTTCATAAGTACAGATTTCAATCAGTTCATAGCAAAAAGTCTTTTAGACCAATGCATAATGGTCAAATATGTATGCGCTGCTGGTGAAAAGATGTAAGATTATAAGATTTAAAGATGGCTACCTGTATGTCAAGGTATGTCATACATTGTAATAATCTATTTGTGCTTGAAGGAAAATCAGTGAGAGCTCTGCCAGTTAGATCTACAGTTTGTCTCAACATATAGTTCCATGTACTCCAGTAACTCAATTAAAGAACAAAGAAAACCCAGACACCATCAATGGGGCATGGAAGAATTCCGTCCTGGAAACAGGATCATGGGCAATTTTGCTACAAGGTGCTCTGAGAAATTCTTTTTGTTTGTTTGTTTGTTTGTTTTTGCTTTTAGAGACAGGGTTTCTCTGTGTAGCTTTGCCCCTTTCCTGGATCTCGCTTTGGAGACCAGGCTGGCCTCGAACTCACAGAGATCCGCCTGGCTCTGCCTCCCGAATGCTGGGATTAAAGGCGTATGCCACCACCGCTCGGCAAGAAATTCTTGAAAGGATTCGTTTCCAGTAAGAAAAAATGTATGCAAGATTGATTGGGAACAAATGCACACACCATCTCTTAATATTCTTGATGCATTAGATTTTTGTAATGATGTGTTTATTTATCTTTATTCCATCTCTTAATATGTCTAATGTACTATTTTTTCATACAATATATCCCAAAAGACACCTCCCATCCCTCCCCTCTTCCCAATGCACCCACCAAGTCTCTCCCTGCCAGATTAGCTGCCCCTGCATCCGTTCAGAAAAGAGCAAGCCTCCCAGAAATATCAACAAAACTCTGCATAATAAGATGCAATAGGTCTAGGCACAAAATGTAGAGGCTTAATTTTACCTCAATTTGATGTGCCATGCTTTGTTGACAGCCATGGGGGGCAGGGCAGGCCTCTTTCTGAACAGAAACAGAGGAAGAGTAATTCGGATGAGGCAGGAGAAGGGAAAGGGAGGAGAGCAGGGAGGGGAAACTGAGGTTAGGATGTAAAATAAATGATGATGATGATGATGATGATGATGATGATAGACTAAATACAAACCCTTATATCAGGGCTGGAATGGCAACCCAGTAGATGGAAAAGGGTTCCTGGAGCATCAAGAGTCAGAAACAAACCCACTCCCTTTATTAAGAGACCAACAACAACAAAAAGCCAAGTTAAGCAACCTCTGCTTGTAATCAGAAGGCTTAGCACAGACCCATGCGAGTTCTGTGGTTGTTGCTAGAGTCTCCGTGAGTCCCGATGCACCCTGCTTAGCTGATTCTGTGGCCTGTGTTCTCCTGAGACCCCTCTAGTGCCTACTATCCTTTCCCTCTTCGGCAGAGTTCCCTGAGCTCTGCCTGATGTTTGGCTGTGGGTCTCTATATCTGTTCCCATTTGCAGCTGGAGGAAGTCTCTCTGATGACTGGGTTAGGCACAAATTGCTTGGTCTTGGAGTCATTCAGCTTTCAATCCTGACCACCTAGGCAATGTATGGCATGCGCTCCCTCCAGTGGTATGGATCTCAGGTTAGCGCAGTAACTGCTCCCACAAGCACTGAGCAACCATTGCACTAGCATGTCTTACAGGCAGAGCAGGCTGTGAGTGATAGATTTTGTGGCTGGGTTGGTGTCCCAGTCCCACCACTGGAAGTCTTCCCTGGTTACAGAAGTTGGCTAGTTCAGTCTGCTTGTTCTTCTTTGCTAGGAGTCCTCACTAGGAACAACTTCATAGGTTCCAGGAAGTTTTCACAACACTAGGTTTCCCTATCACCGGCTAAATGTCCACCCATTTCACTCATTTTTCCCAGTATTGTCTCTCTCTGTCCTTCCACGCCACCCCTGATGTCTCCTGTTCCCATCATACCTGTCCCCATTATACCCACAAAATCTTTTCTATTTCCTTTTCCCTTGGAGACCAATGAGTCTCTCCATACCACTCCTTTTTATCTAACTTCTCTGGATCTGTGGACTGCTGTGTGATTATCCTTTACTTTACAGCTAATATCTACTTATAAGTGAGTACCTATCATGTGTGTCTTTCTGGGTCTGGGTTACCTCACTCAGCAGGATATGTTTCTAGTTTCATCCATTTGCCTGTCAATTCATGATGTCACTTTTTTAACAGCTGAGTAATTGTAAATGGACCACATTTTCTTCATCCATTCTTCTGTTGAGGGACATCCAGGCTGCTTCCGGTTTCTGGCTATTATGAATAATGTTGCTGTGAACATAAATGAGCAAGTGTTCCTGCAATAAGATGGGGCGTCTTTTGGATGCATTCCCCAAAATGATATAGCTGGATCTTGAGGTAGATCAATTCCCAATTTTCTGAGGAAATGCCTTATTGATTTCCATAGTGGCTGTACCAGCTTGAATTTCCATCAGCAATGGAGGAGTGTTCTCCTTGCTACATACCCTTGCCAGCATGAGCTATCATTTGTGGTTTTGTCCTTAGCCATTCTAATAGTGTAAGGTGGAATCTCAAAGTAGTTTTGATTTGCATTTCCTTGATGACTAAGGATGCTGAACCTTTCTTTGTTTCTCAACCAATTCGAATTCCTCTAATGATAATTCTCTGTTTAGGTCTATACCTGTTGTTCAGCCTTCTATTGACCCTATGTTGGAACCCAAAAATATTGTTGATTGTTTTCACTATTTGGGGGGCTTGCCACCCAGCTCCCAAATAAATCACATACTGAGGCTTATTCTTAAATATAAATGCCTGACCTTATGTAAAATGTGATATAATTAATATCTTGGCTCATAACAATGTTGGCTATTTGAGCTTATTACCCAACAATAAGAGAATAACAGAATATACACAAATTAATATACAGGTATTTAGAAGTGATAGAATGTTTTCTCTTTCTGCTTTATTTATTAAAATTGAAGAATTTTCCATGGGAAGCAAATCCTTGCCTTATGGTCCTGGCAGAGGATAGCTCTTTCCATAAAGAGCCACAATGTAAAAGGTGTACACTCTGTGGGAGACACAGTATCTATTGTACCTGCTCACTCTACTGTTGTTATGATGGCAACAACCAGGGGTCATATGCAACCTGCCAGCATAGTTGTATTAAATTAAATGTTTCCAGACATTTAAAGAATAGTTGAATGTATATTGTTATAATTAATGGTAAGGATTAGGAATTTGGATTCTTATTAATTAATACATACCTCACATCTCTTTCTGTAATTTAAAAATTCACCCATTTAATTATCATATGGGCAATCTAACTATTATCTTGTAATTACCTTTACACAAAGGAATTGAGAAAATGAAACAAACTTAAAATATTGTTTTAAAATTTCACAGTTCATTTATTTTCACAATGCAGAAAAATGAAGTTTTAATTGAAATCCTTTGAGATGGAGAATTGAAACAAAAACAAAAAGAAGAACAAAACAATCACCACAACCAACAAAACAGGTAAAACTCTTGTCAGCTTGGCAGTCCGACAGTTTCTTTTAAAAAGGACAGCATGATCATTTTTAAAGGCAATCATCATTGTAAGGCAATGGACATCTGACTACAGTGAGCCACTTTCCCCCAGATATAAGACTATCTGTGCTATAAAAACAAAAGAAAGTTTAGCTACCTTTTAGTATGACCAAATAGGAATGCAGATGGTGTTTGTTTTTTCTACTCATCTCTTAATTTTCTTCTTGTTCTTTCATGGCAAGGACTTTCCAAGCCTGTTCTACACTATCTTCCCTGTGCTGACTCGAAAATCCAAATAAGGTTGATTTCTGTGTGGATATCTTATCTGATGAAATTTTCTCTTTCTTTCTTTTTTTCTTTCTTTCTTTCTTTTCTTTCTTTCTTTCTTTCTTTCTTTCTTTCTTTCTTTCTTTCTTTCTTTCTTTCTTCCTTCCTTCCTTTCTTTCTCTCTGTCTCTCTCTCTGTCTTTCTGTCTCTCTCTGTCTCTCTCTTTTCCTTTTACATACCAACTCCTATTCCCCTCCCTCCCCTTCTCCTGCTCCCCCCACCCCCCATCCCACTCCCATCACCTCCACATAGGGGGTAAGGTCTCCCTTGGGTAGTCAACACAGCCTGGCATACCAAGTTGGGGCAGGACCAAGTCCCTCCCCACTGCTGATGCAAGTTTCTATACCTGCTCCAATATGTACCAGTTATGTGATATCATGCGAGTTACAAAGACCTTCTGTGTTTTAGCTTCCTCCTACTGAAATGAAGAATGATATCACTTTTGGAAGAATTGTAGGCATACTTAATAAAATCATGGTTGTGAGTACACAACTTTGAGATGTTACACAGCAAAAAAAAAAAAAAGAAAAAAGATTATCTTTGCACATCTATAAGAAAATGAACACATTTATTGAGTTACTAAAAAGATTTTTCATTTATTTTTATCATATAATTACAGTTTTTCCCCTTCCCTTTCTTCCCTCCATATATCTCTTATATTTGCCTCCATGCTCTATTTCAAATTCTTGGCCTCTTTTTTTCATTATTGATGTTGCATATGTGTAAACAAATTGTTAAATGGTCTTATTAAATAAAAAACCCAGAACCAGATTTTGGGGTTAAAACCTGAGAGATCAGAGGATTAGGAAAAGCCATAAGCCAAACTCACCTTACCGACTCTCAGCTGCTAAAGAGACCTACTAGGAAGTAGTTTTATATGCCTTTCTGTTCTGCTGTCTCCTTTGCTCTCTCTGTCCAGCTACATCACTTCCTCTTCCTTCCCAGCTCCACACTTCCTGTCTGTCTATACAGAACTCCAGACCTTTATGGTTAACTAGTGTTGGAATTTAAGGTGTGTGCCACCATGCCAGGTTCTTTTCCCAGTATGGCCTTGAACTTATAAAGATCTAGAAAAATCCCTGCCTCCCAAATGATAGGATTAAAGGCATGTGCTACCATTGCCTGACTTCTGTGTTTAATATAGTGGCTGGCTTTTTCCTCTGATCCTCAGATAAACTTTACTGAGTAGCACAAATAAAATATCACCACACATACACATATACACATATGTACATATATATATATATATGTATTTGTATACATATTTGATTACCTAAATATAAGCTGAACAAGCAGAACAACATTAGACTTGCAAAAGTAGATATGTGAAATACCACAAGACCTTAAGACTACCAAAGAACTACAGGCAGCTAGGCAATGGTTATATCAGGAAAAACAGTTTTTTCCAGGGAAGAGCACACTAATTGGTAATCCAACTATTGAATCTGTAGGCACTGTCCTTGGCTTTCAGAGCACTGGAACATATTCAGGAGCATGGAACAGGGAATTGGAGTACCATTTCCTGACCAGGTTCTCTGCTTCCTTATTGGCTAATCTCGGACTGTCTTGATCTTTTTCTACTACAGTGATTGTGATTCAACTTGGACTGTAATCCAAAAGATGTCTATGAAGAAAAATCATTTCCCAAGTAAGAAGCCTCTAGTTTTCAAAATGTTTAATTGTAACCATCGTTTGAGACAAATGAAACTAATATGATGCAGAAGTAGGAAGAATTATAATCAAATCAAAAATACAAGTTAATAAATTAAGAGTGTCCCCAGACTACCTGAAATACAAAGGACTTTGTATCTGGAAAATATGGGAGTTCCATTATTTAAATAAAAGTAATGAACTTCATTAGAGTGAGTATTTGACTTTAGTATCTACATTCCTGTAATTAAAAAGGCTGTGTTTAGAACTGACTTCTGAATAATTCTCTTTGAACATAGCCTGACCCTCTTCTGTCCTCAAGTATAGTCAGATAATAGTTTGACAAGGCTAGTTATAATGTTAAAATTGGGGGGGGGGTCATCATATTATCACAAAAATGCATTTAGAAAAGTAAATTTGTCTCAGTATTTGTCATGAATTAGGAATCATGTCCTGTGTCATATACACTTTCTTTCATTTCCTCTTCCTATGAAACTATGAGTAGATATTATATGCATATTTTAAAGAGCCTTAGTTTTAGTGTGTGTCTGAAAGAGGTAGTGTCTTGTCAAGATCATGTGATTTTAGGGTACAATAACCAGGATGTGGCCCAGCTACCCAATATAGAGTCTTCATGTTAATCAATGCATATGTTTCTATTAAACTTATACAATTTCCCAAGGACTGGAGTAAGAGTCCAAAGGCTATCTATTCACCCCCTCACCCCATCCTCTAAGTGTCATGGTACTTATTTGACTTACATTTAACCAAGCTCATTTTTGACAACAAAAGACTATGATGTCACTTCTTTACTTCCCATTAACAACTCCATTTACTGTGATTGTTGTATGCCTGCAAACTAATCCACCAGAAATGTTTGTTGAAGTTACCAAGAACTTGTCAGGCACCACAGGACAACAAGCACATACACACATTTCCATTGTATAAAATAATTAACTTGATTTCACCTATCAGCCATGGATTCCCTGTCCTCCCTCCTTCCACCGCCCAGCCCTCCCCCCAATCCACCCCACATTCCCACCTCCTCCAAGGCAAGGTCTCATTTGGGGAATCAGCCCAGCCTGGTAGACTCAGCCAAGGCAGCTCCAGTCCCCTCCTCCCTACACCAAGGCTCAGCAAAGTGTCCCAACATGGGCCCCAGGCTCCAAAAAGCCAGCCCATGCACCAAGGACAGGTCCCAGCTCCACTGCCTGGGGGCCTCCCAGACAGTTCAAGCTAATCAACTGTCCCACTTATCCAGAGGGCCTGGTCCAGTTCCATCACTTTTTACTCAAACTGTCACAAGCCTCCCACGTAAGAGGCCATCCTTCCTTTAACAAATGTTCCACTTTAAATTCAGTTTCCTTATCATTCCCATTTCTTACTCAGTTTCTCTCCTCCTCTGTCTTTCTTGATCTTTATCATTTCTCCATTTCTGTTGATGCCTCACAGCTTCTTTAATAGACTCTTACCTTACATATGAAAAGCTAAAATCAAAATCAAAACAACAAAAATAACCCCAGTAACTCACATAGCCAAGGTTGTATCTGTAGCTGAGTTTCCTTTAAACTCTCTGTTCTCATCTGTGTAAGAAATTGACTTCTCTTTTTTCCATCTCATAGTCACCAGATATTCAATATATCCAAAATATTTATCTTGATTTTCCACACAAATTGCATGTCCATCTACATCTATTATATTATAGTCTGTGTTATCTCAGTAAATTCTATATTTATTCACTCTATTTTTCACCTGGGACTCTTTTTTTTTTGTTTGTGTTTTTGAGACAGGGTTTCTCTGAGTACCTTTAGTGCCTGTCCTGGATCTTGCTCTGTAGATCAGTCTGGCCTCCAACTTACAGAGATCCACCTGGCCCTGCCTCCTGTGTGCTGGAATTAAAGGTATGCACCACCACTGCCGGGCTCACCTGGGACTCTTAAAGCTATGTTTTATCAGTAATTTACTCTTATCCCAAACAATCAGCACAGCCAACAAGAAGTCTATGTTGGGCTGGATATATGGCTCAGTGAATAACATGCCTGCTGCTTATGCAGGAGGACTTGAGTTTGAAACCCTCCCCACCATGGCACTGATAATCCCATACAGGAAGATACTGTAATCCCATACAGGAAGATACGAGCCCTTCAGAATATGTATTCTATGTTCTGTTTAGCATCTGATTTTCCCCTAAAACTCTTTGCGTGTGTGTGTGTGTGTGTGTGTGTGTGTGTGTGTGTGTGTGTGTGTGTGTACTTTTATCGGTATTGTTTCTATTTTTGCTTATTTTATTCTCTTCCAGAATGTAGAGTTTATGGGCCAGTGGCTTTCCTTTTCTGTTTGGTAGCTTACAAATCTTTGCCCCCAAAAGTAGTTCTGTAACAATTTAGTGAATGAACAGTAGTACAAACGTGTACTTTTAAGTCAAGTATGGGAAGTGAAGGAAAGCAGAATGTGAGCAGCATGTTTTTGCTGAATTTGTCAGAAACCT
Organism: Peromyscus californicus insignis; assembly: GCF_007827085.1. Classification (NCBI taxonomy): domain Eukaryota; kingdom Metazoa; phylum Chordata; class Mammalia; order Rodentia; family Cricetidae; genus Peromyscus; species Peromyscus californicus. The sequence goes on from NW_026294503.1 coordinate 16,322,811, forward strand.
GTCTAGATTTATTAGAATCAGCTTGTTTGCTCTATTTGTTTTCTTTCTATTGAAAATAGAGTCTTTTTTCACATAATATTTTCTGGTGACCATTTCTCCTCTCTCTACTCCCCCTATTTCTGCCTCACCTCCCCTGAAATCTCTATCTGCTCCATAGGAAATCTCTATCTACTCTCATTAGGAAAGAAAAAGCTTCTAAGAGATAATAATAAAATATAAAAAGATAAAACAAAAACTATCACATCACAGTTGGACAAAACAAACCAAGAGAAGGAAAGGAGTCTAAGAGAAGGGACAAGATTCAGGAATCCCAGAAGAACACTAAACTGGAAGGCATAATATGTGCACTGAGGACCAAGTGTAGAACCATAAAGGACCTGTGCATGGTGCTGCAGTCTCTATGTGTTCACATGTTCTTTGCTCACATTTATTTAGTGGACCTTGTATTCTTTGTCTCCTCCACCCCCTCTAGCTCGTACACTCTTTCTGCATTTTTCTTCGACAGGGTTTCCTGAGCTCTGAGGGGAGGGATTTGATGGAGAATTCCTATTAAGTGCTGAGTGTTCCAAGGTCTCTCACTCTCTGCATAATGTCAGATATGTTACCTTACTGTCTGTTTGGTAGGTTAGGAAAATTTTCTTCTATGAATGGTTATCAAATATTGTCCAGGAGTAAAGAGGGTTAATTACCTAGATAAGATGGAACTACAACCAATGTGAACAATATTAAGCAAGAAACACATACTAAAATCCAGAGAAGTCTAGAGCTTAGGTAAATGGCATGTTACAAAGATCATTCCAAAAGGTGTCCTATCATAAAGAACCTGAATCTAATAATATGTTCTATATATGATATTATATATATACTAAGTTGTAACTATAACTGCTAGTCTTCAATCCCATCAAAGACCTGAGAAGGAATATAATGGTACCTGAGAAATGTCTGGCAAAAATAGCCATTTGAGCAAGAAACTGTTCTTGCCTGGAGTGCTTGATTAACTGGACATGCAGGACCCATAGAAAGGTGACCACTGAACTTTGCTTGACAAAATGGTCCTTTCGGTTCCTGCTTCACAGAGGAAACTGCCAGACATTCTACAGGAGACAGAAAAAAATGACTGAGAGACAATAGCCCTGTGGGCTGAAGACAGATGCCCCAACTTTATAAGAGAATTTTAGATGACTGTCCAGGCTGCCAGCTGTCTCTTTCTACTGTAGCTGGAGTTTTCTCTCTGGGTCCCGCCAATTCCCGGCAGTACCTTAGCCCACTTATAAAATAAACATACAGATGCTTATATTATTTAAACTGCCTGGCCATTAGCTCAGGCCTATCTTTGTCTAGCTCTTACTCTTACATTCAGCCCATTTCTATTAATCTATACTTTGCCACGTGGCTTGTGGCTTACTGGTACCTTACATCTTCCTTGTCCTGGTGGTGGCTGCAGTCTCTCCCTCTGCCTTTCTGTTCCCTCAATTCTCCTCTCTGTTAGTTCCGCCTATACTTCCTGTCTGGCTACTGGCCAATCAGTGTTATTTATACAGAGCGATATCCAGAGCACTTATAGTTACAACTTAGTATATATATATATATATATACATATATATATATATAATGGTCCTTTCGGTTCCTGCTTCACTATATATATATATATGTATATAGTATCTTAGATAGAACATATTAAGTATTAGATTCAGGTTCTTTTTTTTTTAAATTACACTCATGATATTCATTAATTGCACTCATGATGTTAATCACATTTGTGGTTCATAGATTACATTCGCAGTATTCATTCAATTATATATATATATATATATATATATATATATATATATAAATTTTAAATGCTGAATGTTATTTATTGAAGGAGGGAGGAGGTCTTAAATACAGGCTTACAGCACAATGGGAGAACCCCGGAGGGCAGAAGTTTGCTACTGATGTTTTACAATCTTGCATCTAAACTGTTAACACCCATTATTCAGGATACACAGACAAGGAACTTCCCTTAAGCATTCAGGAGGGTGGAAACTGGCAGGGGAATTAGCATAGGGAGGATATCAAGGTCAAGATCCACAAGCAAGGCAACAGCTACCCAAAACAGGGGCCAGGAACTTACAGGTCCCCCTTTTATTAAATAATGAGCTTCTGACTTGGGTTGTGTGGGACAGGTCACCTTACCCATCATGGAGACACCTGCCCAGGCCACACAGGTGCTCTGTCTTAGGTTGGTGAGTGCCCCCCAGGCATTAGCCATCTCTGAATACTCTTTATCATACAGGCTCAATCGTGTGTGAGCTGCAGAGTTAACTGCTGCCAAAGATCTCAAAGTGGCACTGGGCTTGCAATCTGTGTGTTTGACATAGAAAAGACCAACAGAGGTCCTATCTCACCCATAGCCAGTAGGCTAAAGGCAACTGAACCATTCCCTTTCTTAACAAGCCATACTGTATGTTGGAGTCCTTGTAAGATAGTATCCCAAAAGCAACTGAAACTTGAGTTTATAAATTTTATAATTTTCAAAGCCAATCGAAATGTATATAACTACTGAATTAAATTTATCATGTCCAATAGAATGGAAGATTAACTAACTGTGGTAGCTACTTTTGTTGCCAGGGGTCTCCACTGTGCTAGCTGTAGTAAGCAATTATGAAATGGTAATCCCAGGCACAGTAGCAACAGTGGCCGCCATTGCTGTAACAGCAACAGCGGCAGCAGCAATGTCAAATTCTCTTCTGGAGTGTGTGGACATCCATTGGCATGGATACAACTCCAGTAACATGAACCGCCAAGGCCCATTTTTTCTTGATCCCAGCACGACTTTAGCTGGCAGCTCTTCTGGAGAATCCAATCTTATGGCTACAGTTCCTAGGCTTACATTAATGCTTGCCAAAGCTGGCGATATTGGGCTCTCAATCTCCATTGGCATCAGAAAGGTAGATATTTTTCATGAAGACCCATTGGGTCTCTGTCATGTTGGGCTTCAGCAGCAGCCTCAAGGCACGGTCAGTGCTCAGGAATCCAAAGAGGAACCTCATTGTCCTGAGGAAAAACATAAACAGAACCCCGGGTCTGCACCAACACTAGATCAGGTCTCCTCCACGTGCTAGTAGAAAGATCCTTCCATTGCTCCAGAGGGTGATTTCCAATAGGAGCCCTCCAGTGCTTATCTGCATCAGATACTCCAGCAGAATCCACTGATAGAAAATTTAAAATATACAAAACAAGGGAAAGAATAGAATGTGGAGAGGAATGATGAGTCCCTAGTTCTCCCTTTTTTACTTTAGTAAAATGTTTGTTTGGTTGTTTGTTTAATATTTCAAATTTTTCTTTTATTTTTATTTATTTTTTATTGTTTAAAATTAATTAATTAATTTATTTTTCTATTATCAGCTTGATACAGTATGCATTCTTATGTTAATATTGAGATGTTTCATTAAGGCTTGCTCAGTAATTGAGTAAAACTGAAATTTATTATAAGCCACAGTCGTCCTAGGGACCTCCATGCTGTATATATATATATATATATATATATATATATATATATATATATATATATATATATATATATATATATAGCGCCTCCATGGTTCTGTGGGTTGTGGTCTGATTGATCTTTATTTTATATCTAGAATCCACTTATGAGTGAGTATTTGTCTTTCTGGGTTTGGGTTACTGTGGGAGCCCGTTCTCGGGTTCCTCGTGGCTTTACCCAGCAGGTCCACATAGAGGATGATTAGACCACGGGCCTAAGTGCAGGTGTCTGGGATGGTCTTCACTTGGCTGTGCTGGGGGAGGAGGTCTTTTGCTCCACCCTTTGGCATCTCTATAAAAACCCTGGGGCAGAGACAGTCAGGGCCCGTTGGAATAGGTTCCAGGCCCTCTCGAGGCTATCCTTTATTTTCTATCTGTTTATCTCCGCAAGATTCTCCGCAATAAATCCTTCTATCTAATATTTCCTGCTGCTCACACTCAAGAAAACTCTGGGGAACTGTGGGGGTGGTTGGGTAAACACCCCACAGGTTACCTCACTCAGGATGATTTTTTCTAGTTCCATCCATTTGCCTGCAAATTTCATGCTTTCATTGTTTTTCTCTGCTGAGTAGTACTCCATTGTGTATATGTACCACATTTTCTTCATCCATTCTTCAGTTGATGGGCATCTAGGTTGTTTCCAGGTTCTGGCTATTACAAATAGTGCTGCTATGAACATAGTTGAACATGTATCTTTATGGTACGAATCAGCATTCCTTGGGTATATGCCCAAGAGTGGTATGGCTGGGTTTTGAGGTAGTTTGATTCCTAATTTTCTGAGAAACCGCCATACTGATTTCCACAGTGGTTGTACAAGCTTGCATTCCCACCAACAGTGGAGGAGGTTTCCCTTTGCTCCACATCCCCTCCAACATTGACTGTCATTGGTGTTTTTGATCATAGCCATTCTTACAGGTGTAAGGTGGTATCTCAGAGTCATTTTGATTTGCATTTCTCTGATGATTAAGGATGTTGAGCATTTCTTTAAATGTCTTTCAGCCATTTGTGATTTCTTGTTTTGTGAATTCTCTGTTTAGCTATTTAGCCCATTTTTTAATTGGATTGTTTAGTATTTTGATGTCTAGTTTCTTGAGTTCTTTATATACTGTGGAGATCAATCCTCTGTCAGATTTAGGATAGGACACCTTTTGGAATGATCTTTGTAACATGCCATTTACCTAAGCTCTAGACTTCTCTGGATTTTAGTATGTGTTTCTTGCTTAATATTGTTCACATTGGTTGTAGTTCCATCTTATCTAGGTCATTAACCCTCTTTACTCCTGGACAATATTTGATAACCATTCCTTTGTAGATAGTCTTGTATTAGGTTAGAACCTTCTTATTTAGACAAAAGTGGGAGATGTAGTGGGTGGCCATTCCAACCTTGATCTGGAAGTTCCAACCCCCATTGAGGCTTCGGTAACTGTCACGCCTACAAGGTGGGGCCAAGAGAGGACCCTGAAGACCCGAGATCTGAATGTGCTGGCTCTCTTGGTTCTTGGACCCTGGATGCTGGAGGCAGACCAAGCAGAGTTCTCCAGACAACATGACCGGATTGTGCTATATCTTTCCCAGACCCTGCAACCTACCTATCCCTTCATTTGTAAGTTACACCACTAAATATACCTTCCTTTTACCTATGTGTAATGGCTTTAATAATTTCACCAATAGTCTACCCTGCAAGACTCCTGAAAGTTGCTTGCATCCTTCTCCCATTTCTCAGGTAGTATTATATCCTTCTGAGGTCTTTGATGTAGTTGAAGACTAGTTATACTTTTCTTTAGTTATGATAAAAGATAAGTTAGATGTGAAACCTTAGACTTACAAATATAAGATAGATAGGGTATCTTCTTTAATTTTGCCAAATACAAATAGACTAGATATTGTAACTGTAATTCTTGCTAGATAACTATTTTGTCATATGTAATTTTACTATATGAAAGTTAAAACCTTCCTTTTTAAAAAAAAAAAGAAAAGAAAAGAAAAGGGGAAGTGCTGTGGATATTGCTCTGTATAAATAAAATGCTGATTGGCCGGTAGCCAGGCAGGAAGTATAGGCAGGACAAATGGAGAAGAGAATTCTGGGAAGTGGAGACAGAGTCAGGGAGACACTGCCAGTCGCCATGAGGAGAAGCAACATGTTAAGATACCGGTAAGCCACAAGCCACGTGGCAACTTACAGATTAATAGAAATGAGTTAATTCAAGATATAAGAACAGTTAACAAGAAGCCTGTTATGGCCATACAGTTTGTAAGCAATATAATCGTCTGTGTGTTTATTTTTTAAGTGAGCTGTCAGACTGCCAGGGCTTGGCGGGACCCAGAGAGAAAACTCAAGCTGCAGTCATATTCTACTTTAAGGTCTTTCTCTTGTGCTTCAGCTTTGTTGGAATATTCACCACCTGTTGTGGCAGGGCTGCTGGGATCTAGTGGAGACGTATTGTCCTGACTGTTATTTTGTTTTATGCTGGCGTCTAGGCATCTGGGATTAGGATGACTGTAAGTCTAGGTGCTGATATCTAGTCTTGTCTTTGTTGTGTATTTTGTCCCTTGTCTTCTGTTTCCTCTCTGGTACTTAGGAGATTGTGGTGGCTGCATCTTGCCACACAGGAAATTCTTTGAGGGTCCTGTTAGGTTTTCACACTGGGGATCAAGGTAGAATGTGTTTGTGGGCATTGGGGTGAGACCCTATTAGGAATAGGGAAGGGCTGCAGTTGCTGTGAAGGTTCACATGAGGGAGGAAAGCATGGTGCTGCACCTGGATCTACTTAGTTGGTACCCTGGGGATGGGGATAGAGAGTGAGTGGATGTCACAGCAGAAAGTCTGCTACAGAGCTGGAGGTGAGACTGAGGCATTAGACTTGCTCGGATGGAGGGAAGGAGGGAGGTAGTTGTCTTGTTTCCCTGATAGAGTGGCCTGTGGGTTCCCAGCTAGTGCTTACTAGAATTGGGAGCTGGGACAAAGCAATAAGCAGGGGAAGCGGGGTCTAGGAGGAAAAAAACTCTGGGGTCCGCTAGAGACAGATCCAAAGGAAGAAGGAAGGTTGCTGAAGATATTCTGCTGCAGAGCTAGGGATGATACTGGGGGATTGAATTTGGAGGCGGTAAGGGACAGGTGAAAATCAAGTGTTAGTCTACTTGTTTCCCTGGCCAGAGTGGCTTCTTGATTGCTGTATTAAAATGAATTCCTAATGGCAGAAAAGAAACTTGTCTTGTTTACTTTTGAGTGTTTTGGAAAGCTGTCTGTGACAGATGTGTGTTGCTCAGCTTTACGTTGCTGGAGAAGAAAAAGAGAACAGGAAAATGAACTCCGGAGGAGGAAAGGTTGATTTTGGCACCTGGTTCTAAAGGATTGAGGTTAGGGCTCTTGGGACCCCTTGTTAGGGGTGGGAAGAAAGGCAGTGTGTGCTAGCAGAGAGCACATGTTAGAGCAAAGCCAACCACCATTTCATACCTAGGAGTGAAAAGGAGAGAATAGACAAATGGCTGATACTTATGTGGGAAGGTACGCCCCCAATGGAAAATATCCTACAAGAGTCAGCTTCTAAAAGTTCCATGTCTTCACAGTATCACCATCATTTTGAGTACAAAACATTAAGCAAATGACTACTGGGGGACATTCTACATTGACATTCTAGATCTAAATTCAATAGCAGATACCTTCATTGACAAACTTTTACTGTGACTTATAATATGTCTTAAAATATAATATATTCTCACTAATATGTGTAACCTAAAACTAATAAAATAGATTAAGCTTTAAAGATGGAGGATAAAGCAGGAATAAGAATATATATGGACATTTCTGGCAATAATTATAAATATCAAATATGTAGAAAGAACAAGGGTAAATCTTGTCTACAATATGAAGATTATAATTAATACTGCAGTATTGCCTTTGGAATTTCACTACATAGAATAGTAACTACTTTGCCTAAATGATGCAAAACATGAGAAATGAAGAATATGTTAATTTACTCAGAAGTAGTGACAATTAATATATGCATCAATATACAGCTATATATATCCATGTAAACACATAAAATATCATAGTTTAATATAGTAGGCATATATATAATATATATGCACAAATTATAGCACTAGGCTGCCTATCTTAAACTAACACAGTAAAACTCATAAAAAACTGAAATAAATTTTTTTAAAGAAAACCCAGATGTAACTTCAGTAAGGAGCTAATCAGAGCTGTCAACACTTCACAATTTTTCATGTTATTTCATGAGAACATTTTAAAGAACATTGTGGATAAAAGATTCCTATTATAAAGTAAATTTGTTTTAAAAAGCACACTTCTGTACACTTTCATAACCTGATATTCAAAAATACAGCACTAAATTTACCCGATTTGACTGCTTTGAAAATATTGAAATATAAAGATTTGAATTTATTAGAGTGTTTCCTAACATCCAGCCAGCTGTAGGAAGCAACTTGTGATTGCTGATGGCTTAGAATCTTAGCAAGAATTTACTTAAATATAACTTCGCAAATTAATTTTATTTTAAACTAGAGAATATAAATAGTTTATAAGAAGGCTGTTTTTTTAAGAACAAAACATATACATAGCATTAGATGTTAAACTTTAAGATCTTCTGTTCATATATTGTAGCATGATCATGATAAAAATTCCAAAATCATCCCTACATATGGTTGTTGGGTGTGTCTTTACTGTCTTGTTCCAGATTAGCTGCTTGAAAGATGTTCTAGTTAATTAGTTGTTTTTATTCCACTTTCGATTATATTGGTTTCAAAATGCCATACCTTCTGTCACTTTACTCAATAAATAGCTGTTTTGAGAATGCTTAGATAACCTATTCACTTAGAATAAAATGCCCATATTGTAAATACAACTTTTTATTTGTTTGTTTGTTTGTTTGTTTGTTGAGTCTGTTTCAACAGAACCCTTGAAGGGCTCATGAAACATGCCAAATATACTTGATAACTTGTCACTTTAAGTAGCACTTATGTACACTCTACATGCATTTAGGTTGTTCTAGAGTAATTTGCTATGAATATAGCTTCTTTTTACTAAGACTTGAGTTTTTTCTATTTTCTCTCATCTACAATAGTGCTGTTATAAGCATATCTGTACATACCTTATTAGTAATTGTAAAATCATTTTTATTTCAGTATTAACTATAAATATAGTGCTAAGGTTTGTAGCACATTTGCTTCCCATTTAAAGTTATTATTAGTCACATGTGGCAAATAATTCCCAAAGTAGTTTGGTAGGCTTACATAGTTCATGTGAGTTCCATATAATGTACTTGTTTGTCAGTGGAAACACCAAGCATAGTTATAGCCAGTCAAATAAAGTGTGTACTGGCACACCACTATATTTTGTTTGTTTGTTTGTTTTTAATTGGGGTATGTGTGTATGTGAGTGTGTGTGTGTGTGTGTGTGTGTGTGTGTGTGTGTGTGTGTGTGTTTGTGTGTGTGGTGTTTGGTGGTATGCACCTGCCATCAAGTAGGGTTCAGAAGACAACCTCAGGAGTCTACCCTTATCTTTTATCGTGTTTGAAATGGGGTCTGTTTGTTGTTCAGTCTGTTTACATGAGGCTATCTTGCTTGCAAGCATGTGGAGATTTTCCTCTGCTGGCCTGCACTTTTACCTCAGAACGCAGGTTACCCACACATATTGCATTTAACATGAGTTCTGTATATTTGATCTCAGGTCCTCATACTTGAGTGGCAAGTACACTAACAGCATCCATGGATGAACACTGTGTTGGATTTTTTTATAAATGTTCTGTCATTGACTAATTTATTTCATCATGCCATTTTATCATTTTGAAAGGTTAATTGGTGAAGTAATATTTTATTACTTTTTTACTATTCTTCATTAAGCTGTAGTGTGCCTTTCTTACTTTATACACAGGTCACTTTGTATGCTGGTATAACATACACATATACACACCATGCACACACATATGTACATTCCTTGATGCTAATATTTTTATATCATGGAAAAATATGTAAACACAAAATTGCTTTTATTTTACCAGAAAAATAAACTACAAGCATTTTCAAGAATTTTCCTTTTCTAGGATCAATTTCAAAATAAACACATTGCAATACATGAATAAAAATAATCCAAATAATCTTGCATTTTCTTCCCCTGTTTACTAAACAGTGTCCAGTCTGTAACAGTTCTATTTTCACTATATTTTTCCAGAATTTTGATGATTTTGGTAATGCTGGGAAACTGCTACAGACTTTTCCTCAAACTATTTTTTTGCCGATATACACCTATCCCAGTCCTCAGGATGTGGAGTCATGAGGACCAGAAGCTGAAAGCCAGCTTATGCTGCAGGCAAATTTGAGGCCAGGCTGTGCTCAATAACCTTTCTCTAATTAATGAATTAATTAGTTAATAAAAAGATTGGGTTTCTGTTAGTTGGCAGATCCAAAATATAGAAGTGTACAAATTATATATGATATATAATGTGTAGGTACACATTATATATCATATATTAGGTAGATAATAAACAATTGTATTTATGCTATAAATATAATGTAAATAGTATGGCATATATCACAAATAACTATGCATTATGTGTCTATCTATCATCTATCATCCTCTAGATGTCTATGTTCTATCTACTTACCTAGTTCTTTTGCATCATCATTTTTATCTGTGTATCTCTATCTCTGAACATGCTGTCCACTAGTACTAAAATGTACCTCTAAGGCCCATTTTTTTAATTTACATCCCAAATTGCTATTAGAAGGTTGTGAATCCTTTCATAAATAGATTGTTTTTGGGACAAGGCAGCATTGAGGGAGGAGATATTGGGATCCCATCCCATTCATACATTTTCCTTTATTTCCAGGTAACCATAAAACAAAAAGTCTTCCTCAATTACATGCTTGCACAACAATTACTGTTCCCTCACAAGCCCAAGGCATAAAGATCATATAGATTGAAATGCATGAACACATGATCAAAATTAGATGCTTTATTTTTAATTTAATGATCTCATATATTTGTGACATTGTTGTAAAGTAATTAATGCCAGTGTGTAGAGTAAAGCAGCAGTTTACACTGATATTTACACACCTGTTCCAGTACCATTTATTTTGTTCATCCACTTTCCATTTATTTATCTTGAGTAAGTATAACTTCTGTATCTTAATCACCATAATATTCAATTTTCTTTTGGATAGTAGATTTCACTGATTTTTACCCTCAACTTTCCTATAAGCCAGTCTTTAGACATACTGCTTACCTACAGCTTTCTTTTGAGTGATACTTATGTAACAGTCGGATCATACCCAGATCATATCATACTTTTTCAATTAATATCATCTCTTAGTTACCACATACTTTTAATTTGTTCTACTTACTTTATGCACTGCAACTCTTTCTTTTATTAAATATATTATTACTGACTAGCTCTTACACTTAAATTAACCCATAATTCTTATTTATGTTTAGCCATGTGGCTTGGTACCCTTCCTCAGTTCTGCCTTGTCATCTTGCTTCCTCTGTGTCTGGCTGGTGACTCCTGACTCAGCCTTACTCTTCCCAGAATTCTTCTCATCTGCTTACCCTGCCTATACTTCCTGCCTGGCTACTGGCCAATCAGCATTTTATTTATCAACCAATCAGAGCAACACATTCACAGAATACAGAGCATTATCACCCATCAACGCACAGATCAGCATCTAATTCAGTCATTATCAGGGAAGCTTCTTCAGTCAGCAGATGGGAATAGATGCAGAGATCCACAGCCAGACATTATACAGAAGAATTTAGAAACTGCTTCTATTTCCTTAGGGTTTATAGGTCTATTTAAATTGTTTATCTGATCTTAATTTAACTTTGGTAAGTGGTGTATACAAAAAAATTCGATTTCTTTTATATTTTCCAGTTTTGTGTAGTACAGGGTTTGATGTATGACCTAATGATTCTTTGGATTTCCTTGGTGTCTGCTGTTATGTCTGCCTTTTTGTTTTGTTTCTATTTTATTGATTTTAACCCTCAGTTTGACTGTTTCCAGCCATCTACTCCTCTTGGGTGTGTTTGCTTCTTTTTGTTCTAGAGCTTTCAGATGTGCTGTTAAGTGCCTAGTATGAGATCTCTCCAGTTTCTTTATGAAGGCACTTAGTGCCATGAACTTTCCTCTTAGCACTGCTTTCAGTGTGTCCTTTAAGTTCAGATATGTTGTGTATTCATTCTCACTGCATTCTAAGAAGTCTTTAATTTCTTCTTTTTCTTCCTTGACACAGTGGTCATTCAACAGAGAATTGTTTGATTTTCACGAGTTTTTAGGCTTCTTATTGTTTCTGTAGGACCTTCTGACTTTTATAGTATTCATTGAGAAGTCAGGTATAATTCTAATAGATCTGCCTTTATCCTTTGCAGCTTTTAATATTCTTTCTTTGTTTGGTGTGCTTAGTCTTGTTTATTATATGGTGAGGTGACTTTTTTTCTGGTCCAATCTATTTGGTGCTTTGTAAGCTTCTTGTATCTTTATAGGCATGTATTTCTTTAGGTTAGGAAATTTTTCTTCCATGATTTTGTTAAAAATATGTTCTGGGTCTTTGAGCTGGGATTCTTTTCCTTCTATTCCTATTATTCTTAGGTTTGGTTTTTTCATGGTTTCCCAGAGTTCCTGGATGTTTTTTGTCAGGAGTTTTTAGATTTAGGACTTTCTTGGACAGGTTTATTTTATTGTATCTTCAACACTTGAGATTCTCTCTTCCATCTCATTTATTCTCTTGGTGATGTTTGCCTCTCTAGTTCCTTTTTGCTTACTCAGCATTTCCATTTCCAGAATTACCTAAGTTTGTATTTTCTTTATTGTGATTACTTGTATTTTCAAGCCTTGAACAGTTTTCTTCAACTGTTTGTTCCCTACTCCCTTGGGTTTATTTAAGGGATTTATTAATTTCCTCCAATTCTTTGTATTTTCCTGGATTTCTTTAAGGGATTTGTTAATTTCCTCTTTAAGGGCCTCTATCATCTTTATAAATGTGCTTTTAAGGTCACTTTCATATACTCCAGTTGTACTTGCATACTCAAGGTTTGGTAGAATAGATGGTTGAACTCTGGTCGTAACATATTGTCCTGGCTATTGTTCGTTGTCTTGTTACACTGGATTTTAGGCATCTGTGTTTAGGGTGGTTATAGGTCTAGGTCCCAATTCTGAGTTTGTCTTTGTTGGATTTTTCACTGATGTTGTTGATCCTTGGTTTCTGTGTTCCCTGTGGTCTTACTGTGGGATTGTCCTTTGGTTAAGTAGAGGGTCTCAGAGTGTGGGTTTCTGCTCAAGTTGGGTGTAGCACAAATTGTTGGAAGGTCTTATTAATAAAAACAAACCTGAAGCCAGGTATTGGGATGAATGCTGAAAGATCAGAGAAACAGAACAAGCCACAGCCGACCTCACCTCGCCAACTTCTCAGCTGATCCTGTGTCCTCAAACTGGAAGCCTCTGAGTCTTCACCCAAATGAATCTCAGCTGAACTGCTGCTGAAAGCTAAAAGCTTAAAGAGGTTCTAGTTCCTGGTTCTCACGCTTTATATACCTTTCTGCTTCCTGCCATCATTTCCTGGGATTAAAGGCATGTGTCACCATGCCTGGCTGTTTCCAGTGTGGCTTTGAACTCAGAGATCTGGATGCATCTCTGCTGTCAGAATGCTAGAATTAAAGGTGTGTGTGCCACCATTTTCTGGCCTCTATATCTAGTGGCTGTTCTGTTCTCTGAACCCAGATAAGTTTACTAGGGTGCACAATACATTGGTGAACATAGTATCATCACAGTTGGGGGCTGGAACTCTAGTAGCTGTAATAGCCTCTGGTTTAGCCAGGCATACTCAAGCTCTGGCTGCCAGTATGTCCACTGGTGGAGCAGGGGGCTTCCGCCAAAGGTGTATGCTTGGGATCTAGGTGTTGTAGTGGCCTCTGGGGATTTTGGGTGCTGGTATGGCCTCTTTTGGAGCAGGGGGCTTCTGCTGGAGATGTGGGTGGGATAGGGTGTCCAGGAGAGGGAAGGCTGTTAGAGTTATGCTGGGAGAGTTCTTGAAGAGTGCTTCTGGTCAAAGAGTGGGGGCTTACGGGGGCTTAACCCTGGGGATCAGCAGGGTGCTCCCACCAGCCCAGAAGTATTCTTTTTAATAAAATACGGTATTTAGTCATTTCTGTTGTATTTCACATATTGAAATTTTTCTTAAAGTTATGATAACATACTATTATAAAGTGGTTACATTCTTAACAAAACTCTATTTATGCAATGCATTTTCCATTGTGTTTCTTTTTATGTGTTAATAAAGATATAAGAACATTTCTTATCTCCAACGACAATCATTTATAGACTGTGTTTGGCCACAATATGTCACAGCCAGGAGTGACATTCAAAAACACTTTGGATAATTTGCAATACTAGCAGATTATGAACTAATTCCACTAATGTAGTGCTTAAGACTTAAAATAACAGTTAATGTGCTCAGTAATGGAATTCATATGAAAATCAATCTTTGGTGAATAGCATAACTTAACCTTTCAAGATCATTCTAGTATATCCAGGGCCATTCATTAGATTTAATATTATTAACAAATAATTTCTAAAGTCTTTCCAATTCTAAGTGTGTTCCCTGAGTATCTTTTAAAAGATTATTTTTTTCAGATGTTAATATAAAAGACAAACTTTTAAAATGTGGAGAAATATTTGGTAAAGAAAAAAATGGATGATATAAGAACATCATTCCATGACTCTAGATCATGCATTGTATTATTTGTCACAGGAGATATAGTTTGAAGACTCTATGAACGTTAGGAGAAAGGCAAATTAAACTCAAATGAGAATGATAACAAAATAAAAAGTGTAAAATACAAAAGATGATTAAAAAATAAAATAAAACTCTGTAGAATTTGAGATTAATTGTAGGGACTTGGTGTTTACACAAGGGGAAAGTTCTGGGTTAGTGAATAGTTGATAGGAAAGAATTAGTCCTTAGCAGGCCCACAAGGAGCCATGCTGCTTACCTTTGTATAACATATTAGGTCCCAGAATCACAAAATAAGAAAGAAAACGCTCAAACAAAAATTGATGAAATGAAAAAAATTTAAAAGTAATGGAGTGTATTTACACACTACACAGGAAACAAGCCAGAAGCCTCTGGGAAAATAACCTGTTTAATGAGACAGTTGTCACTAAAGAGAACATAATAAGATACACATCAAATGTCTCTTTCCCAATATGCTTCAGGGATAGATAATTTAGGTTGTAGAGTTTTATTTATATTTTGAAATATTCGCTGATATGCAATGAAACGTCTTAAAGATGAAATACAGCAATAAACACGAAATTCATTTTTGTTTATGTATAACTCATATATACTAAAATTATTTTTACACAGTCTTTATTCCTTTCTCTCTTTTTTTTGTGTGTGTGCCTGCATTTGGGCCTGTCATTTAAGGTTAGGGGTTACAATGGTCAATTCTAACTATGAACTTCTTCTTTACACACACAACACACACTTTGTGGATATTACTTGTTTATAGAAAGCATATGTAAGGAACAAAATAATTTATTTCTGAAGATTCCTGTAGGCTTCTGTACTTGTATGCTAAATGACATGTAGTAATATAGAAGATAATTATCTGTTGTGATAGAAATGATTGACAGTTAAAGTGATTCTCTTGCTTAGTCATTATTCCTGAAGTTTTACTCCCACATTTTTCTTCCAATCATTTTTCTACATTGAAAAAGCAATATCACACACATATAAATTACATATACTCCTACAGACCATTAGGCAATGCTCTTTGTTTTATATACACATATCTACATTTGTCTCATAACATTCGCCTTAAACTTCTGAAATATCTAGCCTGTAATTATCATAAAGCCTAACCCTGCTTTTATCTTCATTGATTAATTCCTTAAGTTGCAAAATGACTTTATGAACACTATTCAGCTAAATTTATGGTTTTATTCCCTTCGGGAAGAAGGCATAGAGTAGATGTTCCTTGGCTTTCTTTTCACACCTGGTTTTCTTCCTTCCTGTTAGTATGTATCTGATTGTGTAATACAACTATTTGTTTGCATTTGTCTCTCTGATTAAATAATGATCCCATTAAAGTTGGGTCTATTTCTCACTCAACTCTAAATTCTTGGCACTTAGCATACGTCTTGACATATAGAACACTCTAGGAATAATTGTTAAATGAACGAAATGGTCAAATCTCCTACATCACTGTCACCAGCTTTCATGATGTAATTTGTATACAATGTTGACAGAATGTTTTCTTTTGAGACTTCACAGCTGATCTACACAGTTTCAATCACTGTTAGGTTCTGTGATCTCCGTATAAATTTGCAAGCCATTAAAGAATTTAGCAGGGAATTTATGAACTGCCCCACTGAATAATAAATTTACAGTACTAATTGATTTCTTACTGGTCTGTGTCAACACTGAAAGAAAAGCGAACAGAACAATTCCTTAGTACTTTTAGAAAGCCACCGTGGAGGTAAGACATTTGCCAAGTCCCAATGAGTCTGAACTGGGCCCTCACTGGAATGCCTCTTGGTTATCCTGGTGTTGCCCTAGGTCTTTTCAAAAAACAAAAATGAAAGAAAACAGTAACCAAAGCAAGACTAATTCTATGAGAGCACATTTCTCCAAATGTTAGTTTTATTTTCAGAAGGGCATGGGCGGGGTAGAGATGCCCTTCTCCCGGTCCCCTTCCTCACTCCACTCCACCCCCACCCCATCACCACCCATCAATGCCTGAGGCAGGTGGGAGAGCTGGCCCTGAGGTCATAAGTATAGGAGCACTTTCCCTGATGCTCATCAGGTGTAGCACACAGGATAGTGGTCCCTACACCTTGGCTGGGCAGCACTATCATAACTTTAAAATCATCCTTGAAGAGTCTGGAGCCTTTTAGAAGTGGATGCAGCAAATGATATCCCTGGTTTTCTAATGCAAAGAAGCCTAGCCATGAAATAATAATGGAGGATAGTGTGCGAGTCTGGCCACAGGTAACCAGGTGTCTAAATTGACTTGGTTCTAAGGCTGCAGCTGACTGACAATAGCTCAGTCAGTTAAACATACAAAATAGAATTAAGTAAGTTAAGTTCCACTGAGTGGCATTCTTGATTTCAATCAATGAGAAGGAGATGTAAGGCATATATAATATATAAAATTTGTTGTTAGATAGATTCTGCAGTTTGGTTATTGAATCTCTAAGAATTAATTTGGTTCACCAGCGCCCTCTAACTGTGAAGGAATGCATTGACATAAGTCCTTTGAAAAGTAGCTCTTAAGCTCACCATAAGTGTGTGTGAAAATGCAGCCACATCAGATCAGCCAAAACTACCCAGAGATCCAGTCTCAGCGCTAGCTTGGTGCATTTGCTTTGATGCTACTACATATTTTAAACCTCAGTTTCCATTTACACTATTCTGTCCCTTGGAAATAAGAGAATCAAATGTAATAGCTTCCCAAGACAGACATTTAGAAGTCTGTGTTGATTAATTTACTTTCCCATTTAAACTAATGTCACTATGACTTCCGAAGTGTGTTTTAGACATGCAGATGTCTTTTATTTCATTTGCATGTAATACAAATACTAGTGCCATCTCAGTGCTATACTGAGACAGTGGCTCATTTGCTGCTAGGTAGTCCTCATTTCTTTTTTAAAGGAAGCCACAGTAATCTGCTGAAACATAATTGAACAACAAATACTCCCTGTCTTGTCACTTATTTTTAAAGTGAGATCTTTAACAAAACCCAGAGTCTGAGACTGTGGAACTAGATGGTAGGGGAGGTGGGGAAGAACTGGAAATAGCAGGGGGAAGGGGAACTCTAAGCAGAATATATTGTAGGGAAAAAAATCTATTTTCATTAAAAGAAAAAAAAGTCTCCTTAATATATGTAGTAGATAATATCCATAGTGACTATGTTTCTTAGGTATATTAAATTAGGAGAACCAGAGCATCACACTGCCAATGAATGAAAGCTCATGTTTCCCTATATTCTCTCTCTCTCTCTCTCTCTCTCTCTCTCTGGTTTTTCGAGACAGGGTTTCTCCGTGTAGTTTTGGTGCCTGTCTTGGATCTCACTTTGTAGACCAGGCTGGCCTCGAAGTCACAGAGATCGGCCTGGCTCTGCCTCCTGAATGCTGGGATTAAAGGCGTGTGCCACCCCCGTCCGGCTTGTTTTCCTGTATTCTTGTCAACACTTGCTATACCTCTTTTAGAGAACTTTATACCCAGTCCAGATTACTGTAAAGTGGGGTCTCATTGTGGTCTTATTTTCACTTCAGTAAAAAAAAAAAATATTGTAATAAGCTTATTTTTCTTTTGTAAATCTTATATGATATATTAGATAACTTTCTCATTTTTGTTCATATTATTTAACTTTATACTATTTAAAATAGGTACATAGAGATAAATAAATAAATGTGTCTTGTTCTGTTTCAATTTTTATTTGTTCTTGGAGAAATTAATATATTGTATTTCGATCATATTCTCCTCAATCTCCAAACTCCTTCCATATTTATTCACCATTTCTATCCTCTAAACTCTGTGTATTCATTTTATAAAACCCTTTGAATTCAATGTGTGCTGACATATAATCTTGGGTAGATGACCCTCTACTGGAGCATGGTCAATTTACCAGGGACCACATTCTTCAAAATCTGGTTCTGCCTCTCACAGCGGCTATCAACTAGCAATGACTCCTCATGTAGGGGTGGGAATGTTTCTGCTGTCACAAGCTCCATGCTGACATTTGTCTGGCTTGAATGTGTACATTCTGTCATAATGACTTCTAGTTCATGTCTGCCGCTTCCCCATTGTGTCCTGAATATGATGTTTCTTTGGACCTATCCTCTACTCTATGTGTTACACTCTTTCCACCCCTCTTGCACAATGATCCCTAAGCCTTTGGAGGAGGGGATGTGATACAGATGTCCATTTATGGCCAAACATTTTCTTCATCAGCATCAATTGTGAGTCTTTGAGTTAATTACAATCTACCGAAAAACAATGTCTTTGATGAGGATTGAGAGATGCATTCACTTATGGGCATAATGAGAAGACAGTGGAAGTTGGTTTAATAATACCATGTGAATTTAGAAGCGTAATAGTAGTAGTTTTTCCCTTAGGATCTGTGTGACTACAAGTAATTGACACAAAATTCAGGTCATGTATGGCGTTTTATCTTGTGGAGAGGGCCTTAAAGGCAATTAGAAACTATCTGGTTGCTCCTGTAATATTAGTGTCACTGATGTAGCAGTGGACATCTTGGCAAACTGGTCATAACTGTAGCTTTTTATGTTCATAGCTGGGGAAAATTGGTGATTACTTTTCTCCTACTTTAGATGGCACAGTGCCTTTCAGCACTAGGAAAGACAGCCAGTTGAGAATGAAGCTTCCAGTTGAGTACCAGATAGAGTTCCCCGTGTTATATGATTCAAGTTTGTGCTGCTTTAGCAATAGGGTCTTCCTGTCAAGTTCTAGAAGATAGCCAAGAGAAATGACAATAGTTTGTAATGTTTGGGGTCTATGCAGCTCCACTGGACCGTACCTCAAAAATATTATCCATAAGAGGTTGTATACTGAAAAATAATGAAAATAATGTGGTATTTGAAAAGAGAAACGATAAAGTTGGCATTTCCTAGAGGCTAAGAATCGATTCCTCTAAATGCAATGGCAACTCAAATTAGCACTTAAACCTTAAGCATCCAAATTCTACAAATAGCTCAAAAATTTTTATAAGTGGATTTTCCACAGTGATCTACAGGAACACTAAGCCTTGCATCCACAGTAATCTCTCAGCCTCAGTTAAAGACCCAATCATGTCAAAAAAGATGCATATATAAGAATTGAGAATTGGTAAGTGCGTGTTGTACAAGAAGCTTAAAGTAATGTTGCTTATACTAGAAAACCACCAACTGTAACAAAGGCTCATTTATAAAATTTGAGAACTTGTGTCCATTTTAGGATTTTAGATTTTGTTAGTTGAGAAAGTTTAAAAGGAAATAGTGATTTATACATATAGGTACCTTATTATTATTCTCATTTTATTTTTAATAATATTCATACTGTTACATAATAATATTGGATTTAATTGACTCCAAAGCTTAAAATCTGACTGTCATAATATTATGTGAAAGTGAGATTGTTGAAAATAAACAAACAAATATGTGTTTCATCTTATAAAGTTTGCTTTAGATCAAATAAAAACTGCTGGTTATTACCATAATATGTGTGCTACCATTACACCAGTATATATTGTAGGCAAGTTGCCATTGTAGGTCACAGAGTTTGCGTCTGGCTGACATTGATGGTTACTTTTCTCCTCCTGTAGTGTGTAGGGTACCTTCCAATACCGTGAACACTAGTCAATAGGAATGAAACTTCTGGCTGGACACAAGCTCAACAGATGTACAAAAATGAACAATTCTCACATTACTTAAACCCATATTTTACAATTACCTATTGATATAGTACACAATATTTTAATAAGTGATAAACTACCTGGAGTATAACATATTTTTCTTGTATGACTCCATGTATTTTGTAAAGTTTACTCTGATATCAAATCTTACATCATATGGCAAATTTTAATATCAGACAAATGGTCTTTGGAGCAATTTGTAGATAAGCAGATAACAACAAGATGACTTACTATATTTTGCATTTTACTTGGGAATATTTTAAGGCATAAATTTATGAAAGGTTAACAGACCTGGAAACTACATAGTAAATTACATATTTATGAGCAAAAAGTATTGAATTGTGTACCTATTGTTGAAAAAGAATGTTTATTACAATAGAAGCACAAGAAGGCAGTGAACAAAGCGCAAATGGAAACATTCTGAGTCAGTCTTGTCTCTAGAGAAGCTCTACAGAGCAACTGAACATGCTCGCTTTTAGTTGTACCTTTTTGTAAGTTCAGTATGTAGATGAAACTTTAATCAGACATGTATATCCCTTGACTCTTTATTATGTGACTGCAGTTTTGTCAATTACGGACTGTGGAGGACATGCTGACTCCAAATCCAATGTGTGACTTCAGGGTTCCTGTAGTGAGTTACTGTGGATACAGACCCAGGTCTCAGAATCCCCAAGGGCCCCACAAAGCCCTTGTAGACAGAATATAGCTGTGGAAAGATCAGAACACAGGGCTAGGCTCTTTTTGATAGTTTTCCTGGGAGTATACTTCCATAGTCATCAGATCTCTCAACATCACAATGCTGTGTATTATGCTTAGTTTCAATGTGCTAAAACTTAATTCCCATTGTTGAAGTTCACACACAATTGTTTTGGAAACAAGAGTTTCTTTAACTGTTTAGCACTCTGGAAAAATGTGTATCCTGTTCCCAAACTGCAGATACTATCAGCTAGGTATGAATCCCAGGTCAGAACCAGTTTGACTTCTCCATATTCTCTGAGCCAATTATGTGGAATCTTCAATACATGGATTATTGTCATTTTCTTGAGAGAAATTTTGGTGGTTTGAATAGGTATGGCCCATAGACTCATGTATTTGAATGCTTGACCCATAGGGAATGGCATTAATAGAAGGTGTCGCCTTGTAAGAGGAGATGCGTTACTGTGATGTGAGTTTTGAGATCTCATATGCTCAAGCTGTGCCCAGTGTGGAAGACAGTTCACTTTTTGTTGCCTGAAGATCAAGATGTATAGCTCTCAGCTCTTTCTCCAGCACCATTTCTGCCTGAAGGCTGCTATATCCCACCATGATGACAACGGACTAAAACTGTAAGCCTCTGAGATTGTAATCCAGCCCAAATTATTTTTTTTTCTTTATAAGAGTTTCTATGGTCATGTCATCTATTCACAGCAACAAAAACTTAATCTAAGACAGAAACCACGAACAATGCCAGTGGCTTGTTATTTTTGTGGTTCTTTGGAATACCAAGGACTAACAAAATACAGTGGAGGTAACCCATTACTAATATTGGGCTTTTTATTTGGTAGTCTGTAATGTGTAGTAAGGAGATTGTTGTCCCATAGCAGGGTAGCTCTATTTAAGTTCTTTTATATATGCATATAATGATATCTTAGGAAGCATCCACAGCAGTAGTTTTTCATAAAACTTCCTCACAAGGTGTGATTATTATTTATCCTTCTCCATATTTCATCCTTTATCCTGCCATCCAATCTTCCATCCCATTCAGTCTTTCTTGTTCCATAATTTTATTTTCTCTCTTAATATCACTGTCTTGCATCTTCTCCCTGTGTGTGTGTGTGTGGGGGCACATCACAACCCCTTACTAATTTCCTAACCCTTATGGATATTTTGAATGAAACATACATCTGATGATTCAATCTAGCATTCACAAAAGAAAGAAAATATGTGCCATTTGTCTTTTTGGGCTGGGATACCTCACAATAATTTCCAGATAAATCCATTTACTTAAAGATTTTTGTAATTTTCATTTTTAAAAGTTGAATAATATTCCATTGTCTAGTATACCACATTTTATTAATGGTTCATCCATCAATGGACATGTAGGCTTTTTTTATTTCTTATGGCTCAAGGATGAGTGTGGAATAAGGAGTAGGAAGAGAGTAAGAGCCAGATGTGGTAGGTGATTATAAAAAAAACAGTATCTTGTAGACACATCAGGACAAGCTGCACATGTGATTTAATGGCAATTGTAACTGAATTCACTGGCCTTTTCAAACCCAGAGCAGATCCAACCACAGCATGGAGACAGAAGTTGGGTATGAAACACCATCCTTAGCAAAGAAGCTATTGACAACTGTTAGGTTCTGTGACAGGGAGAGTCTATTTTCTTTTAGTGTAACCCTGGAGGAGTAGACCATGCTCCAGTGAAATACCACACAGTCAAGAATATTTGGGCAAAAAGATTGGTCTTAATGTAAAACAAAACAAAGTAAACAAATAAACAAAAAAGCAATGTTTGGTGGATAAGAAGGGGACAGGATCTGGGAGAATTTGGCAGGTAGATGAATATTGTTAGGATTCTGTACATGCGCAGCTTGATTCTAATGTCTTTCCTCATCCAGGGCGCAGGCAGGTATGTATCTACTAAGTGGTCATGCAGTCCCCACCTTAAAAAGCCGGCGGATCTGTGTGTTCGAGACCAGCCTGGTCTCCAAAGCGAGTTCCAGGAAAGGCAAAAAGCTACACAGAGAAACCCTGTCTCAAAAAAAAAAAAAAAAAAAAAAAAAAAAAAAAAAAAAAAAGCCGGACTCGGGCCCCCACCCCTTTCTTCCTATGTTTCCTCTCTCTGTTCCAGCTCTGTTCCCTCTGCCAAGCCTGGCTTCTCCCTCCTATTCCCTCTTCTTTCTAACAAAGCTCTTTCTAACTCTGGTAGCCATGGCCCGTGACTTTTCCACCAACCAACCAGAGCCATTTTACCATCAAATATGATAAAAAACATGTTATACTAAGTTCTCAAGTAACTAATAAAATATTTACAAAGTTTGCCGGCACATTGCTTCTTCAATTCTTCCAGTTTTTGTTTCCATGTACTTCAGTACTTGGATGTTATATGTACACACTGTTCTTACCACTTCCTGAGAAACTGAAAGTTTTGTTGTCATAAAACATAACTTTTGGTCATTGTTAAAATGTTGTCTTTGGGTTGTAGATATGTCTCTGAGGTCAAGAACTCTGGCTTCCCTTCTAGAGGACCGGATTTAATTCCCAGCACTCACAAATTGGTTTACAGTCATCTGTAACTCCAGTTCCCAGGAATCTAATGCTCTCCCCTGGCATCTCCAAGCATTGTATTAGGTTCTGTTTGGTCTGACACTAACAAATACATCTCAGATCCTTTATTACCTATGTTTTTTTTATCTAATAGATGCCTCAAAGATATTGTGTAGTTAGAACATATTTTGTCACTCATTTGGCCATTGGATTGAAGTTTAATCCATTAAAATCCTAACATCTGAAAAGGTAATAATTACATCTTGGGAACTTTTTATTTTCCTTCAAACTCATATTCATTAGGGATTATAACAAGTGTATATTTTCAAGGATAGATTTCATAAATTCCATGTTGACTAGAAATTGCCATGAATATATATACAATTTGTATATAAAATCTCAAATAATGAGTTTCAAATACCTAAATCATAGACTAAAACAAAATTGTTTAAAGAATTTCATTGTGTCTTAAAATATTTCCCATTAAATGTTTTTCCCTTAGGACACAAAATTCAGTAGTCTAAACTCTATATAAAATAATCATCTTTGATTGAAAAAGTTGTCTTCAGTCAATGGTACTATTGTTTGAAATTTATTGTCCTATAGTTTCTTGACTAACAGGTGTGGCAGAAAAAATGTAAACACTGATCTTCTGCTTCTAGTGAAAATTCAGGAACTCGTCCATTTTACAATTGGATCTAATATCCAGCAAACTAGGTTTATTTCAAAGAAAGGGCTATTCATGGACAACCCCCTTGACAGCAGGGATGAAGGAGGAAGCATGTACAAGGTCTGGGCCAGCCCCCATGGCATCTCAAGGTGATGACCAAAAAAGGATAGTTCCTGTAATCCCCCTGAAACCTGCCCAGAATTGCCCAAACATGTCCAAAAATGGAAAAACTAAGACCTCAGCCAATCAGAAATGTGCTAACTTAACTGTGCTTGTTTGACCAATCATGTTGAAGATGACTTCACTGTTTCTGGATTTCCCCTAGCTATGCTTCAAAGGAGCCTGTGTGCTTTGCTCAAGGTTGCCACTTTGTATAAGTGGTTGACCCGGAATGCTGGTTGTTTCTGCAGAAGACATGCTCCTTGTTTCTGCACACAGTTGGAGTCTGGGGTCTTCATCAGCACTTCTCAGACCCTTGCACTAGAGAGCAAACAAGTCGCCAATAAAACAATAGTGGTGGGATGATTATAGCAGGAAAGACAAATGAGCAAAGCAACAGTATTTAAATAATAACATAGCAGAAATGTATTATTGGAAATCATTTCAAATTATAAATCTACCTGGCTAGTCACAATATATAATTGATCAATGAAAATTGATATTGTTGTAAATTCTATCAAACTATGCTCTCACCTTGAGTTTAGCTCAATAAATTATAATTATCTCTTGTTGAATTTTAATTTTCTACACACAGTACCGTTACTAAGTTAAAAAATAATAAAAATGCCTGAAGGTATATATAGCACAAGCTCATTACTAAAGATGAAAACTAAATGGATTGACAAGTCTTTAACTACATTAATGGATAAAATGATGTTTAGAAGTAATCAATTTAGTTATATGTTACCGAAAACAATTCTAACTTTTGTTGCATTTATTAAATACCCAGGGCACTTTGTCCAGCTATTAATAAATAATATACTGTTGTTAATTATATTAATAAACATTCTTATATTTCAAATACTTACTAGATGTTAAATAGATAACATGGTGTACATGTATAAATGAATCCTCCTTTGAGAATAAAATCTTAAGTATCTTCCTAGCATTCCTCAATACTGATTTGATTAAAAACTCTGGCATGATTATAGTCTAAATTGTTAAAGCAGCAATACTGGAACATTTCAGAGTATAACTGACAAAACATATAATGATAAACAGATCTTTCAAACAACATATAAGGAATATTGGAATTTTGACAAACTACATAATTATGCTTAAATGACATTAATTATGAACACATTTCTAGCGGGTCTGGAAAATTTTTATATATCTTATCGCTCACGATTTAATAATATTTACAGGTGACACAACTTGCAAATAAATTCAACTTATACCAGTCATACATTAAAAGGAATTTTTCTTTTTATGTGGAGATAATTATGTCTATTATTCAAATAATTATTCACTAATATCCTGTGTCTTTGATTCTTAATGTTATCAAACACACCTAAAGCCTAATTGTTTATAATTCCTGCTGTTCTTGTTCTATGAGATATTTAAAATGAGTCTCAAAATTACACTTTAAAATATTGAGAATATAGTTGGGTGCTTTTTTGTTTTCTAGTTAAATACTGTATTTCAAAAATAGAGAAACAAATTATAAGGTTTAGGAGCTCTTATTCTCGATTGTGTGATTACCAGAAGAAAGGAATCTAGAGATTTTAAAAGCATTACATATTGAATTGTTGCAAAATATATAGAAGGATGTTTACATTGAAAAAGACAGAAGTTTACACTCAGTTCATAAAGACATTAATTTTCTAATTTTGCCTTCAACATGAAGGACAAAATATACGGTACCCTTTCTATAAGTAGGGCTTATTTATAGGTCATCTTAAAATAACAGCTTGGCCCTTTAAAAACACCTGTGGACAATTCTCATGTAAAAGTCTCACTGGATCTTCTCTTATGATCTATGACCTTCCACTTGAGTGACTATTGAAAAGAAATCCAATGTTATTACATTTCAAGAAATATTCCCAAGAGGAAAACAAGAAGTCTATTTTTGTTTTGATTTTTTTTTTTAATTTCTTGTTTTGTCTCTTTTTTTGTTAATAAGGATTGTTTATTTTTAGTCAGGTTAAGAATGTATTTAAAAATATATCAGTTCTCAGCATCTCTCACTTTAAAACATCCTGGTATCTGGATTATTATATAATATGCTACATATTCTTCTTGATAAAAAATTATCGCATCTCTCTAATATGGCATATACTAGATGCTAAGAAAACTCAGGGTCTTCAAATACTGACAGATCATGAAGTTTTATATAGAATACAAAATTTAGAATTTGAAACTCAGCATTTAAAATATTTCTTTTAGGAGGAAAAAAAAGGCATCGTTTAGAGTCCCTTTCTTTCTTTCTTTCTTTCTTTCTTTCTTTCTTTCTTTCTTTCTTTCTTTCTTTCTTTCTTCTTTCTTTCTTTCTTTCTTTCTTTCTTTCTTTCTTTCTTTCTTTCTTTCTTTCTTTCTTTCTTTCTTTTTGCTTTTTTGAAACAGGGTTTCTTTGTGTTATTTTGTGCCTGTCCTAGATCTCACTCTGTAGACCAGGCTGGCCTTGAACTCACAGAGTCCTCCTGACTCTGCCTCCTGAGTGCTGGGATTAAAGGCATGTGCCACCACCACCCAGCTTGGAGTCCATGTCTAGTATGTTAAAATTCTTTTTTTTCCATGTCTTTGTCCTCTCATGAGAGAAACAACTCAAAAGGTTACCTAGAACAATCTGATCATAAGGATCACACCTCTCAATATCATGAGTACAAAATATTCAACAAGGAAACAATTTATCTATCTATGGTCTCACTGGAAGTTTTAGAGTTCTATTGAAAATTCTCAATACTTTATCACCCCATATGCTTGAACACAGGCCTTGAACTTGAAGCAAATCAATTACTGGACAAATAGCATCATGAAAATGGAAGGAGGAGAAACAGATTCAGAGAGAACTATTGAACTTTGGAAATGGTTAAAGACAAATTAGCAAACCACTATTTACTAGAGTAGAGAGGTAGAGGAAGTACCTGACTGAATGAGGTTCTAGTTCACTCACTGCCTTCCCTTCATTGTTTCAGGATGTATTTTACAAACGTTCACTTCATAAGGCTACTACTTTTCCTCGTACACTAAACAGAGGCAAAGTAGCCTTATTACACATACTTATGATAAGAGAAATACAAACAACACTTTCATAATGCAAAATATAAAATTTGAGGCACATTTATATTTGATAATTATTAGTTCTTTCTGGTTGGGATGTTTTGTTTCTCATATTTAAAATGCTAAGTGACCAGAGTAATCAAAATTCTACAATCTGTAAGTAGTAGCATGAGTAATACAGACACAGTGATTATCTCATTTTATCAAGCTAACTGCTACTTCCTTTGACATTATCCACATCTATTGCTGAAATTTGGAAATGATTTGAATCTCCCTACCTCAACCCATAGGTCTATACAATGGAGGCTTGGTGCTCAGTATGACAATATGAAAGACAATGGAATTTTTAGCAGGTGGAACTTTGTGAAAGGTCTTTAGGTCAACTGAGGGGATGATGCCATTTGTCTAAACAGAAACCTCAAACCCTTCCCATTTTGCAATTACGAATTCCACCACACCCCCTACACTTTTTTTCTACTATTACCAACCATTCCATGATGTAGTCAAGGTGACTGTATCAGGAGTCAGAAAAAAAAAATACTTTTTGAACAAACAAACTGGGGGCCTGCAGAAAAAGGTGGTTCTTAAAGTTGTCTGTCTATTATGTATCAATTTCTGTTAAAATAAAACTATCCATCTTAGTGGGAAGTTTAATAAGACACAGGTGTTAAAAGGGAGATAAAACAACCAAATATTTTAACAGAAGGTGAAACAACAGGTGAATTCTAAGGAAAGATGAAATGTTCCATTCTTCTTCCTGCAGAGAAGCTCCTTAAGGTTGGGAAGTAAGCAACCCAAAGGATTCAGGAAGTCCCTCAAATTGACCAGATTCAGTAGATGCCCACACATATGCAAGCAGTAAGGACTGCCTGTAAGACACTTTTAGACAAACTGGGCTGTCTAGAAGATGTACAGCCCATCCTTGTGACTAGAATGAAGCAAAGAACAGTCAAGTTGCTAGAAATAAGCAGAGATCAGTCAACATGCCCAGAAGAGACTCTGCCCAACTGAACTGCATGAAAAGAGTAATGTTAAGCCTGATGAGCTACATGCAGACTGTGCAATGTGTTCCATGTCTACAGCTTTGGTGAGCTGTCATCCATGCATGAGAAGGATTGGGTGGTGTAGTTGTCTTTGAGTCACTTCTGCAAGTAACTCCTCACTGATATTCCTGTAAGTACATCCAAGAAATTCAATAGTTCACCAATTTTAATCTCGGTGGTACCCTTGATTTAATCTGCTGTTAGTTCCCTGTTTTGATTAGACCTTTGTTCAAATCTCCCCAGGAATAGTGTCACAGCATAAAGTCTCCTGCCTATCATAGCAAAACATTAAATTCAAAATTCAATTGCTTTTTAAACAATACATGGTTTTTTTGTGGTATCATAATGGAAATAAGGCAATTAGGTTTTAATCTTGGTACTATTCACACATGCAATTAGTCGTATGTGCAAGGGATAATGTTTGTCCTTTAATTGGGCTCTGTTCCTTTTTAATCTTCTTAGTAGTATTTTTCTCATTCCCTCTAGGTGATACATATGCAAAAAGGAAACATACATTAGAATACTGTAATTTTATATAACTTTTTGCATTTTACAAACTATTAATTAGTCTTTGACGATAACATAGGAACTTATTTGGCTTACTTTGTTATAATTTTGCTTTATTTTCTATAACATGGTGGATTATGTACAGAGTTATAAATAAAATATTTTTCCTTTTCACAGCACTAAAAATTGTGCATTTCTTACAATGTCATAATATGAAAAAATAGTTAATAAGTAAAATTGAATTTATTGGTTCACTAAACATAGTGGAAATCACTGCCTCATGGTTTTCATGAATACTGTGTGATTTTATGGTAGAATTTCGAGGAAATAATTTGATGGATTTGCACATAGTCTATAGTGCAATAACAGGGTTGATGGGTCCAGATCAGTGTGGTTATAGGAGACGTCCTGATTAGCAATCTGTTGACTTTGATAAACCTGTTGGTTCATCACTTTTCCCCCACAGGCACATGTAATTGTCCATGCAAGAACTTAAACCACATTGCACATTTTCAGTAAGGTTTTGACATATGGGAAGCAAACTACATCTGTTTCCAGTATTGCTCAGCACTGAGAAAATAAAATGTACTGTTTCTCAGTATTGTTTAGCATCCTTATTTTGTTTCAATACTGAAAGGTTTAGCATCTATTCTCTTTTCTCCAAGGATGAACAAAACCAGTCTTTTGTTTTTAAACCTTAGAATTTCCCCCTTTTGTCTTTTTGCAAAACTGCACTGAAAAACAATAAACACGGAATTTGCACCTAATTATTCCAATTAAAGAATTAGAATACTTTTAAAGTTTCCCCTCATCATTTACGAATATGATCCATAGTGCTTCCTTTTGTGTATATTTAGCTCTGTTAACATAATTTGAATGAACTTTCATACTGTGTTATGATCTCTACTTGGATCCATTCACCCCAGCAGTCTGCCATTATCCCAATATTCAATTTTCCTTCAATGACTGTTTACATTGCTTTATTTTATTTCTGTTGTAATTCTGCAAATATTTATCTCCCCTTAATGGAAGAACATGGGATTTGCACATAAATACCATATTTATTTGTGTTTTATTCAATTACACTGAAATAGAGACCCCTATTTATGCCACAATTATCAAATCAAACTGTAAATTTGAGTTGCAATACTTAAAGTATATGCATAAAGAGATTTGATCTGTTCAGTTATTTTTTCCTATAAAATGAAAAGAATTCTGATTTTTTGAAATTGGAATGATACCTTCTCAATTTATATTTTTAATATGGAAATACTTTCAAGCATTATATTTTTAAATTTAGCAAATACACTTTCCTACAATTTATTGTTAGAAACATTAAAAATGTGTCTAAACTAGAGGACAGAATGAAAAGGCAATGGAGTAAAGTGGAAAGTAGAGCACAGGGGTCAAACATGTATCTGGGAAAGGGAAAACAGAGAGAGGAGGAAGGAAGCAGAGAAATACTATGATAACCACAAATGGAAGCAAAATACTGTGTAAGCCAATTTAAACAAAAAAGGAGATAAATCACACAAATGTATTTAATCTTCTGCCACTTAAAAATACAGAGGGATTTACAAAAGCTATAATCTTTGACCATGGCTGATGATACACTTGCTTTTTTTTTCAATTCTACCTTTACCCTTCTGGGATAACTGTACAATGTTTATTAACTCTTGATATTTCTTTTATTTTCTATTAATTTAATATTAGTATCAAAAGTGAATATAGTGTGGGTTTCTTTTTCTCATTTAAAATGCATGTAAGCCCTGTATTTGTGTTCTGAGATAAGAACTGGTTTTCCTTTTTTCTACAAATAGAGGGCATGAATAAAGTTGTGTTCTGAGATAAGAACTGGTTTTTCTTTTTTCCACAAATAGAGGGCATGAATAAAGAGAGGCACATCATTTAACATTATTTCTTTAATGTGAGTCATAAGACTTTTCAAATTTTTGATATCAGGTATACTTTTAAGTTTAAATTATTATTGGAACAACAGCATTATGTATTAAAACAGGATATTGAACACTGATCAATAAATTGCGACCTGTGGTTTATTCATAGCTTAGACAGAGTCTAATATAAATGCAATAAACTGTTTCCTCAGAGGAGTTTCCTCATGTCTAAAGTTAGTAATTCTACATATTGACTTTAGCAGTAGCTTCAACTTTATCACAGAAATACCAGCTGGGTGATATGATGAGTGACAGAACAAGCCAAAATCATGGTCACTGATGTTCACTCACATATCTCACTTGTGTTAAATGTACCTTCTGGTCGAACAGATGTTATGTATGTAGGTCTGTATGGTAGTACACCAAACATAAATTAACAGGAATCAAATGAAGAAGCCATTAGGCCATCCGTAGTAGATGATCTGAATTCAATTATCTTTCTTCTTCAGTTTCCCAATTGTTGGGACTATGGGCATGGACTACATCTGAGGTTTTTTTCCTAAATATTCTTAATGATGGAATAACCACATATGTTTTATAAAACGTATAACATTGACCCTGTCTATAGTATCTGATCAATCTTTCAAGAAAATCTCTCATGGTGGATGTGGTAGTTTGAAAGAAAATGGCCTTCAAAGGGAGTGGCACTATTAGAAAGTGTGACTTTGTTGGAGTAAGTATGGCTTTACTGGCCCAAGTGTGTCACTGGGCTCTGAGGTCTCACATATGCTTAAGGCATGCCCAGTGAGATAGTTCACTTCCTGTTGCCTGTAAGATGTAGACTCTTAGCTCCTTCTCTGGCACCATGTATGCCTACATGCCACCATGTTTCACCAAGATGATAATGGACTAAATCTCTGAAAATGTGACCTAACCCACTAAATGTTTTGCTTGATAAGATTTGCTGTGGTCATGATATGTCTTCAAAGGAATGGAAACACTAAGACAGAAATTGATACCAGGGACTGGGGTATTAGTGTGATAGGCCTAACCATGCTTTTGTTTGAAGGAATATGGACCTTGGGACTGTGGATCAGAAAAGCAGTTGAATGCTGTAAGTGTTGCTTAATGGGACATCCTAGCAAGAGGCATGGAAGACAGTGGTGCTGAGTGTGATGTGAACTGTGGGTGCCTGGATCAAGAGGTAACAGAGGAGAAAAATGTTAGTATGTACCTTGGAGACCGGATCTTGTGATATTTTGGTGAAACATGTGGCTGCCTTTTTCCCTTGTCCAAAAGTCTGCCTGAGGCCAAAGTGAAAATGTTTGGATTAATTCTGTTGGCAGAGACAACCTCAAAACAGCTTAGTATAGACCCTGCCATGTAGTTATCAGTGGTTATTCTAATGAAAACGTATAATGAAATGGAGCAGGCTCAGTATGGTAGGTTGTAAAATGTAAAATTTGAGGAGAAAAGGAGCACCACAAAGTGGAATTGAGCTAAGTCCTGTGTTCAAGGAGATAAAAAAATGGAATAAAAACAGCAGTGTCCTCAGGGCAAGATCCCACCAGCTGAGTTTCCAATTTGTGAAAAGGAATTAAAGAAAAGCTTACAGCCTGGTGTGGTAATCCATGCCTTAATTCCAATACTCAGAAGGCAGAGGCTGGCAGATCTCTGAGTTTGAGGCAAGTCTGGTCTACAGATGCAGTTTCAGGACAGACAAGTTTAAGAAGTGAAGGTAACCATGGAACACAGAAAGCTGGTAAAGAGGTAATTAAACAAGGGGGCCATGTTCCAGCCCCAGAGAGCAGCAGAACTTAACAACTTCAGGTACATGGTTTTGGCTTTACAGTTAAGGATAAAAGAAACAGGTTATAGAATTTGCCTCTGAAACTAAGGAAAGACTCTGAGGCCAGGCATGTGTCAGGGGTCTCTCTCTCTCTCTCTCTCTCTCTCTCTCTCTCTCTCTCTGGTACACATACTTCCATTTGTTTACACAACAACTTAATTTCTTTATTTGTAAAGAGGGATACATTTTACATATAGTATGAATATAATGAATAAAAGATAAATTAATGTATTTATATAAAATAATATAAATATTGTTTGAATCATATAAATATAACTTATTTTACTTATCACATGAGGGCATTATAGCTTCAAGAGAGAACAAGGTTTACCAGAGAGCACATAGCTCTCTCTTTTAATCCTAGAAACTCACTTTCACCTACTCTACATAGTATTCTCCTAAGTCACAGATAATAATATAATCATTCCTATAATATAAAAATATATCACAGGTAAGGTTGTTCTGTAGCTAGAGTTTTCTCTCCGGGTCCTGCCAAGCCCCAGCAATCTCGTAGCCCACTTATAAAATAAACATACAGACACTTATATTATTTAAAATGCTTTGCCATTAGCTCAGGCCTATCATTGTCTAGCTCTTACTCTTATATTCAGCCCATTTCTATTAATCTATACTTTGCCATGTGGCTCATGGCTTACTGGCACCTTATATCTTCCTTGTCCTGGCAGTGGCTGCAGTCTCTCCCCCTGCCCTCCCAAAGCATTGTTCTTTTTCACAAACCACTAATACCATGTTTTCTGATTGAGGCTTTTAGTTATGTCTATCTCTCTTTTTTTGATAGTTCACACTAGAAAATGACAATATTGATGCTATATTTATAAATACAAAGATCTGCCAGGCACCCATGGAGACTTTGAGTGTTCCCAATTTGAGCTGTTAGATGGCAGCTGTCCTTAAGAATTTGCAGGGGTGTCTCTTAATGTAGGTCTAGAGAGGACATTGCATGAAGCTGTTAAGTTGAAGCCTGGATTGTCTTGGAGACCCAAAAATGTTGGAGATGCCAGAGCTATGGGATACCTGCCAATGAGAGCTGCTGACAGAGAATGGAATGAGCCCAAAAGAAAGAAGTGTGTTGCAGTCAATGAAGCTGAAAGGAGCTGGAGATCTGAAGAACATACTTTGACATCATATGTGGAGATGAAGAGTTCAGAGTTTACCCAGCTGATTTTCAGTCTTGTCTTGGTTCAGTATTTCCTCAATATGCTCCTCTCCTATGTTTTAGAGTGGTAATATATATCCTGTGTCATTACATGTTAGAAGTATGTGATCTAATTTTTTATTTTGATTTTAGATGGGATTACAGTTAAGAAATTACACGAATCTCATTTTGAACTTTGGACTTCTAAACATTGTTGAGACTGTGATAGATTATAGGGACTTTTGAAGTTGGACTGAATGCAGTTTTGCATTATGATATGGCTCCAAGCCTTTGGGAGCCAGAAAGTACAACGTGGTGGTTTGCAAGAAAATGGCCTCCAAAGGGAGTGGCACTATTGGGAGCTGTGGCTTTTTTATAGTAGGTATGGCCTTGTTGGAGGAAGTATGTCATCACTGTGGAGGCAGGCTTTGAGGTCTCATATATGCTCAAGCCACACCCAAAGAGACAGTTTATTCCTTGTTGCCTGCAGGATGTAGAACTCTCAGCTACCTCTCCAGCACCATGTCAGCCTGCACACTGCCATGTCCCACCATGATGATAATGGAATAACCTCTGAAATGTAAGCACCCCTATTAAATATTTTTCTCTATAGGAGTGTCGTTGTCAGGTGTCTCTTCACGGTAATAGAAACCCTAACTAAGTCAGTTGGCATGAACAGTTGTGTGGTTACTTATTGTCTTCAGGCAGACATTCATCACCTTTGAGAACTTTTCAAAGGAATACATCTATGCAGTTGATAGAGTTGATGGCATTGGCTTCCTCCAGGACTCCATGATCTTGTATTTTCTTCTCATGCTGATTCCTTATAGAAATTATTCATGATATAATATTTCTACCTCAGATACATCTAATGGTAAATAGTAACTATCAAATCCTCTTTACCAAGGCTCAAAACACTGACTGGCTGGTGGATCTATTCTTGTTCTAGGTCAAAATTAGAAGTCATTTGCATCAGCAGGCAGATAGTGTAGAAAATAGAGTAGAACACTAACTTAAAGTATTGTGTATATGGTTCACAGAACCCAAAGCTATCTATCAGGACTTTTGATGCCTTTTCTCTGGTAGGAATATTTGGTTGAAATAATATTTCTTTAGTGAGGATTTCTTGGCCTGCCCTGAAACCTAACGCTGAAAGCTGAGCAGATCCATCAGTCCCCTAAATCTATGCAGGTTTAATTCACCTTGTCAGGTAATAGTGTACTATCAAGGCCCCAATTCTATTCATCACCTCTTTTTCATTAAGATCTGGAAGTAAGCAGGGCCCAAAGAATATGTTTCATGATTGCTTTTGCTATCTGTTTGATAGAAGCTAAATGTTAAATATTGAATGTTCCTGTGTTTGATAAGGAAATGCAATGAGGAGACACTTTGTCTCCATGTCCTCATGACTTTAATGAAGTCTTGAGGAGGTGTTTCTTTATATTGAACTTTCTGATCCCATCTTGTGATTGACATATGAAAATGTAACTCACACATTATAAAGGTATTTATGAGATGCCAATACGCCTCAGAAATACTGTCAGTTAATTCAGGAATAAACAGATAAGAAAGGTGGTAAGGGAAACTTAGGTGAGGCTTAATAATGTATTCAAGGCATTAAAATAGGTTTAAGTATGATGGCTGAGTGGTTTTGTCTATCACTAATGTACACAGATTTATGACATTTTAAGAAATGAAGCTTGGTTGTAAATGTTTATTATGTAGTTCTCAGTTGTTGAAGACACAAAGCTCCATGTGTCCACTGAGTACTAGGGAAACTGGAAATGTTAAACACACATGAGGTGTCTCCTCAATTTAGGAAGGAGAAAATAAAATACCTACATTCTACCCAAAAAGCTAGGAGTAGATGTTGTTAATGACCTGATGTCCTTTTGCTATCTATAAAGCTAGTCCTCACTCAAATCTCCCAGAGTAATTACCCTAGATTCTCCCTCCCTAAATCTCACAGTCAATAAAACACATCCTTATAGGAGATGTCACATGTATTTTATACCCTGCAAACCTCTATGCTACCTCAGTCAGATTCCACTGGATTGAAGGCTTTTAAGCTATAGAAACTATCTTCATGGTCACATATATTTCAAAGAAGTTTCTGTGTAGTGACATTTTAAGAATTATTGTGCACCTGAAATTATGATGATTGTTGCTAGAAAACTTGTAATGTGAATGATTGCTTTCTGGGAAACTTTTTTCCAAATTCTATTGTTTTTAAATATGCTTTTGAGATAATTATAGAATCCTCCTGCCTCTGCCTCTCAAGTACTAGGATTAAAGACATATGCCACCACTGCCCGGCTATCTCTGCTCCACTTGGACCACGGCCTGCGTACTGCTAATTTACTTACTGATGTTGAGTTTGGACCAGTTAACTCAGGCACAGCCCCAGACACTGAGAAACATACAGCTGTACTATGAGTAAATTTTCACTTTGGCCATTCATAAAGTCCAGGATACAGTACAAAATCTTTTTTTCTAGGGTTTTATTAGTTCTATGAGTTCTAAATAAAATTGACTGTCCATTTTTCAGCAGGTATCAATTGCCAACAGCTCCTTAAATAGGGATGGGACTTCATTCCTTACCCCCAATCTTCAGGTTGGGATTCTTTCAATCCTGAACTTGCACAGGCTTTGTGGATGCTGTCACAGCTGATGTGGGATCACAGGGGCAACTCACTGTAGTGTCTGGAAATCATTGTGTCCTTATAGCCATCCACCACCTCTGTCTTCCACACCTACTTCCTTTTAAAGTAAAAATTTAAACAACATTTGCTAAACATAATAATTATGACCTATTCTCATTTCTCTGCATACAACTATCAGTTAAGCAAAATGAATATTCCCCCCTTTTAACTAATATCAATCACTCTCAGTACTTTCTGATTTCATGGATTAGTTAAATTCCTCTTGAAAATAGAAAACACAAAAAGACCACATCTTCTAGTTCTTCAATTTAATTTCTAGAGGTTGGCTAATATCCTATGGATACTAACTCTGGGCACTTGATTATAATTTTAAATCACTGAATCTCTTTGAAATATTAGATTAACTGAAGGTAATGTATCATCATGGAGGTTTTTAAACCACATTAACGTTTTGAATGAGTCACCATTTTATTTCATGGGGAAAATAAAATGAAAGTTATGTTATCAAGATAGTTCTAATTGTTCTTAAGTTGTTTTATATTTACGTGGTAAGTAGCCTTACTAAGATAAACATTTCATTTCTTTCATATTTAAACCATGCCCCAAGTTTTCCATCAAATACTCTCCAACAGCTTCTCACACAGCCTCCCTGCTTTTTCTTCCGAAGTGGTTCCATGTGGCAGCACAAACTATAGAGTTTAATTTAAAAGAAGGCAATAGAATATTGGCATCAGCCAATTGTTGATGTCAAGAGAGAAAATGCAATAGGTTTTCCTATTACAGAAAGAAGCTAAAGGTGATTTGTGAATCCCATCCACTGTCCAAAACCACATATAAATCCCAGTACCATTATCAGCAGCAGTAAACAAGTTCCAAAGATTAGGTAAAGTCAGCACTTGAGCCCTGGAGGCTTAAAAAGACTCCTAGGATGAACTGAAAATAAGGGTGGAAAACCTGCTGGAAATAAAACACAAAATCATTTATGTTTACTTCAAAACAAGATTAAAATCACACATGTATCATTGAGTTTGATTTTGTTCGATAGTTTTGATAATTCAGAATCTGCTTTAAATATTTTGTAATAAAACTAGGATGAGTATCTGAAGGAATATAAGAAAAAATTCAAATAACAAATGTTGATGTACTAGGTATACAAAAATATATCTAAGACTTGCCAAATAAGATGTTTCTGGGAAGCCACGTTGAAACCTCCAAAACTGGCATGCTGAAACCATAACTTGGATGATGTTGAGACATTGAGAAGTAATGAAGTCAAAAGGTTAAAGCCCTTATGAATCCTCATGATTGGGACTACTGCCATTTAGAGAAACCATATATTGTTCCCTCTGGTCTCTAACAACTGCAAAATCAATGAAAAGAAAGCCATCTGCAAACCAGGAAAAAAATACCTTACTAAATATAATACTTCTTGATAATTTGATCATAGACAACAAATTCTCCACTTTTATGAGAAACTAATGTTTTTTGAGTCATCTTACAGACTTTTTGGTCAAGGGTCTTTATCAAAGCATTACAGAAGTCATTGATACTGAAATAAAAATGGCACATATAAAATAGAAATGTGAATGTGAGATAACACTCATTATTAGAGTTTAAAAGATCTCTGAATGAAATTTTTTACTATATCGTTCTCTATTTAGCTAAAAATCTACTGTGCTACATTGATATAAACATGGGAAAATTGTTAGTAGCTAAAACAGAAGAAAATACTATGAGGTCAAATCAGTCCTTTTGTAAGAACAGGAGAATTCTTTGAAGTTTACTAAGAACATTATGTTTCTGACAAGTGAGACTAATCTTTGAATTTTGACTTTGATTAGAAACCACAGACTTTGTAAAGCAAAACAGATCCACATGAAAAGCTTACAAATATTTAGAAGACAACACATCATATAACTTCATTTTGATAGTGACACCACTGCACAGGTCTGAGGTCTGTCTGTATTTTGGTTCTCTTCATATTCCATTCGAGGGTGCTGGTTACAGTGAGGGCTGAAAGAAAGATTAGCTTTCAGTAAAACTCAAAGTCATCAAATAAAAAAAATGTGGTAGGACAAACATTTGAGTGTTGTGACTAATACAATGACAAACATATTGGTATGGACAACCACTCAGATGTAATACTATTTTAGAACAATGGCCATTGCTGTATAATAAGTTATACTCAATACACTCTAATTCCACCAATCTATGAAATCCCTCACATGGCAATGAGAAAATATTTCAGTATGGGAAACTTTCTGAGCTGAATTTCTTTAATAAAAATTGACAGAGTAGATTTGATCTTTTAGGTACTTATGTATTTCCTCTGATAAAATGTCAGTGAATAAGTGCAATATACAGATGTTTAAATCATCTATAACTACATATATTCTTTAACCTGATTTATTAAGACAATTTTATAATTTACTGGATTCTTCAATGTGACAAGCCTGTAATAAGCCACACGAAGAGAATAAAAGATAACTCTGCAATTTATGCAATAAACATGTTATTTCCAAACAAACTCATCTGTAACAGTGTATTTTTTTCACTCTCTATTCCTGCAATCATTTCCAATT
The DNA here is from genome assembly GCF_007827085.1 of Peromyscus californicus insignis. NCBI lineage: Eukaryota > Metazoa > Chordata > Mammalia > Rodentia > Cricetidae > Peromyscus > Peromyscus californicus. The sequence goes on from NW_026294503.1 coordinate 16,361,599, forward strand.
GCCTTACCCTTTTACGTAACTTGATGATACTTATTTGTGTTTGGCATTGGTACAAACTTCAGATGAAATCACATTTAATGCACTAATGTTATTTGAAAAGTTATTTACAGAGATTATTTGTGCAACTTAAATATATTTGTAAAAAGAAAAACACATTATGCTGTTCTTCAAAATAATGGAAAACATTCTAAGGGTTTTAAGCTTTGAATAAAATATAATTGTACTGTCAAAATAGATATCTGGGGGTTAAACTAAAAGTGATTTAAAAGGCAATTTCATATAGAAAACACAGAAAGAATGAGGCAGAAAAGCAGAGCACTGATGGAGTTTAAGAAATTGGAAAGTGGCCTGAAATATGGCTCAGTGGTTAAGCACACTGACTGCTATTTCAGAGGGCCCAGTTTATATTCCTGGCACCCACAGGGTGCCTTTCAAACATCTATAACTCTATTTCCAGGAATTTGATACCTGATTCTGATCTAATATCAACAAACAAAGACACAAAAACAAACTGCACTCTTGTCTTTACCAGCATACTTCACAAGAGCCTGATTATGGAGTAAAATGAAATGTCTATCAATTAATGAATACATAAATGAAATGTATATACATACACACAGTAAATTAATTTCAACAAACACCTTAACATTTGTGACAACATGGATCTGGAAGTGGAAGATGTTCAGAAAGACAGGGCTGTGTAATCTCAGTTGCATGTGCAATCAAACAAGTAAAGCAACTCAAATAAAACTGTAAGAAAGTATATATTTGGGAAACTTAAAAAGAAAGTGTCATAGAAAACCCCACAAAGTTAGATTAGATCATTGGGAACAGCTCTGGTATTCTGTGATGAAAGGAGTTGAAATAATACATAGCGCTTCTCACAATAGTCAGAAGAGAAATTTTTAAAAATCTGAGCATAAGAAATGATGAGACTTAAATTGGTGGATGTGTTCATTTGCCTAAAATATTATTAGTCAATACACACACACACACACACACACACACACACACACACACACACACACTCACACACACACTCACACACACACTCACACACACACTCACACACACACACACACACATACTACAATAACTAACAAAGCATATGTATATTTTGCAGAAATCACAAGTGTATTTAGTTTGTACTCATACTATTTTTAATTTATTTTCTAATTAATCTTTTTTTTTTTTTTTTTTTTTTTTGGTTTTTCGAGACAGGGTTTCTCTGTGTAGCTTTGGAGCTTGTCCTGGAACTCATTCTGTATACCAGGCTGGTCTAGAACTCAGAGATCCACCTACCTCTTCCTGCCGAGTGCTGGGATTAAAGGCGTGCGCCACCACTGCCTGGCCAATATGTCATCCTTGGAAATACACTTAAGGAATATATACTGATCATATCCATTCGCCATGACCTATTGCCAAATTCTCTGGTGTCCCTCGTCTATCACGCTCTATATTTTGTCTCCTCTTTTTTTGTTAATACAATTGGTTCTACCTGTGTGTACACAGGTCTGCGGATATTTGCTAAGCTACTGTCAATATCTTCTTCCCCATGCATGATGAAATTTTGAGTGGTTTAACATGTTCATTTTACATATATATCTCTATCTATCTATCTATCTATCTATCTATCTATATCTATATCTATATCTATATCTATATATATATATATAGAGAGAGAGAGAGAGAGAGACAGAGACAGAGACAGAGACAGAGACAGAGACAGAGAGACATAAAGGATAGTGAGAGGGAGAGGGTTGGAGAGGGAGAGAGAGAGACTTTGAACAGAAATATCATGAATAGGTGTACAATGCTACTCCAAAATACATGAGTCATTTAATGAACACCTCAGGGCCAGAAATTGAACTTCTCTCTGTAAGTTGTTGATCAGGGAGTCTCTTTGAATTTACCATGAAATCCTTTCCCAAATGGCTAAGGTATGTCTTGTCAGAAGTCCCTGAAAAGGCTGAGGGTCGCACAGGGACATTATCAATGTGGTTCTTCAGTTCTGGAGTACCAGATTCTACAAGCTACAGTACTGATATGTGGGGGAGATACTCTACTGGTGTAATACTAGTATGAGGCTTAAAGAAGTAAGCAAATGCTTTCTTATTGGACACAGGACTTGCTCTCTGGAGGGATTCTGTTCCTGGAACTAGAAAACTGGCTCAGACTCCCTGGAGGACCATGGAGTTCACAGGCTTTGGGAATTTCCTGTTGATGTTCGGTTAAATGGACATTCTCTTCAACTGGATTCTGAATATTTATATTTGTGCTCACAGTTGTGGTGCTCTTCATTTCTGTCCAGGAAGCTTCTTTAACCTCTTTTTGTTGTGTATAAGCAAATCTGAGTACTTGACTGTGGATGAGTCATCTGAATTGGCCTTGCATCATCCGAAGTTCAGTAAATTCTTGGAGGAGGGGTTGGAAAGAATGTAAGATCCTGGCAAATGAACAGGAAAGCTGTGAAATGCTGACTTCTGGACATGACATGGATATTGCACACAAATGTGTACAGCTGAAATAAAAGTAAAATGTCAAGTTTAATCTAGACATGCTGAAATGGAGTCAGAATTGTTCTGTCTCTATCTATACATAGAGGAACATCCTTGTGGAAATGTACATACAGATATCAGAGGACTAAGTCCAGTGTTGGTTATTGCCATCTACCTTGTTTTTGTAACAAGACCTCTGTGCTATTTCCAGTTGAATGCACTAGCCTAGCTGTGCTCAGAGCTCCTGGGTAGTCCCTTGCTTCTACTACCCATCTTGTTTTAGGAGCACTAAGATTACAGATGCATGATTGTGTCTGACTTTATGTTTGTTCTGGAGGTGCCCTCAGACTGGCACAGCAACCACTTTACCCATTAAGTCATCTCTCCAGCACTGGAGCATGAAGCCAGGAGCATACATGTAGATGAGGTCTATGACATGAGCAAAGTGGACACTGTTAGCATTCTGGCCTGCCCCTTGGGGACCCACCTAGTGTCCTGAAGTCATCCTGCATAAAGTTCCCTTTAAGAGAAAATCCCTCTCCCTTTTCTCCCCCTTCCTCTCTTCCCTCTCTCTCCTTCCATGAGTCTGTGCTTCTCTCTCTCTCTCTCTCTCTCTCTCTCTCTCTCTCTCTCTCTCTCTCTCTCTCTCTCTCTCTTTCTCTTTTTCTTTCTTCCTTCTCCTCTTCCCCTTTAATAAAACTTTCCATGTGGATGCCATATCTGCATGGTGTAACTCCTGTTTCCTGTTTGTGCAGCTTCGTAGGTTATTGTAAAATATAGGTCCCAACAATCAGCATAAAAACTTTAATTTCAGAAAAGTAAAGTCATAACTATCATTAGGTCAGTCATGAAACCTCGAAAAGTTTCAAAAAGAACTGAAAACGAGACAACCAAGAAAATCGTGGGAATCTCCTTTTAGCTCTATCTTCTGAAGATGAGAATGCCAACTTGATTGAAACATCATTGGTTCGGTACCATCAGTGTTTCAAATACATAAATAAAAGGATCAGGTTCTTTTCCAAAATGTGTGTAATAATAAATGGTTACCCCATGCCCCAGGTGGAGCTCTGGGGCTCCAATCGGCGAGAAAGAGGAGGGACTGTATGAGCGAGAATTGTTGAGACCATGACTGGAGAAAGCACAGGAACAAATAGCCAAACTAGTGGAAACACATGAACTATGAACCAATAGCTGAGGAGCCCCCAACTGGATCAGGCCCTCTGGATAAGTGGGACAGTTGATTAACTTGAACTGTTTGGGAGGCACCCAGGCAGTGGGACCCGGACCTGTCCTTAGTGCATGAACTGGCTGTTTGGAACCTGGGGTCTATGCAGGGACACTTTGCTCAGCCTGGGCGAAGGTAGGAGGGGACTGGACCTACCTGGACTGAATCTACCAGGCTGAGCTGAATCCCCAGGGTAGTCCTTGCCCTGGAGGAGATGGGAATGGGGGGTGGGCTGGGAGGAGAGGGGGTTGAAGGAGGGAGGACAGGGGAATCCGTGTCTGATATGTAAAATTAAATTAAATTATAAAGTAAATTTAAAAAATAAAAAATAAATAAATAAATGGTTACCATCCTCCAAAAGCCTCAACTTCATCATCATATCATTTAAAATATAGTTTTGACACTGTCCCAATGAGGCTTTTCTAGAGAATGATAGGAATTAACACCCAAAAATTGAAATTTGGGTCATTATGATTTTAATAGAAAAGGGGGTCACCTTACCTTGTGAATATACAACTCACCTCATAAATATTCAACAGAACCTTAAAAAGTCCACAATGCAAAATCTAATGTGCCACTTCCCCTGCTTCAGGCCAGCCCACAATAATCTGTCTTTAGAGTTTTTGCTTTGTTTTGCTTCACAAAATAATACCCTGCTTATCAAGCTTATGTCTGTTGGTAAGAAGAGAATTGTGAGATGCCATGTCGTGGTTTGAATGTGACTCATCTTCCCCAACACATACATAGGCTCATATATTTGACGAATTGGTCCTCAGTTGATAGAACTGTTTGGGAAGGATTAGGAGGTTTGACCTTGTTGGGGAATGTTTGTTAATAGGGGAATAGACTTTGAGGTTTCGAAAGCCTCATCACTCCCAGTCTCTCTCTGTCTCCTTCTTCCATATCAGATTTAAGTTCTCAGATATTGCTACAGTGGCATGCCCACTTGCTTGCTGCCCTGCTACCCACCACCAGGATTATGGAATCAACTTCAGAAATTGCAAGACCCCAATAAACTTTTTCTTCTGTTAGCTGTTTTGCTCACTGTGTATTATCGCAACAATAAAAAAGTAGCTAAGACACATAATGACAATTGCATTTGCCATGGTTTCAAAATTCTTCAATGTACATGTGTTAATTGTATAAAAAATGATTATTGTAAAGCTAAGGCTCACTATTTCTATTCTAAGTGCTTGACCATTCAAGTTGTCATACTATTTTGCCCTTATTTTAGATTATATAGAGAGGAAATGCAGGTGAAGAGATACTGGAAAAACAAAGGATACCAGCAGATAATCTGAAAGTTGACTGTAACACAAATTTCTAAACAGTCTTATTAATAAAAAAAAAAAATCTGGAACCAGATATTGGGGTGAAAGCTGAAAGATCAGAGGAATAGAACTCCCTCTATCCACCCAGCTATATCAGTTCCTCTTTCTACCCAGCTATATCACTTCTCTCTGTACAGACCTCCAGACCTCTCTAGTTAACTAGGGCTGGGATTAAAGGTGTATGTCACCACATCTGACTGTTTTCCCAGTGTGGCCTTGAACTCACAGAGACCCGGATGAATTTCTGCCCCCCAAATGCTAAGATTAAAGGCATGTGCTACCATTGCATGATCTCTATGTTTAAAATAGTGGCTAGCTTTGTCTTCTGATCCCCAGGCAAGCTTTATTTGTGAGAGCACAAGTAAAACATCATCACAGCTGACTTAAGAGACATCCCTAAAATTGGCAATGGTAAAATTATTTATAACTAAGTAAAATGTAGATTATTGGAAAGTGAAATTTATACTTTCTGTAGAGAATGAAATTTCCTTTAGTGTGATAAAGGCAAAAGAAAAAGATTCATTTTGTATTCTTGAAATATGATGATGAATCCCAAAGTAGAGGATTGTCATTCTATCTCCTTTTACCAAAATAAACAAACAAAACAAAACAAACAAGAACAATAACAAGAATAAAAAAATCAAGAGCCAAGACAATTTGGGTAAAGCTGGACTTTTCTGATAGAAACTGGTAGCCCAAACCAAAAATCTTTAAAACATAAAGATGAAAAGGTGGGTTGACAACTGTAGAAAGCTGAAACCAAAATCTTCAGAGAACAAATATACATACTAATGGAAGCAAATAAATATTTGAGATTTGAATAATTCTATTTCTTCAAAAAGGTCTTAAAATGGGTTTAATAGAAGAAGCATTAGAAGAGAGAAAAGCCCATCAATTAAACTTAGGAAAGTAATAAATTAGCTATCCAAAATGCTATAAAAGAGGAAATTTCCTCATTGTTAGAATGCTTGCAGCATGTATGAAAAGCTTTGATTCAGTCCTTAGCACAATTAATTAATAAATCAGGTAATAATTCAAAATTGCATGTAGTTATCCAAAGGAAAAATTCATAACAAGCAACCAAAGGGATGATAGTGTGAGAAAAAATCTTATAAATGAGTAAACATTGAAGAAAATCAATATGTCATGAAGAAAAGCATAAAGGGAAGTAGAGAAGTAGTAGAAATAGAAGACATCAAAGATTGGATGATGTCATAATATTGGACTCCCTCTACAAAACATAACAAAATCAAGCAATAAAAGAGAAAAAAATGTGTGTAACTGTAATCTAAATTACTTTCCAAAATAGAACATACATAAATTTTCATTTCTAAAATTCCAAGTAACAGTGTAAAAATTCAGAATAATGAAGTTTGAATTCAGATAATTTCTAGAAAATTATCAGTTTAAAGAAATCTTTTATTTCAAGGATTATCTTCTTTTTTCTGTTTTTTTTTTTTAATAAAGCTCACTAGTGGCTTTGTAAAGATCCTTTTCAAAATAATACAGAATTTCTGTCAAAATAGAAAACAATATTTGTCTTCATCTTCCATAATGCTGATTTTTCTTTTCTTTTTTTGACTGTTTAATTTCTTTATTATTATTTTTTTGACATTGTGGTTTTTGTTTGGTTCTGCTTATTAAAATAATAAACCAAGTAAAGTAGCAACCTTGTGTTTTCCATGTAAAACTGCAAGTTTACCTGAGAAGTTGATGAGCTCTTGAATCACTTTGATTTTTCATTGTATTTAATGATGATACTTTTGGTTTGAGCATCCTTATTGGAAATATTTTTATGTTTGAAAAGGTAATTTGCTAAAATTTTAATTTTTATTTCACATTTCAAATAGGAAACTTCTAGTAAAAAACCATCAGCATTGTTCAAGTAGAAGGACCATAGACACCACACCACAGACTGGCTCCACATTTTGTTTAAGTTAAGATTATGAACCTGCAAACATTACTGTGTGTAGGTTTCTCTACTCTTATTAACTCATTTATAGTGACTTAGTTAATGTACTGAAAAAGGCTTGATAGTTTGCACAACTATGTGACATAAATTTAGAATACATTTTCAATTAAAGAATAGAGCTTTAATAGGCCTTACCCAAGACAATGACAATGTAGCATCAGTTCTCATGTGGTTCCTGGCCCTTGTTCCCATACCTTTCACTTGCTGCAATATTCTCAAGTCACTTCCCAAAGCCATTGTCTTCAACAGCTGTATTTTCCATTTCGTTTTGGGGTGAAATAGAAAGACTCCAAGGAGCTAGAAAGACAAGACTGGTCTTGCCTAGCCAAAACAGGCTACAGTAGGACCTTCTCCTCGGGTAGTTGGTGTCTGGATGTTTTAAGGATCTCCAGGTATGTTATTAGGATTCATAGTTGCTTCTCTGTCCCTCTCTCTGCCATGTTCTAAAAGACTTGTTCTGAGCTTTCCATGTGAAAACTTGTTGTCTCCTGAAAATAGAGTGTAAAACTGTCCGTGCTTCTGAAATTGTAAGAGCCTAAGACTGTGGTTCCTGGCATGTCTTTTTTCTTCTCTACGTTTTCAATCTTTCCTCCATGATTTTATTGTTACTTCTGCTATTACACTTTTCAAGCAATAAACCATTTTTGTATGTTTCACATGTTTAGTAAAGGTCAAGTTTTATCATTTTTAGACTATATTTTGGCTCTGGCACTCTGTGTACATATTTATCATTAAAATTATTATTGCTTTAGAAGGAGGCAATCATTACTGATATAATAAAGTTCTGAACTTTATAAAAATCTGAAATAAACATTCAGAAAAGTTGTCAAACTGTTAATGGACTTCAAAAACTAAGCTGACAGCTTTGACTAACAAACATAGATATTCCCATATAATGTGACTGAAATGAAGCTGAAATATGAATTATAAATAATTCCAGACATTTTGAAAATAACTTTAATTTCTTCTCTGTATTTTCTGTCTATATAATAACCCAGTACTTAGAAATTTTTCCTAATGCTTTTAACTCATTGAATGTGTGTGTAACATGTTTAATTAAATAAGTATTAGTCTAAGATTGAATATATAAGATGCTAGCAACAAATATATTTTTCAAGTTAGAAAATTGAATCATTTTTATGACATATAATTTCCAGTATGATTTAATAATTTATTGAGAATGAGAGTATATCAGATAAAATTCATGTGTTTAGAGATATTTTGAACAAGTGTACTGGTAAATCACACTTAGTACATATACTCATAGTCAACACAATCTTCCTTTTCTTAAATACATAAAACAATGCCAGAGGAGCTGCAGATGACAATTGGTTTCAGGGGATAGGCCCACCAGGAAACAAAATTCTAATAGATGAATTTCAGATATCAAGACACTAAGAGCCTCGGTCCCAAAATGCCTCTTGCTACTGTTACACCTTTGCGTGTTTGCTGCTGCTATATTTCTCTGGTATCTGGCAAGGTGGGAATGGGCATGAGAAGATCCCCACCTCCCTTAATGCAGTATGATCATCTCTTGGAAATGTCCAACTACTGGGCATTTTCATGAAAATACACTAGGAATTTTTATGAAGATGGTTTCTTTCTAAGCTGTACTGTCTCATCGACAATAGTAACATTAGTTTAGAGTTTTGATGATTGAAAATAAAAACAAAGAAGTGTCACACAGCTAAGGCCTATGCGTTTCACTTTAAGGAGCTGCATAGATCGCAGTTCAGGTTAATGATTAAGGAAAACAATTGAGTCCCAGGAGCCAGGCTGGCTCAAATTCGTTTAATTGTGATGTTCAAAGGTGCATTCAAAGGTTTTGTTGTGCATCATAGCTAAAGCAAAATCTTAAAATAACTTCAGGTTGGGTTGAGATATTTTGATAGTGGCTTAGAGAAGAAAATCCCTAGAAACAATCTAAAGTTTACAAGGACACATAGCTGAGGGATAGATTCATTAGGTTAGTGGTAAAAAAAAAACAAAGCAGCCCAATTATTACTAGCTGTTGGACTTTCCTTGCTAGCATTGGTTGGTGATCAAAATGATGATCAATTCCTTGTGCCCCTTTCTGCCCCCAATCTCCTGATATAAAAAAAAAAAAAACTATTGATGAGTGGGTATGCACCCTAAAAATTGAAAGTGGAGATGACAGATAGTTTTTCATGTATAAAAGCTGAAGTTTGTGATTCCTTTAAGGCACCTTATAAGATTACCTTTCAAGATAAGTAATAAAGTGATTGACTCTTTCTTTGTAACCGCCATATGCAGCCTGCCAGTAAAAACACTAGCTGAGAAAAATATCTTGCTTGCTCACACCCTGTTAATCCTTAACAAGATACGTAGATGTAAATGTAAGTGGGTTCTTGGGACAACTTTGTTTTAATCATGTAAGGGAGATGAAAAACATGTTTTTACCTGTATTCATTATAAACTTTCACTTGAGAAATAGGATGTAACCACATTGTGATTTTTATATTGCCGGAAAGATTCTGTTGGGGTATATAAGCTATAAAGGGAAAATAAAGAATCAGAATAGAGAATACAGAAGAAAAATAAAGAAAAAAGTCTGAAGGAAATGATTTGAAGAGTGTGCAAGTGTCTTTCCCCTTACCCCTCAGAATAAAATAAAAAAAAGTCTTAGTACACAGACTCCATGGATCTCCTTCAAGCTCTGCACTGTTGGAGACTGGTCCCCCAAGAAGTGGTACTAATGTATTCATTAGATTCAAGAAAAACAATGTATTTAACAAAAGTTATCAGAAAAATTAGCTGCTGAACAATTTTGCCAATATTAGAAGCCTAAATAACACAACTGAATACTATTATTGAACAGTTTTTCAAAAATATTCTCATTTTTTTTGCACAGTAAAATAACACAATGAAAGAAATGCATATTTAAACTCTCAAGATTTATTCCTGATGAATATAAAGAAATATGTTGGAGATATCATAATATCAAGCTGTTATTCTCTGATACTCTCCTGTCTTGCCTGATGTCACTCATCACATTTGAGGATGTCTCTTTCAGTGTTTTATTAAATATTAAATATCCACATAGACAATAATTTGCTAGTATTCTGTTATGTCCATTTTCCTTGTCTTTTTTAAAAAATTAATATACATAGGAAAGAACTTACAATAGATCCTAATAATAATAAAGGTCATTCATTACTGTTCTTAGTAAAGAAGACAGAAGAAGATAAAATCAGCCACTATGAAAATCAGAGTCAAGAATTCTCAAAATGCTAAAAGTATATGTGCTATATGATCTATATACACCAAACCTTGGTATATGCCCAAAAGAGCATAGCATCCTCCTCCATAGACGCACAGTCATGTCCATTGCTCCTCCACTCAGAATTGCTAGACAATGGAAACAAGTTAAATGCCCTTCACCAAATGAATGGATACTGAAAACGCAGTACATGTTCACAGTAGAATTCTATTATGATAAAAAAATCATGAACTTCTCAGAAAAAAAATGGATAAAACAAGTAAATATTTTTTACTGTGTGTAGTATTTCAAACCCAGGAAAACTAACATTACATGTTCTTTCTTATTTATGGATCCTAGCTCTGAATACCAAGATACGAATATATAATCTAGAGTAACTGTGGAGACCTGGAGATACAATTTCTCAACTATTAGTAAAATCCATAGTCATATGAAATCCTGTATTTTCTCTGTTAGACAATGATAGGGTAGTAGGTCACTATTCAGAAATATGGAAATCAAGGTGAGGAAAGTATGTATCTAATCCCTGCTTTTCTCTTTTGTCCTTTATTTTAGCATTTTAACTGGGGTATAAATGAAATTGAACAATATATTATGAAGTATTATATAATTCATACAAAAGTTACTAAAAGTATTTCCCATCAACATATGACACTGCCTTTGTGTATTCATTCTTTCTGGCATTGTTCTTTATTTTATTATTATTCATTTGAATTGTTAACCTGTATTTCTGTCAGCATTAAATTCAAAACTCAACATTATTTCTCCAGTTTGGTTGGAAACAGTTTTAAGCCAAGATCATGAAATGCATGCTGACTTGGTTAGATCAAAATCAGATGTATTGCTGACATTTTACAATTCTGTTTTGAAACCAAACCAAAACCATTCTGTTAAAAACAAACTCTTACAGACACTGAAAATAGGCATCATTTTTCTAACTTAGCAATGATTAGTTGATGCAACTTTACCTGAGAACACAGAGGGTGGAGAAGTTACTACTTGGGTCAATACCCTTATAAGCAGAAAGCCCTGAAGCAAGAGGCAGCGTTCAAGGATCAAAAACCCAGACACATAAAATATGCTGTATACTGGCCTTGGGTGAGTGATTTGTCTACTGTTCTGATCTCAGCTCTATTAAATGCAATGCCCTAGGCACCAACACTAGTTAAAGCAAACAAGCAAACAGAATTAGGCATTTCCAACTGTCTCTGCCAGTCTCTCGAACCCCTACTGTATTCCAGCTAATGTAAAATATGCTCTGGTATAAATTTGTCATAAAATAGCAACTCGGTGTAAAAGCATTGATTCATCTTAATGAAATCTTTGAACAGATGGGACGTTTTTTCTGCCCTCAACCCTTTTACTTGAACAACTTGCTTTGTAATTAGTATTGTTCTAAAAGCATTCTCCTTGAAAGGGGTAGAACTGACTACATTTTCAGGCTTCACAACGAAACCCATGAAACAAAGAAATCATGGGGCAAGATTAATTTTTAACACTTATTTCCTTTGAGTGGACATTTTTAAAAGCTGTGAGTAATTTCCTGTGTTTCCCCATGCTGTTTACCCCCTTATGGCTTCATTCAAAGTGTAAACAATTAGATAAATGCAAATTGAATAATGTAGGTGGTCTTTAAAGGAGCATCCTTTATGTCTGACCCTGGGTTCTCTTTGATGATCAGACAGCTTCTATCTCTCTTTTTCTTTGTTTCCTTCATGCATTTTCCCCCTGAATGTTGTCTCTTGTATTCATTATCTTTTCTACCCTTATTTTTTCTCTTTTCAATCTTATAAAATAATAAAAATATTATAGCAAAACTCTATAGCTCTTTAAATTTAGAAGTGATATGCTATATACACAATTTAACAGTAAAAATAAGGAACATGAGTTTTAAAGTGTTCTATTTGCTACTTAAACTCCAGAAGCAGATTTTTACAGAGATGGATTTAAATAGCTAATATATGCTAAATATTTTGACTTATCTCAGTTTTCTTCCATGGGAGAGAAAATGCCTCACAACCAAATACTAACCAGGTCCGATCCTTCTTAACTTCAAAGACCAACCCCAGTTCTAAGTTAAAAAGCTATTTTAGGAGAAGGAGAGTTGCTTTTTACTAGGGAATAGCCAGCTTAGGTTAACTTCAGTCCAGTGGATGGTCTCAAAACCATGAGCATATAGGCAGTACTAATTAGACTTGGTGGGTTATAATAAGTAAAAATATAAAAGATGACAGGAAGTTGGGAAATAGATGTGGGCCAAGGTGTGCTAGAGAGAAGGGATTGGGAGTGAATATGTTCAAGTGCATTGTATAGATGTGTGTTTTCAATGGTATATAAAAAGTAGAAATCAATTCATGTTTCCCCTTTAATACTTAAGAGCTGCAAAGTTTAAATGAATAATTTTTAGACTTTTAAAAATAGGAAATTAAAATTGAGTTAAATTGATAGCTTTAGATTCTCATCAGAATAAATAAAAGGAACACTGTATTTGGTTTCAAGGTTTCCCTTCATCCTTATGGAAACTGTTTCCCCATCTTTTTTAGATCTGCTTTCAGTGGCTTGGAGTTCACAGACCATTTCTAAGCTCAGTAATCATAATCATATTCATTTGCATTTGGCCTCTCCTAATGATCAGTAACTTGCAGCCTTGGGGTTACAGACTAAACTATCCAAATGTACATTTTTTTTTTTTTTTTTTTTTTTGCTTAGACCCCTGGCCTCTCATGTCAGGCAAACTGCTTTCTGTTGGTTCCCTACACTTCTGTTCTAAGATGCTGCATAAACTTGTGCTCACTAGATTTTCAGGTGTCACCCACTACCACTCTATCCTAATCCTTATCTTGCATTTGGGACGCTTTAACCCTTGTTGTATGTCTAATATTTCTGTCTTACTTTAAGGGTTTGGCCAGCAAAGTGACTCTAGATCATAAATACAAAATCATAGATGTTCAACAGGATAGAGTGAGTGAGAAAACCTTCTTTCACCAGTGGAAAAGCAGAGAGTTCAAAAGTGTGAACTTGCTTCAACATTAGCAGTGAGAACTTAGATGGTTAGGACACTCTTGATAGTTTAACCTAGGTGATTCTAAAATTTCCTAGGTGGGTAGTAAAAATAAATCTTCGATGCATTTTATTATTTGCTTGTCTCCAGCACTGGCTCCAAACTGTTTGAAATTATGGTTGTATGTTCTATCAAGGAAGTCCCAGAAAGTAATGCATGGAATACAATGTCCAGTGTTTGTTTATTAAATAAATTAATCTTAAAAAAATAAAGGAGGCAGCCAGGTATGATGGTTAAGACCTGCAGTTCCAACATTTTGGAAACAGAATTAGGACAATTTCTAGAATATCAAGACCAGCATGATGTACATAGTGAATTTAAGGCTAAGGAAACAAAGAGAGAGAGAAAGAATGAAAGAAAGTAAGGAGGCAGGCAAACACTTAAACATAACCAGCCAAACAGCTGCCAAGATTTCTGAATGAAGTAGAATCCTAAGGGTCTACAAGTGTGAATTAGATTGTATCTGTTAATTATTATTAAAATATATTACCCAAATTTAGTAACATGATTAAGAAGATACAAAATAAAAAGTGATTGAAGTGATGTGAGAAGGTGAGTCCTGAGTTGCTGTTGATAAGAAACAGACTGCTCTAGAGCAATGAGGGAGAAAGGCAGAGGTAGGCAGTGAATGTAGACTCCCTGTAATGTTTCATCAGGTCTGCTACTGTGCCTTCTCCAAAGGGAAAGAAATGGGCATTCTCGAGAGACATCTGCACTCCTATGTTACTGCAGAACTCTTCACAATAGCCAAGAAATATTAGAAAACAATAAGTATAATTATTTTATATAACAACATCATAATTCTATTAATTATAATTATATGTAACCTATAATTATAATAATGATATGAAATATCTGTGTCAATCAGTTGATGAATGGCTTAAAAATAAATAATTAGATGCACAAAGGACATGAAAAGACAAATCTTACAAATTTCAGCAAAATAGATGAAAGTAGGGGTCAGTTTACTAAGTTACTTTTATATTCTATTGCACTGTGTCTGCATGTCTGGTTTTGGTGGGTACCATGCTATTTTAATGACTGTGGTTTTCAATATAATTAAAGATCATGTAGAGTTATATCAACTGCAGTATTCTGTTGTTAATTAAGCATCTTATTGGAAAAGTAATACAATTTCTATGAAGGATCATTTTATGGGACGGATGAGGAGCAAACGCATAGGAGGTACAAAGTCTTGGACTCAGTCTCCATTATGGTAAATAGACATTTGATGTAGTCATTGTTTCCTTCTTCCATTTACTTATTTTTTCATTTGTATCAAGCTGTATTTATTCAAGTGAAGCTATTTGTTCAAACTACTTTTTCAAATCATGATGTTTATACTGATGAGAGTATAGAAAATATGAATCTTACTATATACTTGTGAGCCAAGAAACTACATGATAAAGTTTGAATCTGAAGCATCATCAGAGGCAGAAGTTAGGAATTGCTGACCCTGGTTTTGGACATGACTTTGAAGTATTGGGAGTCTTGTTCAAGAACCTTGGCTGGGAGAAAGTGAGTTTGTCATTAATATGTTGCGCTAGGTCTCTGAAGACCAAGTAAAGACCTGTTCCCTCAAACACTATCAAAAGACTGAAGCTTCTCTTACCACATGGGATAACTGTGTGTGATAATGGTTCACATGTAGTAAATCAACAAAGCCAAGGCAAACTTAATCATGATGCATGAGGAGAAAAGTTTCTTCAGCCTGTGGGGGAAACACTTCATACCAAAGGACATCCCTAAAATTTCCTGACTAGGTTCAAATAGTGAATAGAATCTCACTCAGTTGCTTCAGCACTGCCTGAAATCCAAAGCCTCACCTCTGGTTTTGTAGAGGCCAAAAATCGCATCTATTTTACTGGCTTTGATACTGAGTTGAAGAACACAGTAAAATCAGCAAATTGCCTTTCTCAATGTCCAAAGTATCTACAAATAGAAAGTCTCCATTTTCCACAATAGTAGATAATACACATATTATTCAAATTTTCCACTTCAACACTTCCAACTCAAAACAATAGCTGTACATATTCTTTTGCTACACATTTGAACTTCATGCTTCTGAGACTGAGGTCTGTCTAAAACTAATTGCCTAGACCCACTAACTTCTTACCTGCATACAAGCATTTGTTTCTTAGAATCATTGGCAGAAACTTATCTGTTAACACAAGAAAAGAATGCAACCTTTAAATCAGGTGTTAACACATCACCGGCTGGGCAAACTAAGGTGACACACTGCAAAGACTCTTTAGTTTGAATTGTTAAAAGCTTGAACCCAAACCAGTAAGGCTCCCCCAGACAATCCCACTCTTATTTTGAAGCAAAATTAATTCCTTGAGAGTTACAATTTTTCTGGTTTGATTTGCATTGTTTGTGACTTCGTACCCTAACCTGCCAGCTACCACAATTCCTCTGCACCGACTTCTCAGTTTTTTTTTTTTTTGCTCCAAAGCTTACATAAATATCTTACAACAGTGAAATGTGGATTTCTCTGCATGCACAAATATAACGCGTTTCAAAGAAAAAGAAAAGAAAAATACCAGTACTTCCTCAAGACAATAGAGAAACCAGAGAATGAAAAAGAATATTCTCAACCTAGATATGCCTAAGTTACAGAAGAAAAGTAAATGCATGTGGTGGATGCAGCACGGTGAAGGGATGGATGCTAGACTCAATAAATGAGTTCTAATAAGTTAAGTGCATCCTGTAGGACAGGGCAGATGATCTTTCTCCACACAGCTGCTTTCCTTTTCATTACTTCAATGCTTACCCCTCATCCCAGGACCTTGCCAGGATGCTGAAGACTTGCTCATGCATAATCAATACTATGACCTTGAGTAGCTTCTATGTACAGAGACTCCTGGAGTGAAGGCACACCTGCTTGACTGGAGGGTGATTCAACTTCAATAAGTATGGAGAGGTTGGAATGTTGCAGGTCCCTGCCCTAATTACAAATTATTTTGAAGATCTCTTGACCTCTTACTAGCCATACAAGTTATCTATGTATATGACCGAACATTTTGCCAATATTATGCATGTACAGAAATCAGCTTCTACCAAACAAAGTGCTAAGAATGCTGTCACACAGCATCTAAAGCCTGTAGCAGACATAAAATTCCCCATTTTTGTGTAATCCTCTACATTACATGTCTCCCAACATCTTTTGAAACGTCATTGCTTTATGATCTCCTCTGTTCTGGTATAGTAAAACTTTACAAAAATGTTACTTAAAAGTTGTATATTTTTTCATCCACACTTCTTTCCATATATAGGACCTTGACACAGTAATTTTATTTTGGTAGTAGAAAACAAATTAATTACTAAAACACTACAGCTAATTTACATGGTCAATGGTCAATGGACAGAAAATTATGTTTCGATATTCTTATATAACTGGTAGTTCAGATAAAAACAAACAAAACCCTATAGTTCATTCCTCAGCTAGACCAAATTTGTGTATACCATTTTCTATACCTGTTGTCTGTGAGATCCTTTTTGATCTTTCCAAAGCCTTCCATATTGTGACAAAGGAGGAATTCTTTGTAAGCAAGTTCCTCCCTACAGGAAAGTCTTAGGATTGAACCTGAGTAAGGTCTTAGAATAATTTGCCCATTTGCTACATGATGGAAAAGTTCTTTTTAAATACAAGGAACAACATACTATTTGATACTTGGGACAGTGTTTTGAACAAATGAGTTACAAGCTTACATACTTCATAACTTAGCACATGGCAAAAATAAATTCCACCTACAGATATTTATAATAAAGGGGCATGGACAAGTGATAGAGCATACTAGTGTGAATCTTAAATAAAATGTCAGTGTTAATGGGTGTGGAAATATGTTTGGAAACAGAAACAAACAAACAAAAAAACACATTTGTTTTCTACTTTGTGGGGCGTTTACCCAACAGTTTACCCCACAGTTCCCCAGAGTTTTCTTGAGTTTGAGCAGCAGGAAATATTAGATAGAAAGATTTAGATTGTGAAGATAAACAGATAGAAAATAAAGGATAGTCTTAAGAGGGCCTGGAACCAATTCCAAGGAGCCCTGACTGTCTCTGCCCCAGGGTATTTATAGAGACACCAAGGGGTGGATCAAAAGACCTCCCTGCCCCTAGCATAGCCACGTGCAGGCCATCTTAGACACCTACACTCAGGCCTGTCATCCAATCATCCTCTCTATGCAGACCTACTGGGCAAAGCCACAAGGAACCTGAAAACGGGCTCCCACACCATGTAACTCTACCTCATTTCCTGCATGTCTGTCTTGGGAGGGTGTGGGGGTAGGGTGTTCGTTTTAAGTACCATTGTCAAAAAAGAAACATTATTTTCTTATCTTTCTTTCATGTCTCTTTTGATTCATTTACAAAAAGAAAAGAACATATGTTTGACAGACTAAAATCAGTAACTCTAAAAATTAACTTACTTTTCTCCTCCAATAACAGATTTAGACATGTACATAAATAATGCATCTGGAATACAAAGGAGAACAATAAATGCTGTAGAAATGACAGTTTTCAGGAGACAGCTAAGAGGGCTATAGAAATGCCTGGTGCCCAAAGAATAAATAAAATCAAGTTGACTAAGATACATTTCTCCTTTTGATATAGATTCTGTGGAAATAAAAGGCTTGCAATAGAAAGGACACATTTTTTTTTTCATTTCAAGTAAATTCTGGATAATTTGCACTCATCTAATAAATACAGCTCTTTTATATGTGGATTATAATATTTGACTTTGGTCAATATTGTTCTTCTTTTTTAGTGATATGATAATACTGTCTGACAAATGAATGTCTGAAGAATTTACAAGGATGTGAGCAGTGTGTTCCACTTCAAAAATTTTGAAACTGTTTAAAACTTATCAGCATTTCTTTAAGTGTAAATTCTTTTAGTATAAATTTGGAGCTGAGTAAAACTACTTTCTCCTCACTGGAGATTTGTTTAAATCCCCAAGTAAACTCTTATCCCAGCAAGCTGTCAGTTTGGATATTTGTAGCTGATTAGAGAGAAATTAATGTCCCATTGCACTCTCCCTCTGGCCAAAGAATATTTCCAAGGTTTCTTAAAAACCCAAGTAGAGTTAACTACCTAATACATAACTCAGAGTAAATGCACACATTTCTGTGCTTGAGCATTCCCACTAATAGAACCAACAAAGACCAGTAATTTGTCTTAAAATAAGTGTCTCTTTTGTGCTCAGTAAATGGGAATCCATTTACCGTCTTTTGCATTCTATATAATTACAGCAGATGGGAACGCTTTTCCTTAGATTGAAAACTTGGCATTTTACTTGTTTAATTTGGCTCAAGACAAAATAGTGATAGAGCTGTGTTCTGGACAGTGATTTTTCTAAAGATTCCCCACTGGATTTAAATGTAGTAACGTTAAATACCTCACCCCTAAATTATAACCTTAAACCTAAATATTATTTGCTAGGTACAAAACAAAAATGCAGTACATTTTTTAAAAGTATATTTTCTAGCCTACTTTTGGAATTCTGTAGCTTACCTGTCAATTCTCTGATTTATTGTTAACTTAGTTTTAACCCACACCAACAGTTTTTGGATTATTAATAATTAGTCATGACTTTTTCTATGGTATTTTCATGTATTGCTTAAAGTCAAGTCTTTTTTGAAATGACTAGCAAAGAAGAGCATTCTGGACATGCTGAGAGAGTGAGACAGACTAGAATGTCAGATCTTTACCTTTACTCTTTTGTATTTGTTCAATTTGGTGATGAGAACTGGGCCACGTACATAAAATTAGCACAAATTATTAAATCAATGCTGATTTTTTTTTTAGAGGAATCAGGAGTTTACAGGGAGGGAAGAAATCCAACCAGTTTAAAAGATGTGGCTGGGTGACCAGAAAATTTGAAACAAATGAACAACTTGCTGTGTCATGTTTGGAATCAATGCCTAAATTCAAAACAATGATAAAGCTTATTCAATACAATTTAATATCCACGAGTGGAGGTCACCATGGGAACCAAGCCAGAGCCATTCAGAGTTGGCCTGGTAGTTGTCACACTTCAGAGAATATATTGATGTAAAACATCAAAACTAAAAAGGGTAAGATCAATTTCAAGAAAGAATAACTGAAAATTACAGAGGACATAATTAAATTTATGTGACCTTCAGAAACAGACAAAACCCTGAAGGAAGAATAAACACACCATTGATTTTATCAGTGATTCTGTTCTTTTTTTTTTTTTTTGGTTTTTCGAGACAGGGTTTCTCTGTGTAGCTTTGCGCCTTTCCTGGAACTCACTTGGTAGCCCAGGCTGGCCTCGAACTCACAGAGATCCGCCTGGCTCTGCCTCCCGAGTGCTGGGATTAAAGGCGTGCGCCACCACCGCCCGGCTTCAGTGATTCTGTTCTTATGTATGCCATCAAAGTATAACCTGCAAAAAGGAAAATAACAAGCTAGATTGTCCACGATTTAGATTGAAAAAAAAAATGTACTTCCCCAAAAGCTGTTAAAAAAGTAAAACAAAAACTCAAAAAGTGAAATAGAATATTTGCAATTTGTATATTCAATGGGAGGTTTGAATGCAGATTATATTAGACTTTTCAATTAAATAAAATCTAAGGTAATCATTCTATTAAAAAATGGATGAGAGAGCTAATCTTTTTCCAAACAAGACATGCAGTGATTGTCAAGCACGTGAAAGAGTGTTCAATATTGTTAGCCAATAAAAAACACAAAGAGGCTGTGGTGGTTGGATCAGGGTAACAGTAAAATGTTCATTTTATAGGAAGAACACAACTTAAGAAAACTGTCAGCAATGTGACTGAATTTACCTACAATGTGTTGTATATGAAATATGATAAAGATCAAATGTTAAACGCTATCATATAACATGCTAAATGATATGTGTTATATGCTATCATATCTCATAGGCTAGTTATGAGAATGAATTAGTTTGTGTTTGCACTGCATAGCATCAAGTTGTACAAGATTTATCATAGTGTTTCCTGTAAATTAAAACATATGCTAGATATATAAAAAAATGACTCTCCTTTTTTATAGTATCACCATAAATACCACAATTGACAGAGATGTAGAACGTGTAGCCAGTATGGTAGGAATATTACTCAATCCTGCCACTATGGAAAATAAGCTTGCTCACCCTTAGAAGTTAAACCACTTGCCACAACTAAAGAATTCCCCTGTAATAAAATTGAAAACATGCACACTGAAAAAGTTTACTCAAAAAACAAAAAAACAAAAAAAAACAAAAAAAAAAAAACAAAAAAAAAGGCCGGGCGGTGGTGGCGCACGCCTTTAATCCCACCACTCGGGAGGCAGAGACAGGCGGATCTCTGTGAGTTCGAGGCTAGCCTGGGCTATCAAGTGAGTCCCAGGAAAGGCGCAAAGCTACACAGAGAAACCCTGTCTCGAAAAAAAAAAAAAAAAAAAGTTTACTCAAAATTTCCAAATACATTTTTCATAATTACATAGGTATAAAAAGCCCAAACTTCCATCGAACAATAAATGGATAAACATACTATGGTATATGTGTACAATAGAATATTCATTAAAGAAAAAATGCAATAGGTTATTTACATAAGCTACAGTGTGGAAGGATACTGCCAACATTATTGTAAGTGAAAAAAGCAAGAGATTAAAAGACTATGTATTGTTTAATTCTCATAATGGATGAGTCCCTAAATAAACAGAAAGCACTTCAACCTCCCTTAGCTCTAGTGTGTGCATCAGTGTGTTTGTAGAAGCTGGTAGGTATTGACTGGCAATATTTACAGTTGTTTGAGTTGCCAATGCAAAAAAAAAAAAAAAAAAAAAAAAAAAAAAAAAAAAAAAAAAAAAAACCTAAACTAGAACCATGATGCAGTACAGCTCTGCAAGCTTATTAAGGAGACCACTAGATTTTACAGTTAAAATATGAGGCAAATCTGTTTTAACATTTTATTATAAAACCTAACAGTAAAGAGTACACAGTGTTCTTCCAGACCTGAGTTCAGTTCTCAACAAGCACAACCACTTGCAGTAGCTAACGACTGCTTATAATGTTAGCTCCAGAGTGTCTGAAACCCTCTTCTGGTTTCCAATGACACACACACACACACACACACACACACACACACACACACACACACTCACACAAGCACACACACAGAGATACACATAAATAAATTAATTAATTAATATTTAAACTTTTTTTTATTTTAAAGAACTTGCAAGTAAAATCATCACAGGGCAAAATTAACCAGACCAGGAATCTATAATCTTCAATGAACTTCTATACCCCTCAAATCTATGAAAAAGCAAAAGAATATCCCCAGGATACAGATGAACCCGATCAATAGAGGATTGTGTTTTTGCTGTAAATCATTTTGTTTCCTTATTTATCTCTTTTTTACCCTGCTAATTAAATTGAATCTGTTAGTGATAAAATAAAACTCTTTTTACATCTGGATCCTTATGAAAAGCTTATAGAAATATTAAATGATTGTAAAGAAGCATGAGTTTTTTCCCTTCTCTATTTTATTATCCACGTATTTAGTTTCATACATGAAATTTCAGAAATTCATTTATGATGTTTTGAGTTACATTTCTTTATGAACATGTTCAATGTTCTGATAGTTATCATAAAAATAACAATACTTAAGACCAACTTCCTTTAAATTTCTTTGCTGTAATGGATGATAAGATATATTAATTAAAAGCCAATACTCTTAACTGAAAAAAAAATCTTTTTTTTTTATAACTCATTCCTTTAAGAATTGAAGCAAAGTTAAATTTACCTATATTTTGGAATTTAGTTATAAAAGGAAAGTTATAAGAGAGCCTGAGAATTTCCTGTATTATATATGTTTCTACCTCTTACAAATGTGAAACCTCCATGATCACTTTTATGACTTACATTTTAAATATTTCCAGGAAAATATCAATAAATTAGACTTACATGAATATAGCATGTATGTAGTTACATGTAGCATTTATGAGATTCTTACATGTGTATAATTATTTACTTTGAGTGTCATTAACTACAATGCGTAACATTTTGTGTTGAGCTTTGTTAGAGTTGTTTAATACAGAGCAACTCTATTTCTAATGATCCAAGTGTAAGTAATTATTCAGAATGCATTTTCATTGCACATGGACACCAGAAAACAAAACATGGAGATGAAACAAGATCTGAAACATGACCAGCATACACATTTCATGGCTTCCCAAAAGTGAAATATCTACCATCTTAATTCCATGATCATTACTGATTTACATACGGGAGAATAGAAGTACAGGATACCCTAATGTCATAAAACAATTAGAAGAAAATGACACGTTTCAAATACACAACATACTTTAGCAAAGAACAAAACAGTTTAAAGAATGTTATGTGAAAAGTTTTCATGCACTTTTGTGATTTTTTTGGAATGATTTTTTCCAACACAATTTTCTTTAACTTTGGCTGCAAAATGACTGAATTCCTTTCTGCTTCAAATGTCAGAATTCTGGTAGTTATAGATGAACAGTGTCATAATTCAAAACTAATACTTTTTGACTGGTTCCAGTTCAGTGATTTTCTAGTTTTGCAAAGGATATATCTAAAGCATAAGAAAATAAAAGTAAGAAACCTGACAAGTTCTCTCAAACTTCATTGCAAGTTCAATAGTCCCTACCGTGCTGGCTTAGATGACCTGCTGTCATCTGTCAGCCTGTCACAGATTGTCACACATTCAGTTCTGAGGACATAGTAATGTGTTTGCATGCTAACTAAAGAATTAAATAAAGATCTATCTTTGATGAAGTAAAACAATTTTGAATAGGAATCTATTTGACCGATAAAGATACTCAACAATTGACAAATAAGAATTCATAAGATTCAGAAGTTCTGTACAACTAAGGAAACAATCAGTTGAGTGAAGAGGAAGCTAATAGATTAGGAGAGAATCTTTGTCTGCTATACATCTGATAGAGGGTTAAGATCCAGAATATATAAAGAACAACAACAGCAAAAGGGATAAATTAAAAAACAACAACAACCGAACAACAGCAAAAGCACAAATGACCCATTTAAAAATGAACTTGGCAACTGAACGGAGAGTGATCAAAAGAACAAATAAAAAACACTCAGAAGCATTTAAAGAATGCTCATTGTCCCTACCAATTAGGGAAATGTAAATCAAAATAACTTTGAAACTTCATCTTACTGCTTGAAATTTCATCATCAGAATAACAAAGGTCAACAAAACAAATGACAACAAAGGCTGAAGAAGATGTGGGAGAAAGTGACCTCTCCTACTGTTGGTGTCATTCAAAACTGGTCCAGCACTCTGAAAATTAGTGTGACAAAGCTAAAAAATCAGTCTTCCATATGACTCCGCTATATGACTCCCTGGATGATCAAAGGCCTTGATATTTCATACCAGAGATACTTGCTCAGTCATCTCCATTGCTGTTTGAATAAGAATAGCTAGAAAATGGAGAAAAAGGGGGCCTTCTGTTGACAACAGGATAATGAAAATGTGGCATGCATCCACTATGGACTATTTGGCTATAAAGAAAAAATGAAATTATTAAATTTGTAGGTAAGTTAATAGACCTGAGGAAGATCATATTAAGTGAGGTAATCCAGATCCGGAAAGACAGATGTTGCATGCCCACACTCATTGGAATTTCCTGTCTCTAAATTATCAAAAGTGAGTTTATAAACGAGAATAACTACAGAAAGGGGAAAGTCAAGAGGCACCGTTTCCAGGAAGGGTGGGAACTAGAGCAGGTAAGAGCAGGCACAAGTGAAATAAAGGGGGGAATGAAAAACTGAGAGTCTTTAGTTAGAGAGGGGAAGGGACATAAATACAGAAACAATGAGGAAGGGGCTGAACAAAAGTAAAACAGTGTGAGTGTCTGAAAGTATCATCAGGATTCATTCTATTATCGATCTACCTACTATTAACTATCTTCACAAAAAGTACCTGTAGGACAAATATTTTGATATGCTACCCCAAATAACCATAGACTAACAAAACCCCAACACTAGGCATGAGAAGCTGCTTTTGAATTCTTGGTCAGGGTTTTCTAAGAGACTCCCCAAACTACAGAACATTGTTGTTGTCCTCGGTTGCCCCCTACAGGTACAAGGGCAAATATGTATTGCAGAAGAAATCATTCACTTTGGACAGAGCCCCAGAGGCTCTCAAGGTAGATATGACCTGGAAGCCTCCTCAGGGAGCTAGCTTTCATAGTACTAGAAGGTACCTGGCAAGCTTCCAAAGGAGAGAAGCAATCAATAGTCTGTCCAAGCTATGAAACTATGAACTAAAACAAGAGCCTATTGGCAGCAGTGGCATACGTACCTTGGTGGAAAAACAAAACAAACCAAACAAACAGCTCTCTCTTTGAACTTAACAGCCTGCTCGACAAGATCAATATCACTCCTTGTACTAGAAAACTAGCCAACTACCCAGAGATCTTGAAGAAGAATCTACAACTGCTAACATAATCCATAACTGCATTCTAAATAGTTATCCTTATACTCTCTGATAAATGTAGCTCTTACCCCCACCAAGGAAATTTATCTTTGCAACAGATGAAGATCATTACAGAGAATCACCATCAATCAAAAGATAGAGTTTGAAGCCTGGTAACTACTGGTACATCTCCAATGTGACTCCTGGACCACTGTAAAAAAAAAAAGAGAGAGAGAGAGAGAGAGAGAGAGAGAGAGAGAGAGAGAGAGAGAGAGAGAGAGAGAGAGGAAAGATGGTAAGAGCTGGAGAAACAGGAAGATTGTGGAGAATTGTGTGTCTTAGAAATATCAGAGAAGCTAGACACATGAAGTCACACCAGCATGTTTGCTTAAATATAATTGGAACAAGGAAGACACTAATAGATTTGCATATATGGAAGGAAGGAAGCCTCAACATTAGACTAAGAACTACAGGCAACTAAGGGATGCTGAGAGTGAGAAAATGTGTGTTCCTCAGGAAAGAGCACAGGAATTGGTTATCCAATACCAAATGATCACTCTTACAAGCATATACATACAACACTATACAGAATTAACTTGTTGTATTGGTATATAGAAGAACACACACACACACACACACACACACACACACACACACACACACACACACACACCCAATTAAAGGAAAAGGCCATGGATTTGAAAGGAACCAGGGCAGAAATATATGAGACAGGCTGCAGAGCAGGTGAAGAAGAGGTTGAATGACGTAATTATACTATAATTTCAAAAGATATTTTTAAAGATTTATTTATTTATTTTATGTTTACAGTTTTTTTTTTCTACAAGTCTGTCTGCACACCAGAAGAGGTCATCAGATCCCATGAAACTCCAGTTATAACCAGTTGAGAGGTGTCATGTGGCTGCTGGGAAATGTACCCAGGATCTCTGGATAGAGCAGCCATTGCTCTTAACCACTGAGCAATCTCTTCAGCTAAATTGAATGAACAAAGGGGTATCTACATAGTTTACAAGTACATGCTCTTGACTTCAGGGGTTCTTTTGGGGAACACTCAGTAAACATATAATCATGCACCCTGAGCATACTCAGCTCCTGCTCTTCCCATACTGTAAATACACAAGCATAAGGTAATAGCTACTAAATCACTATCATCCTTCTCATATGTTTTGACTCTGAGGTTGCAATTATGAGTTTTGATTATATATATTATGTGTTCCTGGGGATTGAACTCAGGACCTTTCCTGTGCTATACAATAAGGATCTACTGAGACATATATCCTTCCCTCTTTATTTGTAAGATTTTATTTTTATTTTGAATTATGTGTATGTGTGTGTGGAGATGAAGGAGCTTATACACAAGGGTGATGTCCATAAAAGTAATGACAGGGATCCCATGGAGTTAGGGTTACAGATAAGTGTGAGCCTCCCGATGTACAATTCAATTCTCTACAAGAGTATTATGTGCTGGCAATGGTTAAACTATCTCTCTAGGTACAATCTTTGTTTGTTTGTTTTACTTTAAATGTTGAGACAAAATATCATTAAGTTGCCCAAGCTAGGAGTAAACTTATTCTTTAGGTCAGGCTGGGCTTGAATGCTCATTATTACTTCCCCAACCTTCCAAAAGTATGTGGAATTATATACCTTTCCCACCAGGCTAGCTTATCTGTACATATGCAATTGTCATTTTCTCCTAAATTCTGAATCATTGAGAGAAGAGCAGTTTATTTTCAGCTTGGCATTCCTTCATCACCAATATTCTTAGGCCTTAATATATAAATCAAATCAGGAAACAATTAGATGTTTTAATTAATTGTTGTAAAGTGCCAAAAGTATGGTTCTGGTTATTTGAAAATTGTTTAAATGAATTAATAATTGGTTAATTTTACTAGTATTTTCACTGAAGTAAATATGATAGAAGAATATTAAAGTAAAAAGATGGATTGTCAGGTCATTTGTAAAGAAAATACACTTCTCCAAGTTCCAATTATACTCACATGCCAAGGTGATGAATGAAAGTAAATAATCTAGAGAAGAGACATGAGTAGCAAAAGCAATGTGGTATTTTGGAGGAAATACTGAACAAAAGAAGCCCAGTAGTGTAAGTTTTGGGAAATCCAAATGACACATAAAGTTTAATTAATAGAATTGTATTGATGTCATTTATCAGCTCTTTGTATGAAAGATGGCAACATCAGTTGACATGGAATGATAAGTATATTGGATATCTCATCATTTTTTTAAAATACTTTTATAATTTAAAAGTATTTATATATAATTTATTTAGTACAACCTTTTGATGGTATGACTGATTTAGGAATCCTTTAGAATGGGTATATTGAAAGCTTGGATAGTTTACTAAGAACCCTTGGTAAATCTAAAGTTATACTAATTTCTCACTTACATGATGAATAATGATAACAGGAAAATATTAATAGTCTTTGTTTTCATGATTGAATTAGTATGGTTCTATAAAAGTAGTAAAATTTGCACGTACTATTAAATATAAGTAACTTATAAGTATACTATTAAGTATAAGTAACATTACTGTAGCTCACTTTATTTATTTTATTATTATTTTTATTTTGGTTTTTCGAGACAGGGTTTCTCTGCATAGCTTTGTGCCTTTCCTGGAACTTTGTAGTCCAGGTTGGCCTCAAACTCACAGAGATCAGCCTGCCTCTGCCTCTCAAGTGCTGGGATTAAAGGAGTGCGCCACCACTGCCCAGCATACAGTTCATTTTATGATCTCAAATAGAAGCTGAGCTGTTTTAGGGAGTGCTTGGTGGGACTGTGTGGTGTAAAGGTACGGCAGTTCATGCATGCTGTTTATTCGGAACCAAGGTGACACTGATGTTGCTTGACTGAGCACAAGAGAGTGCTGTCAAAAATACTGCAGCCAGGTTACTTGTTTCATTTTGAGTTAATATTTGGTTGTTGCTTGTTCAGGCAAACTTTTGCTGTTGTCAAAGTACCCATAAATTTAGTTATATGATTATATATAGAGGCATTGCTCACAAGCTAAGAGACCCTTTATTTACATTCTTCTATGTACACCCAATGAAAGTAAGCAGTTCAAAATAAAAAGCCATCAAAACACAAAGAAGAATATTTGGGAATAAGTGATCAGATTGAGTGAGGAGGTAGAAGGGAACCCAACCTAATATGGAAATCTGACCAAAGTACATACATTAATAAAAAAGTCATAATGAAACGTATTTTATGTATAATATAGCAATAAAATGAAAAAAATTAAGCATGATTTTTTGTGAATTTAATAGGTATATTTATCAAATAATTCTTAAGGAAACGTTAGCTGTAGCCTGTGACAGGAAAACTCTACTGGAATATGCAGCCTTAACACCTATTTTATAGAGTAAACAGGAAAGAAATACTCAAGGTGACTAAATGTCTAAATCTGCCGATAAAATATGCATGATGGGGCTATGGGAAGCAAAAATGGATTCTACAACCAACACTGGACCTACTGTGTACCCAAAAGATGCAAGACAAAAGTGAACAATCTATATAACCCAAAAAAGTTTGTTAGGTGAGCAGTGGAAAGACAATGATATGTGAAAAACATCATCTTCCTCCTGCCATAGAAAAATATAACACGATGCAGAAAGCATGGCATTTTGGCTTTTATAAGATGTGCATCAGACATGATCCTTCTATCCTCACCAATGTTATATAGGGGCCTGTGAGATGGCTGAGTAAGTACAAGTGCTTGATGCTGAGCCTGGGGTTCTGAGTCAGATTTCTGGAAACCATATAGTGAAAGGAGAGAATCAACTCCCTAAGTTGTCTTCTCTCCATGATGTTGCCATGGCATGTGCTCAGATGCATAGGCACATGCACACACACACACACACACACACACACACACACACACACACACACACACACACCTAAATAAATAATTTTTAATGAAATATAATTGGAGGCATTTCTCAACCCTCATCTGAGAGGCTTCTATTTGCAGTAGATGGTGATTAAAACAGAAGGCTTACAACTGGCCAAGGTGCAGAGAATAAGAGACCGAAGAATGCTCAACCCTAAGTGGAGCAGATATATTACCCAACTCCCAGACTCAAGGATCACTGTGGATGAGTGGAAGAGGCATAGAAAATTGATGGCTATGAGGAAACATCTGGACACAGCAGGGCAGCTGCACATAAGAACACACAGCAGTTGCAGCAGCATGCACTAAACCTACAAAAATCCCAAGCAGACCAAATCCTAGTATGAGCAGGGGAGGAAAACACAAAATACCACCACGATATACAGAGAAATTGCCAGGTGCTTGGAGATGCAGAATCTTTTTTTTTCCTGAGAATAGCCTGTGGTAATTCAACCATACTACAGTGGAAGACCACACATGCACACAATTTGGGTAGACAATTTGGAACTGGAGGTTTTGAAAGATAGAAGATGATAGGTTGGGAGAGAAAGGAAGGGGGGTTGGTCTGAGATGAGCTGGGAATGGAGATAGATATTATTAAAACAAACTATACAAAGCTCTCAAAGTGTTTATAAAGATAATAAAAATAATGCTGTGTTTGCCTGGAATCAAATCCTTTGGAATTAGAGACTATAGGCATAAACCATGGAGACACATTCATCGGGCCCATGTATTGTGGCACTCTGATGCACCACTCACTTAAATCAATATAAATGTCTCAAAGGACAGAATTACTTGGACAGATGAGGTTCTGATCTTAGGAAAACTCAGGGATAAGTCCATAAAATGGGTGAAGTGCTATTCTCATGGAGATTTTCACTGTACTTGTTTTGTCCACTGATCTCAAGTTACAGTGATTGTTTTCAACTGAAACTCCCTAAGGTATGTATCACCTACAACTTGTTGCTTGTAAGTTAAAAAAAAAATCTCCAGACAAAAATATCAGTGAATATATCTATGCTCCAAGTCTCGGTTTTCAGATCTTATTATTAAAGACATATGAATTGTTTATCAACTTCTTCTAAAGCTTCACTGGACTTTCTGTATTGGCATTCTTCCAGTGCCTATATGGAGAAAATATTGTACAGGCCTCTCATCCTATGTACATTCAGGTTCAAATAAAGAGAATGGTGAAGCATGCTACTCAACTCTTCCTGAAAATAATGTAAGAGTTGTTATACCAATACTGCATTAAATACTCACCTTGGCCATATTGGCAAAGCATGGAGTCAATTCTTTCCTTTACTGGTGAGTCACTGGATCCCACTGAGAGCCTACTGAGATTAATGAGGCACATCTCCCCTAGAAAGATTGGCAAGACTTCAACGTTTTGATTTGTTGGTTCTCAAGTCTATTCCAGCCTTCAGGCTTCTACTCTATATTCCTGAAAGTGATATTTACAATGGGCTTTCCTGAAAGTTGATTAACATAGGTTTCTTGGGCTGAAAATGAGTGCCAAACCATCTTCCCTCCCTTTGCTTCTTAATACTTTTGACAATAATGAGTGACTAAGTCTCCAAATATGAGTGGTTGATTCCAATAAAGCCACAAATATTCAGTAATGGCAAGTGGGGCAGTGGGGTTGGGGTGGGAGTGTGGGTAAGCCTTCAGCAGTTCACAGGGTAACAGCAACCAGTATCTAGCAGTGTAGCATAAGCAACAGCAAGTGTGGTTATAATATGCCATCACCCCTTGCTTTAACTCTTGGCTTAAAGCAGTGTTTTGCTTCCTTGTGTTTTAGATACTCTTATTACCAGCTCCTTTTGTGCACGGCATAGCATGGTTTCTCTATTCATAGCTCATTGGTGCTGAGGATGTTGCCAATTACCATTGTAATGATGTCCAGAGACCAACAATGGAAACTTTGACTTGGGTTGCTTTGAAGAAAAAATGATACTGGAAGCATTTCTTTTTGATTCTCACTTTTATAAATAAAAGCACTTGAAGCTTGAATTTCAAAGAACGGCTGATATCTTTTTTTTAAAAAGTCAGGATAAACAGATCTAATCCTATCTTACTGAGTGATGTTAAATTACAGAGGTTTAGGTACTGTAATAGCAGTAGTTTCTCCACATTATTTTGGTGTTGATCAGATATCGAGAAAGCTGTGTTTGAACTTTTCAGTTGTTTTATGAGAATAACAAATGAAAGAAAACTTCCAAAGAATTTCTTTAAAAGAATTTCTGATAATGAAGGCATGTGCATGGCTTTGCCATGTGGCAATTCAAGAGTCCTTGCTCTCAAGTGGCTATACACAAGGGTTATTAATAATTATTTTGTCTCATCAGATTTTAATTATCATATCCAGGACTTTAGAAATTAATTTAGGTACTGGATAGGCTTGTGAGGACAATTATTTCCTTCATAATTTTAAAAGGCAAAAATCATGTTATGTATTATATATTACATATATATATACACACATATATATGTGTATATATATGTCTATATATATAACCTATTTAATATAAGTTTTTGATGATATGGGACACCTGTTCCTTATAAATAAATAGTTATTGAAAATGGAAGTAATAGTAAGTAATTAGAAAGTTGGTATTCAGCCTCTGCTTTGGTCAATAATAAAAGTTAATTTGACATCCTCTTTGTATATTTCTATGTACATTTATTTAAATAAATTTCACATATTTAAGAACTGAAATTATACTATATTTTTAAGTCAGTTCTCTAATCAAACATAATACTTTGTAAAGTCTAGAAATTTTGCTAATGGGCTCTCTCACATCCTGAAATCTTATTACTCTCTACAGATAAATACATAGATAAATAGATGTGGCCATGTCATACCAGTATTTAGTAAAAACATTGGCATTGTAAGTTACTAACTTGGAGACGTTAACAAACTTTTGGGACTAGAGTAATATTTGGCTGTGAGATTTCATCATTTGGGAAAATTTGTGGTTTGATTTTGATTTTTTTTTGCAGTGCTAGAATTTGAACCCAGGGATTAGTAGGTATTAAGTCACTCTTCTACCACTAAGCTACATCCAATATCCTCTCAACAGAAATTTAATTTTCCAAGAAAGAAAACAAAATAAGATGATGATAAAACAACCAGTACTCAAGAGAAATGTTAAAAGAACATTTCACAAATTATATTATTTTCTCTAATTTTCTAACATAAGAGAAATATTGAATTATGGTTCTAGCCTGCAATAGTTAGACATTTCTACATGATCATGATGGTACATTGATTAAATGATTAAGGACTATTTAACAAAATTTACTATATTACAAACTACTTTATACCAGCTGAACGACAAGAGAAAACATTGCTTCTCTTTCTGAATTTATGACTGAGACAAATAAAGGTAGAGAAGTATAAAATTACAAATTGTGATAAAATAGAGTGAGGAATAGCTATTTCCTATGATAGAGATCATTATACTGAAGATTGATACATTTAAAACTTCAGTATTTAGCAATTACATAAAGAAACAGAAATTCTGCAAAAAGATACAGAAGAGGAAGATAGAAATGTTGTTGTCATGGATACGAAAATAAAAGTGCAAAATGGAGGCGACCATACACAATTCCTTCAAATTATGCAGAAATTGCTGTTAAGATGAACGATAAATATTCACAATCAAATTCAGTGACATAAAAAGTATCCTATATTTTTACATGAATGCATGCGTTTTGTTTGTTGCAATCCAGTTAGAGGGTACTGAAGAATTTTTGCTGCAGAGGGAAACAAAGGAAACTTTTGCAGATATCTCTCAGGAACTCTTTTTCTTTAATAAAAGGTGGCAGAGATAGAAGGAAAAGTTCTCAAAAGTTAGAACTCAGGCATGAAAAAACCTGAGACTAGCTATACCCAGCAGATATAGAAACAGTATAACTTTAAAGTGAGCCCACCAGGATCTGATGGATATTTCTAAACACAGGGCCATGTAGGCACCATAATTAAAATCAGTGGGTGGACAAAACAAAATAAAAAAATGTGAAAAAAAAGATTTGTATGGAGAAGAAGATATTAATAGGAGTCAAGGGAACGAATAGAGGTGTCTGAGAAGATAGTAGCCAGAATGCATCATGGACATGTATGGAATAGGCAAAAACACATTTATTTTACAGGAAACTCCTACATCTAAAAAAGGAATGATGATGTGTGGTGACATATTGTGCACTCTAATAAAATTTGCCTGAAGATCAGAGAAATGAACAAGCCACTAGGTTAAACATAGAGGCCAGGCAGTGGTGGCACATACCTTTAATCCCAGCACTCAGGAGGCAGAGATCTGTCTGGATCTCTGTGAGTTCAAAGCCACCCTCTACTACAAGAGATCGATTCAGTCTAAGAGAGAAACAAAGCCAGGCAGTGGTGGCACACTCCTTTAATCCCAGTACTTGGGAAGCACACATGCCTTTAATGGCTGGGTGGAGAAAGGTATATAAGGTGTGAGGAGACAGGAACTAAAGACGTTTTGGGTGAGAACTCAGAGGATTTCGTTCAGAGGATTTGTGGAGTTGGCAAGGTGAGATGTGGCAGTGGTTTGGTCCTTTGTCTCTCTGATCTTTCAGCATTTACCCCAATATCTGCTCTGGGGTTTTTATTATAAGACCATTAGAAATTCAAACAATAACAATGACCATGGGGAAGAATTCAGAAAAAATAGCCAAAATATTATTGGTAGAAATGTGAATTAGTAGAAAAGTTATAAGAAACACTGTCCTCTTCAACAATTACTTAGAAGAACAGGAAGGCAACTGGAAGTCCACAAGAATAAAGAAACATACATGAGGAAGAATTCTGAAGTAAATGGTAGAAGAATATCATCTTATGGATGTGGAATGAGCAACATAAAGAAGCAGTTTTCTAATAAATAACAGTTTTTGATTTCCCATGTAACAACACATAGTTACATTCACCCAGCATTGAGTATTTGTGAGTTGAATACACTGGAGCAAAGCCATAGAGCAGAGGCTTGTTAAGAGATACTTATTACCATGTAAGATTGTGAAAATAACTTTAACAAAGAAGAAAAGATTCAGACTAGGTGAAGGAAATCAAAGACAACTGATTGGAAGTTTTCATAAGGCAAACCTAGTGTTACAAGGGAGAAATAGAGAAATAAGCTTGATTTTAACGTTTAATGAACAACAACATAGCTTCAGATTGGTGTCAAGTCAAGTAACCCAGAGGACATGCTGCAAATTAACAGTGTTGGAAATCAAATGTACATCAGATCTGAAAGTAACAGATTCATTTTATGAAAATAATGAAAGAACTCAATTCTGTCTATCTCTATCTCATTCCATTTCTCAACCTCATCAGCTCTCCCCCTATTTGATCAGTTCTCATCTTCCATCCCTGGCCCCAGTCCACCCGTAGAATCTACTCTACTTCCCTCTTCCAGGGAGATCCATGTGTCCCTCTTAGTCTCTTCCTCTATCTCTAATCTCTCTAGGTCTATGTATTGTAGCTTTATTATCATTTATTTAAAAGTTAATATCCACATATAAGCAAGTACAGGATAGGTTTACTTTCTAGGTCTGGGTTATCTCGCTCAGGATGCATTTTAATTCCATCCACTTGCCTGCAAATTTCATGATGCCATTTTTTAAACAGCTGAGTAATACTCCATCTGTAAATGTAAATATTTTTCTTTATCCATTCTTCTGTTGAGGAACATCTAGTATGTTCCTAGTTTCTATCTTTTAGGAATAGAAAAACAATGAATATGGTTGATAAAATGTCCTTGTGGTGGGATAGAGCATCCTTTGAGTATATTCATTCTCAAGAGTGGTATAGTATCTCTGGATACTGAGATAGATCGATTTCCATCTTTCTTAAGAACTGCTAGACATTCGAGGGGTTATAGAGAAATCTAGTACAGTGGAAACTACCTAGAATATATGAAACTGATTGTAATGAAGTCTCCAAATGATGGAGGAAACAGTCCTAACTGGCCTTCTCATGTCACCAAATGAAGCTTCCAATACTGGGACTGGATTACATCGAGTTGAATTGTTGGCCAAAGAGATCCCATTGATATCCTCAAACAATCCAGGCTGCTGTTGCCAAGACAATACGGTGCTAGGAACAAACTGATACTAAGGTACCATTGCTGAAGACAATAGCCACACAACTGATTAAACATGGAGAGGTCAAGCAAGTGCCTACATAGAAACCTCACCCCCATGTTCTAGTGTCTTTGGTATGGAAAGGTACTCAGCAGGTCAACAGAAGAGAAACATAAAAACCAACATAGCCACAAAACCTTTAATCTACAATCTCTTCTGCCTGCCAAATAAACTAGGTCAATGGTGGCACAAAACCTGTGAGAGTAACCAACCAATATCTCAGGCCCACTCCATGAGATGGAAACCATATCTGGGTGACCAAGAATCAGAAAATAGATAGCACAGAGACCTAGGCTAAAATCAAACACTAGTGTTCTTAAAAATAGTGATAAAAAGATAAAATAGTATGATATTTCACTATGTTCATAGATCAGTGCCTTATTCAGCCATCATCAGAGAAGCTTCCTCCTGTAGCAGATGGAAACAAATACTGAGACCCACAGCCAGACATTACATATACACACATGAGAGAGAGAGAGAGAGAGAGAGAGAGAGAGAGAGAGAGAGAATGGAGGACAACAAGTAAACAAAAATCTCTAAATCAACATGAATTCACAGAGACTGAAGCAGCAAACACAAAGTCAACATGGGTTTTCACCAGGTCCTCTGCATATATTATATCTTTCAGTTTATTATTTTATGGGACCCTTGAGTGTGTTAATTAGTAGGTCTCTGATTCTTGTGTTGTCTATTGAGGTTTTTTCCTTCTGTTGGTTTGCCTTGTCCATCTTTGATGTGGTGGTATTTGTTTTATATTATTATATTCTATTTTCTTATGCTTTGTGTTATCAATTATGAGTCCATTCTTTTCTAGTGAGAGACAGAAAGGTAGTGAATCCAGATGGGAGGGGGGTTAGGGTGGAACTGGAAGGAGTAGATGAGGGGAAACTGTAATCAGGATGTATTGTATAAGAAAAAAGTTATTTTTTTAATAAAAGTGGGAGGAAAAAGAAAGAAAAGGAAAAAAAAAAACCTGACACAAATAGACAAGGAACAAAGAGTGTCCAAAGATGCCATTTAAAAAAAAAGTAAGAACTACTTGAGATGGTACCTGGTAAAGTTCTGTAGTACACTGAATATAGAAAGACCTATGGCTGATACACATCATATTATGTTATACTTAGCATGGCAATGCAACAAAAGCATGAAAGCACAGAATTTTAGGCATCATTAACCATACTTAAATGCTTAAAAGTCTCAAGAAGCCATACATGTGTAAACAACATTCTATAATATAATAGTATTAATCAATATAACTCATAGTCAATAATGCATTAGAAATCTCAAAATTTGAGCATACTATGTAATGTATAGAACATCTGATTAATTTTCTGAAAATGAAATTTAATAATCAAATTTTCATTGCTTGTATTTAATTTCCTTAGTAAGTTTAAGTATATCTAATTTTAATAAATGTTTGTTTAAAATAGGGGATATTGTCCACACAGGTTACAAGTAGTATGTCTAGAGTCTGTGGAAGCTATAAGTTGGGAAACTTATGCTAGTTTATAGTAGATAGAAATCAGGAATACTGTTCAACATGTTGCAGTTCCCTGGGTGTCTCCTGTAATGAATGATAATCTAGTGAAATAATATTCAGCCTTCAAAATGAGTGAGTTCTAATACTTGACAATCACACAAGCATTATATCAGGTAATATGAATCAAATATAGTAGAAAATATAACATGTTCTCACTTGCATAATGAATCTCGAGTGGCTGATCTCACTGATCTTAGAAATACAATGTGGTTCAAAAGGCTGGAAGAATAAAGGATGGGAAGAATATAGAAAGACTGGTCACTGGACAATAGCCACAATTATAGAGGAGCAGAAGTTCAGGTGAAGAAGGGAGAAAGAACATAAGAAAGGAAGACAGACACAGGGAAGGAGAAAAACAAATGCAAAGAAACCCCAAGGCTGCTTTTCTGCCACAGTGTAGGAAGACACACAACCACTTTCTAAATGATTCTATGATCAGGGTGGAAGCTCATTAACGTAGGTGAACAAATAATGATACGCTGTCAAAGAAGGATAAGGTGTTATAGTTACTCTTACCCCTAACCCTTAACATTCATGGTAGATGACTAAAGGGAATTTTGTTTGCTATCAAAACAACGCAGTTGAACTCACAGGAGGGCATATGAACTCACAGCAGTTGTAACAGCATAACTTGCAAGACCTGCTCAAGCCCAGGCCAAACAAAACTCTAGCCTGGAGAGAGGAATTTGAAATGAAGTCTCTTCCCTACTATTGTGGGACAAAGTTTTTCCTTGGGATCAATAACACATGCCTATTCATCCCAGATAGGAAGCCCACAACTGACTAAAATATAGACACCACTTAACTCTAACTTGGTGAACCAAGGAGTTTTATTGTGATTACTTACAGGAATATGAATGAGAGGTTACTTAAAGGAGCAGAAATGACTACAAGACAGCTGCATCCCTAAGGCCCCCCTTCAGCATGGGATGATAGGAAAAATCTAGAATAGTAGAATCCACTTGCTGCCTTTGGAAAAATAATATGCTCATTATCTCACAATATTCTGAGACAGCTCTGACTGAATGTTGTATAATCCAACTAAGATAGAAGATGTAGAATTTACCCAAGATTTAGCTTATGGAAAGTATATTGGAACTGACACAGACTAATATATCACCCTCAATACATTTGGTAGGTAGAAGAAAATCCCTTGCTTTCAAACCTACACATGTACAAACCAATGTTTCATTTGACCCCATTCTTAAAATTGAGACTCATTATTCGACCACAAACAGATTTCAGAATCTAAATTTATAGGCAGTTCATGAAGAAACTGACTTAAATCTTTGATATGCTTGCACGATGTCAGTGCACAATTTATTACACACCAGAGTAATCAAGACTTTTTCTTTATTCATTTCCATATTCCAAGTCTAAAAAGGAAAATGATGGTTAGGTCTATTTATTAGATTCCTAGCTAGTATTTAGAATTGCTATCTACAAGTAGAGTTTTATATTTGTAGTATATTGCTGATGTGGAAGACTTCTCTGAGGACTAGCTATCAGAGCATCCAAAGGTTCCATAGAAGGACCAAGAAAGAAAATAAATTAAAAGTCCTACTTAGCTATAAAACCTTAGAACCACAAAAATGATGACCATGGCAAGATACGCCTATGACGTGATGGCAGAATTTCTATCTTGGGGAAAAACAATAGTAAACTGATTGGGTTAAGGCCACTGAATATGAAAAAAAAAAAAAAAACATCATTCCTGGTAATGTAAACCTAGCCAACAACCTGTGGCTGGTGAAGTCATAGAACTTAGCGGAAAACCTGTAACTTATTTTCTGAAATGTGTATAATTTTCCAATATGTTCTAAATATCTATCCTTATATCCACAGATAAATATAGTTCTCACCCTTCATCAAAAAAAAAAAAAACTTTCTGCAAACAGATGGAGACCATCACAGTGATTCACAAATTATCAAAATACAAAGAACAACCTACTGTGATGCAAATTTGCAATCGATATATCTATATCATAACCTATTCATAAGACTCAGGGAAGTTTGTAGAAGTGAGAGTGGAAAAAATTGTAAGAGCCAGAGCATCACCATGTTTGCTATGAGGGAGAATCTGCTATATATAACAAGGCTTTGCTCCAGTGAAACAAGATTGGCACAGTGATAATACCAGTTGGCATCCCAATATGGATGCAGAAAATCTTAAAAATTTACCTCTGCATGAAGAGCTATGAGTATTTAATGACTACTTAGAAAGTATTTATTCTCCAGGGAGGAATAACCTGAAAGGTTATACAATACCAACTAATCATTCCCCAAAACATGTGCATATGAATATTACTAAATGGATAAAGAAAGACATGTGTGTTTATATATACAATATATATTTATATATTTACTTAATGATGAATAGTCATTAAGTTGAAAGACAGTAGGGTTTGGAAGAGCTTGAAGAATGAAAGCGCAGGGTGAAAATCATGTAAATACAGTTCTCATGCATGAAATTCTCAAAAAATATATAATAAAACTAGTACTCATAAAAAGATGACTAAGAAATTAAATGTGGCTATCATATTCATCATCAAAATTATAATATAGGAGATTTTGTTACATTTGTATTTATTAGTTGTACTTTTTCTTCACACTTCAACCTTTCATTGTTATTTATTCTTTTATATATTTAATGATGAAAATAAAATCCCAGGACTTACTTGTGCTTGGGAAGCATGACTTACTGAATTATGCCACCATATTTTTTTATTTTTTAATTAATAGGAATGACCTTTTGTATCACCATCTCATTTCTATACACTCTGTCATTTGCCTGGTGTCATCAGTCCAGAACCATATGATTATTCTAATTTGATTATTTCTTGTTGTTAATTTGGAATACACAGTTACCATAAATTAATATAAAGCTAGCACAAAGCTTAAGCTTAATTCAGTAATCAAAGAAAATCACTTCATAATCTACTCATGATTCAAATCCCATAGTTATCTTATTGACCCATCTGAATATTACATATGAGATACTTAACCTAGAAATTCTTTATTGAATATTCCCTTTTTCATATGCCATATCTTTCTGTATAAATTTCTATTTATTTTTTCCTATCAGTTTTTTTATTCATAATCACATTTGCTCACAGTTCCTACAAACTTGGAATCTATTTGGTAAAGGTTAAATGTTGCTAAAATACAAAGTTCACTGCATTAAAATTGTGAAAAATAACACCTTGAGTAGTTTTCAGGAGCTTTCTTGATAAATTAACTATACATAAATTGCAAAACCAATGTAAAGAAAGTGGGTTGATATATCCCATTTAATTTGATAAGCACTGTGACTTCTTTATAAATATAACTTTGTATGATGGTGAGCCCTTTCTGTCTCTGACATAATTACCCCTCTAAGTTTACAAACTGTGCCATCAATCTGAAACCTATACAAAGCTGCCCCCTACTGTCCTGCTGTTTGCAACATTTTTTTGTCACTGTATTCTGAATTAGCTTTTGGCTCAGGAAAAGTAATTGGACAGGCATAAAATTAAGTAGAAGATTTACCAAAAGGCACAAAATACATCACTCTGTAAAGAACAGCAAACAGGCAATAGGTTGACTTTTGTTAAAGAAAACATTACCGTTGCATGTTCTAGCTTTGATGTTCTCTGCTCTTCTTATTTGACCTGTCGTCTTTCTTTGTTACTCTTCAAACTGTGTCTATTTCTATTATTCTGACAAGTATAAGTGAAAGTACTTTATTAGCTACTACATGAGAATTACAGGTACATGTGTTATCTGTGTATACTGTTAATCCATAAAGATTCTAGACAGTTTTATATTTATACAATGATAAAATTCAAGAGCTTTCTCATCCTTGTAGCAAGTCATCTGTGCCTTAGTTGTGAGAGGCAACTAGAAAGTTTGATACATAGTTTTAGTGCACAAATATCCTAAGTAGAATCCAATTTCCTCAAGAGTAACTTGTCTTCCCAAACTATGTGCCCATATGTTCTTTTGGTGTACAGTATGTTCCATTGTATTGGTTAGCAATACTTGCTTTGTTTTGTTTTGTTTGGGTCACGTTCTCACACTGTGGCTCATGGTAGCTTCAAACCTACATCTCTCATGTTGACCCATCCTCTAAAGTGCTGGTCATACAAATGGAAGCTACAGGCCAGGCGGTGGTGGCGCACGCCTTTAATCCCAGCACTCGGGAGGCAGAGGCCGGCGGATCTCTGTGAGTTCGAGGCCAGCCTGGGCTACCAAGTGAGTTCCAGGAAAGGCGCAAAGCTACACAGAGAAACCCTGTCTCGAAAAACCAAAAAAAAAAAAAAAGAAAGAAACAAATGGAAGCTACAGTGGAAGTACAATTTAAAAATCCATCAAACCTTTGAATATGTTATCATTAATTAATAATAAAATCATTTATAAATTCTATTAACTTAAATCTTTTTTTGTAAATTGGTTTAAATGATTTATAAGTCCTATTAAATGAAGGGAGAACAATTCTAAACAATATGGAATAACAGCACGTTTTTAAAAGAGTTGGTGTTATATAATCATGAAAGAGCTTATCAGTTTATGTGCAGTACTGGCTCTGTATCTGGTACTGAGTTTGAATTAGACATGTCCACAATGACATGTACTTGGTGGTGGAGGACAGACAGGCAATTCGAGGGTCCACAAGCAAAGTGGGGACCCCTCTACTAGTTCTAAGAAAACAACAACCTTTCAGGAAAAATTGCTAATTCTTCACTACATAGCTGCTTGAGGACTGGTGGAGCCAGATAGACATCACTGCTTCAGAAGGATGAGTGACAGCAGAACAGCTAATGGTCACAAACAGACCCTGAAACTCTGCGGGACTCGTCGCTGATATTTAAAAAGGGAAGTATTTGATATCCCTTGACTCTAGCCCTCAAAATCCTGTGTAAAACTCCCCCCTGACTAACTCTATTTTAAAAATTAAAAAAATAGGGTAATAAAGTTATACTGTAGTTAAATGGACATGGACCACAGCTCCCAAGTGTTATCCCTTGTCCACTTCATAGATATACATATTTTTACACATTGGGAACCTGTAATTTTGCCTAAAATGATGTAGCTATCAACCAAAGATGTCAAATTATATCTTAAAATAATTTTGAGATTCAAGTTTAGCTATTATAAAATAACAAAAACAACAATAATTGTAACAACAACAATAATAAAAATAATGTGAAACCAAAAGGCAGTGCTAGAGATGGAGGAAGGGGAAGCCACATGGCAATTATCTTCTTTTCTAATGTTGCTCACATGAGTGCAGTATACACTGTACTAATTTCTTCTTCACATTGTCCTCAGCAAGCACCACAGGTTTTTGTTGTCCTTTCATGGTAGAGTGATGCAGGAGCCAGAAAACATAATTGTGTAAGTGAACCATCTTTCTCTGAATAATGTTTCCTAAGATTATTTTGTATCTTCACAAGAAATAAGGATGGTAGGTAAAACAAAACAAATACTGAAACAAACCTCTTTTTCAATTATATAACTGATTTTACTGTCATTTATAGCATATATACTATACATTATATAGTTTTGCTTAGGACATGCAGCTCTGTCTCCAACAGTTTCCTCATTAATTAAATGGAAACTAATGTCTCAGAAGCAAGTGTAAAGTAACATTGGATTACACATTTCACAGACCTGGAGTATAGGCACTTTGTTAATGCCACTCTTCTGTAGTAGTGGAAATATAGTGGCGATAGTATTTTTCTCAGAAAAACTTAGTACATGTTTTCTAGTAAATTTTGTATCAATTATGAATGAATGAATGAATGAATGAATGAATGAATGACTAGGGAATCCCCAAAGTCAAAATGAACTGTTAACTGTATCTGACAATACAAAGTGGTTTGCAAAACAGTATCAGCAGGAAAGATTGGTGTTGGTTAAGTTTTTAATGATTCAGTCCATCATGATGGGGGAGGGCATGGCAGAGGAGAGCAACTCACATCATGGCACCTGGTTATCAGAGGCTGCTTGCCTACCTTACTGTGCCTTCATCTATCCCCTCCTTTTACTCAATTTGGACTCCCAGCCTAATGGATGGGGCCACTTACATCCAGGGCAAATAGCTTCACTGCTTTTCCTGTTGCTGTGAAAAAATACCCTGGCAAAACAACTTAAGAAAGGAGAGGCTTGTCTTAGCTCGCCATTCCAGGTACTGTATGTCCATTGTGGAGGGGATGTCAAGGCAGCAGGACCTTGAAGCAGCTGTGTAGTTGGTAGTTTCTCTGGTCCCACCAGGCCCTCCGGTCCTGTATTTCTCCTGTCCTGCCTGGCTGCACCATCCCATAGCTGCTTATAAAATAATCACTCAGAGACTTAATATTAATTGCAAATTATATAGCTTATGTGTCGGGCACATTATTAACTAGCTCTTATAACTCAATTGAACCTATTCCTACTATTCTATATGTTGCTATATGGCCATGGCGTTACCTGTCTGCTGGTATCTTGTTGCTCCTTTTGTGGCAGGCTGGCGTCTCTCTCCTCTCTACCTTTCTTTCCTTTGTATCTCTGCTTGGATTTCCCACTTGGCTCTGAGCTTTTTTGATATCGACCCAAACAACTTTATTTGCTATCCAATGGGAGCCCCCCATATTCACAGCAGACAGAAAGACATCCATCCCACGGCACAACTGGTTATGCAGCATCCACAAACAGAAGGATAGGAAAGAGGAATATGTTACTGCCAGGCCAAGAAGCTAACCTGAAATAAATAACCCAGTACTATGCACAAAGGCTTGTCTCCTAGGCAAGCATAGATTCCATCAAGTTGACAGTACTCTCAACAAGAACCTTTCCCGCTTAGATAATACTCTCTGGAAATATCATCACAGGTGTATACTTTATTAATGCCTTATTACTTCTAAATACAAAAAAAAAGTTGACTAGACATACTAATCACTACAGTGAACTATTTGCAATTAGCTATACACACCATCGTCCTAGCTGAGCACTAGTATAAACAGATGAAGTTATTCCATACTACATTACCAATCTAAGACAGGAGAAAACTAGGACCCTATTCTGATGCATAACAGATAAATTCATAGGCATATAAGTAAAACTGACTTATAGGCATTGTTTTGTTTATAATATAATCTGATTGGAACACTAAATCTTTGTGGCTTCCCAAGAGTAACCATCTTGAAATACTACTATATACATAGCAAAAGATTTTTGATGGAGGATTAGGCCAGAAAAC
This sequence comes from Peromyscus californicus insignis, assembly GCF_007827085.1. Taxonomy (NCBI): domain Eukaryota; kingdom Metazoa; phylum Chordata; class Mammalia; order Rodentia; family Cricetidae; genus Peromyscus; species Peromyscus californicus. Next base: position 16,405,217 of record NW_026294503.1, read on the forward strand.
CAGACAGAAACAAATGATCAAGAAAGCCCTAAACCAGTACTTGAGCATGAAACCTTGTGTGACTGATGTTCAGGCTGCTATTCCTGGTTGGAAGCTTACTTCATTCTTCTTACACAAGTCATAAAAAAGTGTGATGTTTATAGGAGCCATTTTAAACAAGCCACATGCTTGAGAGCTACAGCTGTCAAAAAGGAGGATCCTTCTCTAAGATCCATGGCTCTAATTACCAAATGTATTGTTAAGTCAAGACAGACTGTGGAAATGTTTGAAGTAAGCCCATCTGGAGTCAGAATTTCCAAGTACATTATTGCTGACCACACACAAGACCCAATGCCTAATTAGGTGAAATGAATGCCTTTAGGGTACAAACAAATTTACTCCCATTTATTTCCTTTGCCAATTTTAAAATATATTAATGTAAGTGTAACAATGTAAAATGTAATCTAAGCTTTTTGATGGCATAATTAGCCCAGATATGCTCTAAGAGCTTTTAAATACATTAGTTTCCTTATTTCTTAATACAACCATATAAGTCATACAATTTTTTTGTTGGGGATAGGGTCATTTACTAAATTGCCAAATGTCAAACATCTCTGCCATTTGTAAATAAGATTAAATCATAGCCATGTGGATCATGAGTCCAAACTCATCTAACACAATATGTTCACTCTTTCATTGTTAGTTGCTGAGTTTGGATTCCTAGAAATATGGTCTGTACAATTGCAGAGACTTTCATGCTTCCCAAGGGAATTTCATTTGTTTTAAGATTACACTGTTTAGTTGACAATCATTCTTGGGAGCATGGTTTCTTTTTTAAGTCCAATGTAAAGGATATCATTCAGTTGGCAAAGCATATGACTCACATCAACAGATCTAACTTGTTGGTCTGCTCCATATGATCATCCTCTAAATTACTATCTTTCCCATTTCTTAATTCTGTATAGTAAATATCCCCAATTTGTTAAGGTATATATATATAAAATAACTATATATAGATATATAGTTATTAACCTAATATTTTAAGACTGTTTTACTTCTTGATGTCTGTGGACTTTGATGAGAAGACTCAATGCGTGAGCATGACTCTATTGCCGGATGATGATAGAAGGTTCTGGTGTCTTTATTAATAACCTGGATCAACTGCACTCTCAGTAGCGGATGCTGAAAGCAACACTTAAAATATGGCATTTATCCAAAACACTTATAAGGGGGATAGGAGGATCACAGTTAATGGTCATTCTTCCCTACATAGAGAATATAAATCCAGTCTGAACTACCTAAGATCCTGTTTCAGAAACAAAGCGAAATAAGGCAATCGAAATACAGTTGATTCTCCTTGTAACCTTAACTTCCTCGTAGTAATTTAACATCATGGCACACAGACTTTGGAGAGAATTACATGTTCTAAGTGACTATGTCAAAACTGATGGGGATTTTTGCTATCGTAGTCTCAGAGTCATTCATATAGCTTTTATATTCTATTATCGGGGAGCAGTGACTCACTTGCCTCAGTTCTCAGAGGAAGGATAATGCTCCTACTTCTTAATAGAATCCTGCAGAATCACACAACAGTATCTTAAATAAGTTCTTCCCTTGGAAAAATATGGTTATTCACGTGTACTATGTACTTCAGAAAGCATAGCTAAAAATGGATTGCTATAAAGATTACACTGTAATGTATTTTACATATATTTATGGCTGACATTCAAAGATTCAGCAGCTCTTGATCCATTCTGGTTGAATAGTCACTGAATGGATTTGTGATGAAACACCATTCATGTATTGAACATTAGTGAAGGATAATAAGATGTATGCTGTGGGATGTTCTGTATGGAAAATGTGTTGCTAATTAGTCAATAAATAAAACACTGATTGGCCATTGGCTAGGCAGGAAGTGTAGGTGGGGCAAAGAGGAGAATAAAGCTGGGAAGTAGAAGGCTGAGTCAGAGAGACACTGATAGCTGCCACGATGAGAAACAGCATGTGAAGATACCGGTAAGCCACAAGCCACGTGGCAAGGTATAGATTAATAGAAATGGGTTAATTTAAGCTGTAAGAACAGTTAGCAAGAAGCCTGCCACGGCCATACAGTTTGTAAGCAAAATAAGCCTCTGTGTTTACTTGGTTGGGTTTGAAAGGCTGTGGGACTGGCAAGTGAGAGAGATTTGTCCTGACTGTGGGCCAGGCAGGAAAACTCCAACTACAAATGGCATCCAACGTGGTGGCAAGAGCTTCCACCTAAAAACTGAGAAAAAAAGATTTTAAAACGGAGCTAAAAACAGCTTCCTAATTGTCTCTCTCAAATGAGCGGCAGCTGCCTGTTTGAGCTACTGGTGGGTTCCTAGAGTGCGTGCTCGACCTGCAGTATGGCGGGAATGAGGCCTCTGCAAGTGGCACATTAAGCTACATGGTGGATTTAGCCTTTGCTAGTGCAAAACAAAAAAGGGTTTCTGGGCTACTTGCTGCTTGGATAAAAGCATAGACCCACGATAGCTCCCAGAGCTGGTGGTAAACCACTGCCATGTTGGGAAGCTGAGGTGGGTTGAGCCAGCAGCCACAGCTGCTGCAGTTTAAAGCAAGAGATTCACAATAAGACAGATTCAGATGTAATAGTTTGCAATGTGTGTAAAAGATACGTAGGCTTGAAAGAGACAAAAAAAGATGATATATAGAGTTATAGAAACAAATACATAGTTTTAAAAAATAAAGTTTTTAAAGAGACAGTAAAGGTAGTATAAAATATAAGCCATGTAAAAATGGATATTACACAGAGAATCTGCATTGTGTTGTCTTTGGGACTTGTAACTGCAGAAAAACATTTGATTGTAAAAGCTGTTGAGTTATGCCAAAATGTATATTTTAAAGGTACCTTGACTTCAAAATTTGAATATAAGGATATGTTACTTTGGAAAGGAGACTCTGCTTTTGTTCCCACAGAAAGCAAGAGGCTATGGATTTGTTCAAGATTAAGATACATCAGGTTTGACCAGCCAAGACCCCCTGAAAGGTCTCCGATGACACCATGGCCCAGATGACACCATGGCCCAGATGACACCATGGCCCAGATGATCCAACATCCAGAATGATTTGAAAGCAACTGGCTCAGATGATACACCCTCATGGACTATTCTATAATTCTAAAATTTTCTTTGTATCCCCATAAGATACAGGGCCCCCCTCCAGCAGGAAGTAGTAAGAGAAGCTACGCCCAAATTCCCAAATTATATGTAATTTTACTTTGTTAAGGTTAAAACCTTCCTTTTTGAAAAAAAAAAGGGGGAAGTGCTGTGGGATGTTCTGTATGGAAAATGTGTTGCTAATTAGTCAATAAATAAAACACTGATTGGCCATTGGCTAGGCAGGAAGTGTAGGTGGGGCAAAGAGGAGAATAAAGCTGGGAAGTAGAAGGCTGAGAGAGACACTGCCAGCTGCCACGATGAGAAACAGCATGTGAAGATGCCGGTAAGCCACGAGCCACGTGGCAAGGTATAGATTAATAGAAATGGGTTAATTTAAGCTGTAAGAACAGTTAGCAAGAAGCCTGCCACGGCCATACAGTTTGTAAGCAAAATAAGCCTCTGTGTTTACTTGGTTGGGTTTGAAAGGCTGTGGGACTGGCAGGTGAGAGAGATTTGTCCTGACTGTGGGCCAGGCAGGAAAACTCCAACTACAGATGTATGATTTTTCATATAAGTTATGGAGATAATTATAATATTAGAATGTAAAAGCTTGAATGAAATAATGTTTTACCAGTAGTAACAGATTTTAATAAAACCATAGGAAATAGATTGTAATAAAGGAAATTGGTCCCTGAATATATTATGGTGGAAATTGGAGTCTAGATGAAGAGAAAATTGTAGATTTATTATATAATCATTTGATTTCTTTACAAATATACAACAATTCCACTTCCCTTAGATGTAATTTAAGTTAATTCTATTTTTAATGGAAGCAGATAAACATTATAAAACTCATAGTTTGAAAGATGCATATAATGATAATTGGAAAAGTTGGATTTTTTCCATATGTTGATTTAAAAAATTAAATTAATAATTTCACAAAACTGAATTTGGAGGGAGTTTACCTGTTATTCCTATACATCTTTTAAAAATAATTCAAATTATGCTTACGTATCTCACACAGGGACTCAGGAAACCCACTAGCCAGGTTTGCAAAGGAAAGGAAAGAACTGAGACATCTCTCAATTACACAAGTAATTTAATTGACCTCATACTGTTATTCAATCTAGGAGCTCATATTGAGGCAGGGGATCATGGGAGTACTCTTAGAAACCTTTTATCACAGCATATATGTAAATAAGAAATACTACCTGTTTTTCCCACTCCATTTTACTTTTCTTAAGATTAAATTCTTACTTTGAGAAGTGAAAAAAAATCTTAATTTTCTGCTTTCAAATAATCACAAAATTCATAGAAAAACATTTATGTATTTTCCAGGTATAATTCTTCCTTCAAATATTAGAAAAAGAATCTCATTATTATGCAAGAATCAATTAGAGAAGGCAGAAAACATCTGCTCTTACTCACTTGTTAAATAATCAGGGATTTCTAGTTATGTAATATACAGGTATTAAGGTATTGTGGACACTAAAACATACAGGACTCATCCCTGACTTTACAATATTCTAGGTAAACAAGAATAAATAAATTATTAGATATAATGAAAGATGAATAACCCATCAGCAGAATGCTAAAATAACATCGGACAATCATTCTAAACAGAGAGAGGTTATTGAAGAGAGCCTCCCAGAGAAGGGCTAAGATTTGATTAAGGTACTAAATGATTTATTTTACTAATTAAATCTCAATATTTCTTACTTACAACACTCCATTAGAAGAAGCATGAAGATTTGAATATGACAAGAGCGAGTTTTCTTTGAATGTAAAGCATGTAACCACTGAAATGATGTTTTGAATAACAACAAAGAAACTGCAAAATTTAATACACACCATCTGCTCCTCTTCTTTAAACCAGACCTCTGGGACAATGGCTTTCATGTGAATAGCACATGTGATTCTAACAGTTTTGATTCTTTGGGTTTATATGTCATTAAGTTCACAGAATATTGAATCAAAGGAAGATTATATAGGAAGTTACTGCATGCATAGATGTTTTGATATTAATAATGATGCATAGTAACTATACCAAGAGTGTAACACATTAAATAATAAAAGCAATAGAGAAGAAAATATTACTTAGAGTTTTTATTCATGTGAACAGTGGTAAAATGCTGAATTTGGTTATATATACATGCTGCACATATTTTCTTTTTAAGTTTAAATTCAGTACTCCAACACTGATACTCTAATTTTACCTTACCCTCCAGTGGGAAAAAAGAGAGATTCTTAATGATTGAAGACAACATCAGTTAGTTAGATAATAATGTCCCTTTTGTGATAATGTATAAATCCTTTTAGCAAGTTGCTTCCTTCACACTAACTTCTGTTAGCAGGCTAATCTAAGTGTCTCTAGATTCCCTGGTCCCTAGCTATGCTGGGTTTCACAAATCCATCTGCTCCAGCTTCTGATATGATCACACTCTACATATGTTATCTTTATTTCTGAAGGAGGTGACTCCACACACACCCTTTCTGCCATGGTAACAGCCTTTGTTTACTGCTAGTTTACATCTTGAACACAGACTGCCAAAGATGTGCTGTATACACTAATGAGACCATTACTTCTTTTCCCAGTCAGGGCCAAATCTTGTCTTAACCTCAACATAGCACAGAGCATGCGTGGGGTCCTTCATTAAATAAGAATCCTATGCTTCTGGGTGTATATTTTCTTGCCACAGGCATGGAAAGATTCCTGACTTTCATTTCATCTAAGCCTTTTCTCTGCACAAATTGTTCCCTTTTGTGTCAGCATCAGATTATACCAAATAAAACTCTTTGAAAATTTAATTTTAAATTATGGCATACATACCTGGCAAAGTGTTCCTCTTTGCATCCCACTCACTGTTCAAGCCTAGCCTTAACAGTTTGGAACACACACGAAGAAACACTTCTAAAATGTTTCAACAATGTATTAATAGAGGCAAGTGTGTAGAAAAAAATTCAAATGAAAGACAAAAGATAAACTTAATATTTAAATTTCAAATACTTTAGTTTAACATAAAAAAAAAAGCCATACCTAGATTGGCTGCCTCTGAAAAATCAAGAAATTTCACTGAGATTTTTATAGCACATATGAAAATCAAGCATTGCCTTGGGTCTGAAAACTCAACAAGTTCATATTAAGTTCAGATACAGGTAAATATACTACAGTAAATAAAATTTGTGAATTTCTATGAGATGCTGCATACCCACAGTTCACAAATTTTTATGATTATCTAAAACATATTTTACTAACTCATCCACATTTAAAGATTCCCAATGACATTATATGAAAAAAACACATGAATAAAAATTAATTGCAAAGAAATGTCTCTTTTAACATTCAATTACAATTCAATAGGGGAACATTTCAGTTATGATAAAGATCAAAAAACACAATACATTTTTATTTTTATCAAAGTTTCATTAATTAATCCAGATTCTTTAATCTAGTAAATAGCTCCCAAACTCAGCTTCTTGAAAAAAAAAAAAAAAACTGTTTCTGTACAGCATCGACACAGATCAGGTAGATCCTCCTCATTGTTGCTTGAATAGTTTCATCTTGTTAATCACAGGATGATGGTTATCCCTGTTCAGGAAAATTATTAGAGTAAGACAAGACAATGGTCCCTCTTATCAAATGTGAAGTTGAAGTAAGAGTGTTTTTTCTCATTGTTGCATCCAAAAGGCCAATAACAAATACTGTCTTTTCTGCACAGATAGCTGTGAATTCTGCTGAGTGAGGTGGCATCAGCAGTCAATAGTTTTTGTTGATTTTTTTTTCCCAACTAAGAAAATATAAATGATACCACTACAATATAAACCTATGCCACTTACCCTTCATAGACTCACTGAACCATTGGATTAAAAATGAGAAAAACACAGGATAAAGGATGTCTGCAATACCACTATTGAAAATTCCATAAGGAAGTAGAATAACTACTGCTAAGTAGAGCAAGAATGAATCACTGTGTTCGTTACTCTTCTACTTCTTATGACCAAATACCTGACCAAAAAAAAAAAAAGAAAAAGAAACAGCTTGAGAGAGGAAGTAGTTATTTCATCTTAGAGTTTAAGAAGGACATAGCCATCATGGTGGGGAAGGGGTAGGTACAGCCACCATGGTAGGGAAGGAACACGGCCTTCATGGTGGGGAAGGAATGGTGCAATTGTCTCTGGAGTCTGGATGTGAGCTGGACCAAAGAAAGAAAAACAAAAACAAACAAAAAACCAAACCCTAGTGACCCACAGATTTTAGAAAGACTTTCCCTTCCAGAAGGTTCACAGTCTTCTAAAATAGTGTTACCACTTGGGGACAATTTGTATTCAAAAAAATAACAGGCAATGAGGAACACTTGGGATCTGTAGGAGTAGCAATAAAAACTTAAATCATGGATACTTCCAGATAGAATGGTCTTAACATGAAAGTTTAAGAATATCCAGGGATGCTCTCATGAGCCTGATAGTATATGACCTGTAAGTAGTAACTAGGAATGTTAAGGCAGAGGGATCTCAAGTTTAAGGGTTTTTTAGACTACAAAAGAAGTTCAAGACCTGTCTCAGCAATTGTATTAGTCCCACTTTCAAATAAAGAAATAAAAATGGGATGTGAAAATAGCTCATTGTTTAGTGTCCTTGTGCTAACATGTGTAAGGCTCTGGTTCAACACACAACATAATTACACACACTAAATATAAATAAATAAATGATAAAGCAAGAAAAAGCTGTAAATGTGAAGGGTATAATATGCCACTGTTTGACTATATATTGTTACAAATATATTCTAATATTTTTACCTATTTTCCCTTTGGTCTACCTTCTATTTTTTATTTCACATAGCATATTTGAATATCAAATAGTTTCCAAATATAAAGCATACATTTCAGAATATTGAATCAGAATTTAAAAAAGAATCTTGGAAAGAAATATCTGCACACAGAGACTATATCAGCATTTTGCCCCTGTCCAAAGAAAGGAAGAACGAAAGGAAAAGAGTGAGAGAGGGAGGGAGGGAAGGAAGCAAAGAAAGAAAGAAGGGAGGAAATGAAAGAGAAAAAGAAAAAAATGAAAGATTTCACAAAATTGGGTCCTAACATTTTGGGAAACAATGAAAGAGTTTTTAATTACAGAAGCAGTATGTGGGTGTCTTTTCCAGAAAACTGTGTGACAAATGCAACCTGTACCTATGGTGACGGCTTGACAACACTGCTCTCCAAGGACCAGTAACCATGTTATTCCAGTTTCTGCAAAATTAGAAAACAGGCCATAGTTGTCTTCGGTTGTCTAGGCAATGGTAAGCCCACCAGCCTCCAACAGAGTTTTAAACCTGTGAGGACACAGATGGTGTTGCTTTAAGTCCTTGGGTCACAAACAAAACAAAAAGAAATAAATGTAAGAAGAGGACTTGAAGAGAGGAAGAGGGACTGACAGGCAGGAAGTAGGTAAGAGGGCATTGAGTCAAATTGAACATTGTAACACACACACACACACACATACACACACACACACACACACACACACACACACAATACATCAATAAACTCATATACATGAATTTGTCAAAGAACAAATCTAATCAATAAAAATTAACAGTGTTATAAATTAAGAAGTGTTTATAGAGAAAATGAGCATGTATAGAATTTTCCCAGCTTATGTAAAGCTGAAAGATGTGCAGATCCTAAGACGTGGAGAGACCTGGGAGCTTTTGGGGTTCCTTCTGGATTTGAGTGCTAATGAATACTCATGGTCCTCCACGAGTCTTCTCCAAGCAAGCTCTCCAACACTAGTGTAAAGAACTAAGGTGATAACAAGAATCCTTGTCTCATTTCATTCTCATGAGAAATATTAGACTTTCAAAATGCAAATCCAAAAATCCACAAATATATTTTTCCTCCATTTTGAAAGCAGAGTAGAAAAGCTCCAGACTCTAAGGAAATTTAATATAAGATACAATATTTGGTTTTGAAAGAATCAACTTTCTTATCAAGTAAAAGTAGGATATTTTAAACAATGAAACATTACAGAAAAAAAGTTGTATTTGCTTTTAGCCATTGGAGTATTTGACTCCATAAAGCCTGTCTAAAGCTGAAAAATTGCATTTTAGCAAAGGAAAATATTTAAAGCAGGTTCGTTTGATCTTTATGCCCATATGTTCAAGTCTGTCTTAAAATAAATCTTTCAGCAAATTTGGACCTCTTCTAATAGAGTAGAGAAAAGTCAGCCTCTAAGTTTGTAAAGATTTTTGAAAAGAAAACATTGTTTTTTATTTGAAAATAAGCCTGCATACTTTCTTAAAGCTATTCAATGAAATTAAACCTAATGGCTCAGACTTTCATAGTGTACTCAAACACTTAGATTTTCTGCTGCAAACCATCTCAAAACCTAAAGTCTGTATCAATCAAATGTGTAATGGATGCCTCAACTGATCTGAATTTGTTTTAGATATCTCAATCAGGCAATCTAATCATGTATAATTTATCCAGCTGTACCTTTTAAGAAATCTTGGTCATTGTAGAATTCTGAGAGGATCAGAGATAAAGATACCAAACATTAGTTCTGTATTTTCCACTTTAATAGTAATATCAGATAAAATAGCAATACAGGCTTAAGCATAAGAGAGGAACTAAATGTGTAGAGACAAAAGCATTCACAGAAGGGAAAGAAAAGTTCTGCTTCGGGTGGCAGAGGCTTCATAAGAAAATAAAAAAATCAATCTCTCCTGAAAGGAGACAGAGATAGAAGACGAGAGAGAGAAACTACTATTACCATTTGAAAAATGATAAAAAAAAGACTTGGAAATACCTTCCAGGACATGCTATACTCTCTTGTATCTCCTCATATTATATCAAGATTAAAAAAAAAATTGGTTTAGGAAATCTGTGTGTTGAAATTAGAATCGAGGTAAAGAAAGAAACAGTGTAGACTGTGAACTATGATTTGAGCATATATGTTTTAGCTCTTCTTGAATACTTGTCTCTTTGTTTCTATTCCATATTTATCATTGACAGAATATTTGAATGTTTGGGATTCCTAAGTGTTAGTTATCCTGTGGAAGTATTGACTCATAATTTTAAAATTTTCTTCTACTTGGGTCAGTTATCTAGATTTTTGGAACCATCAGCTTTCCAGATACAAACGTGTAATGAGGTTTGAGATTGCATTGCACGTGAAAAAACAAACAATAAGAATCTTTACTATTATCCCGATTTTTGAATTGTAGCTGCTAGTTACAAATAAAGCATGCTTTTGATGAAACAAAACAAAACAAAAAAAAAGAAACAGCATCAACAGCAATAAAAGTGGAAAGAAAGGGCATTGGAGGTATGGCTAAGCAGTTACCGAGAGGGAAGACACTTCTTCCAGAAAGCAGCCGTTGTGTTTGCGGTACACACGCTCACTATCACCTGCAATTCCAGCTACTGCATTGTACGTCCTCTCTCGACTCTGCATCTCAAGAAAGACATTAAAAAAAACCCTCCCTCAGCAATCTTTAATTGCTTGTAGCTCTTGATAGGATGCCTTGAGATTTCCCCCATTCATAGTGAGTTGTCAATTAAGCAGAAATTGTTCAGACCTTGTTTGAATAGACATGTTGTTGAGATTTCCTGAGTGTAGTTTCCTCATCACTTCCAGAAGACACAATCTCACAGCGGACTTCCTCTGGTACTCACAGTTATTTAGACCCCTCTTCCATGCTGCTCCCTAAGCCTTAAATGAAGTAGTGCTTTGCTGATACTTTGACAGGGGCTGCGCTTCCCACAGTCAGTTGTTCTCATTTTGAAAAGTTGTGAAATTCTGTAATAGTCTCTGGCTCCTGAATGAAGAAGATTCTTAGATGATGAGTGAGAGCTATACTTAAACTCTGCCTAGAAGGATAATTATTTAAAACGCAGTTAGCAATCATACTGTTTTAACTTATCCAATACTAAGTGACCAGCCATAAAAATATATATGTATAAGCAATGCTAAAGAAATACAACATGTTGAAATAAAAAGTTTGCATTTGTTTATTTATCTATCTAGTCATATCTATTTGTGTATATGTGTGTATAGCAATAATTTTTAAAAAAGAGTCCAGGAATTTGATGAGAGGGGACAGATATGGGAAAGAAAAAAGGAGGAGAGGGAGGGGAGTTATGCAATATTTTAAAGAAAAATAAATCATTAAAAATAAAAAAGAAACAATTGTTTTGTTATCAATTAACAGACATCTCAACAACTTATAAGTAGTGAATGTCACCAAACTCAGAGAAGTAAGTTTAAATATTTATTCATGTTTTGGCTTTATCTTGTGTACCTTTATCACCTTTCCCTTGAAACCTTTGAACCATAGCTCCTTACTAATCTAATTTTCTGAGCTTTATAGCTTTTCCAAAAGAAAATACTGATACACACATTATATATATATATATATATATATATATATATATATATATATGTATATATACACACACACACATACACACACAAAATAAAACCAACCCAGAGGACCATCAACAGATGGAGAAATGAAGAAAATGTGGTACATGTGTTTAATGAAATCTAATTTAAGCATAACGAAAAATGAAGTTGTGAAATTTTCAGGAAAATTGATGGAACTGAAAATTATTATCATAAGTAAAATTTCTTCTACTTATAAATACAAATAATGAATGATTTCTTCCCTCACATGCAGATCCCAGATTTTAGCCTGTATGTATAGGTATATTGGGGGGTATATATCATAAAAATTTTTCTACGTATAAATACAAATAATGATTTCTTCCCTCACATGCAGATCCTAGATTTTAGCCTGTATGTATATGTATATTGGGGGGTATATATCATGAGACTAGAAATAACATGAGAAGAGAAAATGTTCTTAAAGTAGGGATACATAGGAAAATAAAATAAGGAAAATATGGAGTCATGGCATAAATCCAAAATGAAAACAGAGGGATCTTAGGGGAACTAGAATCTGCAGGATGGGCCAGGGTATTTAGGAAGAAGAATGGGTAAAGTGATGTCCCAAATGAAATCCATTATTTTTATGCTAATTGAAAATAAATACAGCAGGCAGATGATAAGAAAATTTATACATAATGAGAATTTTGATTTCTAGAATCAATTTTGTCTTTTATTGATGCAATCATAATTTCATATATGGGCATATATATTTGTACATACTAGTTCAGGTTTATAGAGAAAGCATATATTGTAGCCTAATCAACCATATCACTTATGCACACAAATAATTCAAAGTGGCCTGTAGTTTAGCAATGTCAATCAGAATGAATATGAAGAAGTCTTAGGAAATTTATTATTTTCTTATAAATTCAAAATTAAGAGTATGTAGTCATGAGAGGTCAGAGCTGAATCAATTGGAAAAGAGAAGATTCAAAAAATATGGTTAAAGTAATGGAATATGCACCATTTCCTAGCATGCACAAAACTAAATTCTTAATAGCACTAGAAAGAAGAAGAAGAAAAGCAGAGAGAGAGGAGGTGAGCTGTGTGTGTGTGTGTGTGTGTGTGTGTGTGTGTGTGTGTGTGTGCATTTGAAAGAGAAAAGAGAAGAGAAGAGGACAGAAAAGAAGAGCAGAGACAGAAAAGAGAAGAGGGGAAGTAGAAAATAAATGGAGACAAAGTGGTTTATAGAAAATATATTGAAATTTGTTTCAAGCTTATAAGAAAATAAACCTGTGTCTCTTGCATAATTTAACTACTTTGAGGGCATATTTACTGCAATCAAAATGAAGCTTAGAGGAGGTTGTTCCTAACCATATGATCTCTTTGCAGAAGGTGATACATGGTACAGTTTATCCTAGTACCAGGATCCACAGGTTCTGGAATCAAATGGTGAAAGGGGAATAGTTCCACTCACGATCACTACTAGTAACTCACTAAGACGAATATTGCTTCCTCTTCCCTTAACTTTAGGTTCTGATTGCCTAAAAGTTTTGGTTTTGGAGAGGGAAGCACTCTTGACAGGAAGCAAAAGAAACATTCCTTTGATCTAGAAGCTCAGATTTCCCCCTGGCTACTTTGGGTTTCTGATTGATACCTTTAAGCCAACAGGCTAGAAAAAGAATAACAGTGTTAGGAGGGCAGATTGATTCAGATTACAAGGGGAAATTGTATTACTTCTCCACAATGGAAGGAAGAAAGTCTATGTCCTGAGTGCAGGATATCTTTTAGGGCATCTCCTGATGATACAACCTCCTGTAATTAAGGTCAACTGGAAATGATAACAACCTAATCCAGACTGTTTCATTAAGAATGAAGGTATGGGTCAGTCCTCGAGGAAAAGAGTCAAGATATGCTGAGGTTCTTGCTGAGGTTGGAGGAAATACAGAATGGGTAGTAGAGGAAGGTAGTTATAAATACCAGCTAAGGCCATGTGGCCAGTTACAGAAATGAGGATTGTAGTTGGCATAAATGTTTCTATCATATTTCGTTACAACATTTTTATACAGATATTTGTGCTTTCTACCCTTAATTTCTTTACCATGTGATGTAAAATCAAGAGACTATCAATGTTTATCATATTTAACTTTGAGATACTAAAACAGTGTCGCTCAGGAACATCATCATCTCTTTTAAATTTATAATGTGTTTGTGGCTGTATGAGGGATATTTACATCATGTTAGGTGTAATTATGACTTGGTTAAATATACAAAGCAATTGTGATTTTATGTGGGATAGTTATATCATGCTTAGGGGCTATTAGGACTTGTTTATTGGTTTCATTTGAAAATTAATCACCACATAATGAGATAACGATATTATGCTATATTCATAGATCAGTGCCTTATCCAGTCATCATCAGAGAGACTTCCCCACACAGTAAATGGGAACAGATGCAGAGACCCACAAGCAGACACTGTGCATAGAAAGAGAGTCTAACTTGAAGGTCTCCATTACATATTGCCTGTCAGAGCTCAGGAATCCTGTGGAAGAGAAGGTGTAAAGATTGTAAGAGCCAGACGGGATGGTGGAGACCAGGATAATCGGGCCTTTGCATCAACTATGCAAGGTACATGTGAGCTCACAGAGACTGAAGCAATAAGCACATGGGTCTGCACCAGGTCTTCTGCATAGGTATTTTAGCTATTAGCTTAGTATTTTTATAGATTTCCTGACTGTGACAACAAATGGGTCTCTGATTCTTGTGCCTGCACTTGGGACTCTTTTACTCCTGTAGGGTTTCTGTGTCCAACTTTGATATGACAGTTTTTACCTCATCTTCTTATATTTTATTTTGTCACATTTGGTGGTTGTCTCTTGGAAGTCTGTTCTTTTCTAAAGAGAGACAGAAAGGGAGTGGATCTGGAGAGGAGGGGAGGAGGGGAGGAATTCAGAGAAGCAGAGGGAGGGAAAGCTATAATCAAGTATATGGGAAAAATCTATTTTCAATAAAAGGAAAATAGTAAAAGGATTTATCATTGAAAAAACATGCAGTTTTCTATTTTGTAAATCTATTAGAATATCAGTTTTAAAGGTATGATTTCCTTCATCATTTCTATGTAAAAAAAAAAAAACACAAACAAACCTGAAGTATCACATGGCTGTCTACTAACATTCAGGTATTCATTCCTTCTCATGAAAAGAACTTCATTTAATTTTCTTATGCCAATATTCTCTAAAGAAGATGAAGAAATATAGAGAACTACAATTGTATGAGAACTATTTTTCTCATTTTCTCTCAAAATGGTTAGCATGAATAATTCAAATACATTTGAATTTGACAAAAAGTATGAGCACTGTTTTTTCTTATTGAGGAGGGAGTTCTGCTGTATGTCAGTTGTCAACATTTACAGAGCAGAGAGGAAAAGACAAGTGTTCTCGCTTAATTGAAAGACAGGAGGAGTGTGACATTGCACGGCCTGCAGCTCTCTGTTTATGCATGCTTCTTTCGGTGATTTATGTATTTCATAACAACTGCTGGGTGTCACTGCTAATATATAAATATTTCACAGATGTCAGGAGAAATGAAATACAGTCTAACTGAAGAATAAAATAGAAAGTCATTAATAAAGGAGAGTAAATTCTATTCAAAGCAGGCGGTTTATGTTTCATAAAATCATATCAATTGGATATAATAGCATATAAATTTTTAGATAACTTTGGATATGGTATTGATATAATTTACTAGGCACATAATTCATAATTATTTCTTATTCCTCTATAGATTTCCACAAAAGACATTAGGTATCTAATGTAAACATTCTAAAATATGTTAATATCATCTATGTGAAGTTTAATTCTTAAATATAAAGATATTATGAAATTTAAAAATAATAGTGTAAATATTATAGCTATCAATACAAGGGCAAGGGATCAGAATTAAAAGTTTTTTTTCTTTTCATTTTTCTTTATTAAGAAATTTTCTACTCACTCTACATACCACTCACAGATGAAAAGTAAGACAGAGAAACTGTCAGAATGAAAAGACTACAATTATTTAATGTTTAATTCCAAAAAGTTATATGTGCAAGAATAAAGAAAAATGAGTTTTCTAATCTGAATTATAATATGGACAATAAGAGACACAGAGAGAATTTCTAACAGGCACTAATATATGTACAGAAGTGGAACTCATGCCAGAATAAGTCATTAGCATTCATGTGATTTAATATAATCATATAATATAAAGTTAAATATATTAATGTGGTTTATTCAGCACAACACAGAATCCTGTAATTAGAGAAAGGACTCTCTTGGGGACTCATAAGCAAAATAAATTCTTACTTTACTTCATTTCTATATGTGTGCTAAAGTAATGTCTCACAGAAATTAAGGATCCACATATGTCTAAGCATGTTTGGAAGACAAATGGCTACCAAATTTAGAAAACTGGCAGAAATAAAGGGGCTAATTTAATATTGAGAGAGAATGGTGTTACATAGAAATGATGAGTTCACTGTCTGGGTGACAAAGCACATCTGAGAGTTTCTGTAGGATGGAAATTGTCAGTTAGAATGCTCATTCACCAGGAAAGTACAAAGAAGTGAGGAGTGAAATTAAGTCACTTGTGGGGAAAATATTCTCACATGGTATATGTGATCAATGATTACCATCCAATACAATGAATTCAACTCAAAGCTAATGACCCTTAAAAATAAATCCAAGCATGTGAATGTGTGGTTCATGAAGAGATCTGCAAAGGGCAGACTAACACTTGAAAAGATGTTCTGTATCACAAGTGGTTACAGGACTGAGTTATTTTTTTTTAAATACGGTATCATTCATACCTATTAGAAAGGCCAAAATTCAAAAACTGAATCATTAAAGTCAGGGACAAATATAGCTCAAGGAAATGTCTTCACCATTGTAGGCATGCACACACTGCACAACTCCCTGAAGGGAAACGTTCTGCGGTATGTTACCTGAATAAACTTGCTGCTATCATGTGTCCCAGATGCTGGGCTGCTTCTCTCTACACAAAGGAGCTGAAAGCTTATGTCCACAGGTAACCTTCACGTAGGTACTTACAGCAGCTTTATTTGTGTGCTTGCTCCATATGTAATCCACGAACATGTTCCTCAATAGGTAAATGGACCGATATCACAGATTTGGTAAAACTATGAAACTATATTTTAAGAGGTGAGGACTCTGCTTTGATTTTTATTTGTTTTTCTGTTAGCTGATGTAAATGTGACTTAAAAAGCTCCCAAGTTTTGCCTATCCTGTTACTGCTTTCAACTCCAAAGTAAACTTCGTGGAACAATAAAACAGACTAAACTGTTTACAACTTTAAAAAGACATTTATTCTGCATCCGAGGCCTATACAAGTGGAGGGATTAAACTTAGCAAAAGGACTTACTTCAATTTCAGCAAAATGATCATGTTCACTTTAGTTTGGGCTTGAAAAATTTTACTGTATCTTTTATTACTTTTTGTGTTGGTAATTTAGCATTTTTTCTATTTACTTTAATGACTTTTCACTAGGCAACCAGCTCCATTCATACTTCATGGGGGGTGAATACGGTCAAGTTCCTGAATATCCTGTAACATGATGAGCTAAGAGTTGTTGAATGAACCCTACTAATTTTCACCTTATCTGGGAAAACATAAGAACATGCTTGGCACTGTATCCCCAAAGTACAATATGACTCAATAAAAGTCCACCTATGCCTTCCTTCACTCTCTTTTCTCAATTCCTCCTCCCTTCTCTGTGTTTCTG
Organism: Peromyscus californicus insignis; assembly: GCF_007827085.1. Taxonomy (NCBI): domain Eukaryota; kingdom Metazoa; phylum Chordata; class Mammalia; order Rodentia; family Cricetidae; genus Peromyscus; species Peromyscus californicus. Next base: position 16,422,501 of record NW_026294503.1, read on the forward strand.
AACTTTCATTCTTCCAAATTTTCTTCCACTTCCACTCAAATATTGGCTTTACAGTTGATTTCTGATATGCCTGTCTTAATTGATTGCTAAGGTATGTTCAAAACCATATAAACATCTCATTTATTAAGAAAATTTTGAACATCTATGTATTGACTCAATGAAAAGATGATCATAGGATTGTAAATCAATGTTCCCAGAAGGGTATTAGTTATGAGTAGCTCTGCACCCTGAAATTTTATAGATTCAAACTTGTAACATGAAGACAATAATGCATAGTTTGCACTGTATTAAAAAAAATCAACTATTTTAAATTTCCAAATTACAAGCTTTACTCTGGGGCTAAGTTTTGGAACAAAGATGGCAGCCACATGATGATACCTTTCTAAAAAGTTGATAATTAAGTTTATCATTATGTACATTTTTGTCTAAGGATGTTGAAATCTGATTTACCTAAATGACTTTGTAAAGACAGCAGTTTGAATTGCCGTACTGCTTTACTGCATCATTTTTACCACTGTGCCAAAGGACCAGGGAAACCAAGAGCAGACATCTTGTCTGTGTCTTCCCTGGGAAGCTGTTTATCTCAAGGGATGGTTTAATCTAGCAGGTAGACAAGGAGTCTTCAAATCACATGACTGTTATGATTCTTTAGATGGTTCAGGTATGTAAATTAAATATTAAATAGAAGAAGCCTTTTTAATAATGTTTTTTTTTTTCTAGGTTTCTCCTTTATTTTATCTAATAATTCTGGGTAAGCAAAACCAACTCCCTGGTAACATACTTCCTTTTGTGTCTACATTAGTTGAAGTTTAAGTAGCTATGGGAATTCTGTGTAACAGATAGCCATATCTAATATGGGCTCATGATTTTGGTGGGGATGTGCTGTGGTCTTAGTTGAGTAAGTTCATGCAGCATTATGGACCCCAAGGAACTTAATTTAGGGACTGTCAACTCCACCAGGTCAATGAAAATATAGGTGGGGAAAGAACATACTTTGACTTTTTGATAATTTAATAGATCTTTCTTATTTAGTAAATGAATTAATAGAACAGATAGTTTAACATATATTTGGCATGGCTACTAATTAGTTTTATGTCTTTTGTTTCATTATCTTCATATACTGATTTCTCATCAAAAGTTCAAATTTTGCTTTAGACTTATTATTGTCTTTAGTTTTATGTTTGCTTGAGTCTAATTTCCACATTTTGTATTTTATTGGCTTGCTTTAACTTCAAACTTACTTCATGCTGTGCAGTGAAATTCTTTTAAGTCAGATGCATGCTGTGAACAACTTGATTTATTTATTTGTCAAAATCATGTTAAGGTCTTTCTTCTATTGCTTATTTCCATTGCACTTTTACAAAATGCCTATAAAGTAAAACATGGTAATACAAGATTATCTAGCATATCATTTTTGAAAATAATGAATTATTTAAGGATGATGCTTTTAAAAATGATAATGAAATTTAAATAAAGATAGCTGAGTCTTGAAGAATGCAGTTACTGATTATAAGCTCCAGAATATTTTATTTCAAGTCTTTCTGGAACCATATCAAGTAAGAACATTATTAATTTTTTGTTATTTTTATTAGACTGACAGTATAACTTATTTTAATCACATGATTAGCTTACACAACTCCTTACTGACTTCCAGAAACAGTAAGGCTTGGCAAACTATGCCTGCTACAAGGTGTTTGTTGATCATTAGTGGATTTTTTTATGCATTCATATATTTTAAGCTATTTATTATTTAGATTTTGAGAAAGAGACTCTGTGAACTCAGACTTCTGCAGAATTCATGATGGTCTTTCCTCTCCTTACCATGTGCTGGGATTACAGGAGTTGCCACCATGCATGGCATTTGTGTTGATTCAAAATGATATCTTCTCATTTGACTAAATAAATTATATGTAAATTCAATCGAGTAAAGCCTTTAAATTCAGCATGACAATTCAGTTGGAAATTATAACAAACTGGAATGCCTAGGATCTGAGACTATCTTGTGTCTTCTAGATAACACTTTAAAAAATCCCACAAGAGAATGAGTGACCTTGTGTCAGTGAGAAGGAGTAGGTCTCTGTGCACTAATACTCCTACGGACCTCAGTTGCTCCAGTGTGTCCCAGTGCGATAGAATAGGTCAGTTTAAACAGACTACATGAAAGACACTTTGGCTCCCACTCCTCTGATGACCTGGAGGCAAGAGTCAGCTGACTGACAGCTCTCAAGCACAACGGAGCACAAGACCATCTCTTCCTACTGCTCTTAGTTTGACTGAAGAGATGTCCATATTCTCAGAATCTTATCTTCATGTTTCCTCTATATAAGTCTTTCAAGGAGGTTTGGGACTGTCATTTTAAGTTATTAAGACTAAAATGAAATAGATAAACTTATTTTGACATTGATGAAAATCCCTTTAAACTGTCTTATACCACTTAAATTTAGAACAATAGAGTCTGTTGAGGATGAATGGAAAACAATTAGAAAGATACACAAAATAGAAAATGTTTTAAACAGATTATAGATTGTTAAAGACAACTCAGAATTTATTCCTTCTATACATAAAATGATTTGAACTCAGATGAAATAATTTGAACATTTAGTTCATACATGTTGTTATAGTCCAGTTGCATAACTGAGATATTGAATAATAATTAATAATTTGCTTAAGCAATGAGGTTTAGCCACTGTCATGCAAGACAATTTTATTTTTAGTACTGCAGATATTTTGAATATAGGTTTTAGCCAAAAATATTTTTAATACTCATGATAATATATTTCTAAACAGAACTACCCTAGTCTGTCTGGGGAGCTAATTTTAATAAGTATATTCCAAAATCAGTCCTTTGCTATCAAGAATTTTTTCAAGTATGTATGTATAAAAGCATTGAAATTGTGTATAAATGTAGTCATTTTAATTTGTTTAATCACTAGATAAAACATGAAATTATAATTGGTAGAGTAAATAGGATGTAATTTGGAAAGCAGGCATTTATGTTTATTCTGAGAGTGCCTTACGTATCCCCAGCTGGCCTTTATTCACATAGTAACTAAGGATGACCTTGGACTCCTGATCTTCCTGCCTCCATCTCTCAAATGTTGGGCTTGCAAGTGTGTGGCACCACACCTGACTTGTTTCTTTTTCATTAAAATGAACCTTAATATTCTATATAATTGAGAATACTTAAGCTCAGTCTGGAGCCACCTCTCATTTTAGCATATTAATTCTACTATCTCTGTACAATATCAGGCACACTGTCTAGCACCATCTTTCAGGTCCCTGGTTCTGCTCACTACTATAATAATATATGGAGACAAGAGTGATTGCAGCAAGAAGGGTGATTTTGCATTCCAGAAACCACAACATCCCTTGCAAAGTATCAATTATTTCCATGAATATTTAGACATAAGCCTGTGTTCTGGTCTACTCAAATTTACACCATAAGAATAGTTAAACACAATTGCAGAGTACAGCAAAGAAAAATCCAAATATGTTCTGGTACTTATAATGTACAGATAGCAACATTTCAAGTTATTCATTATCTAATATCTATTATCTAACAAAAGCAAGGAATGAAACCATGGTAGTTAACGTAGCTGCATATGCAAAACACATGAAAATCTTTTCTATTAATGTGGTCTCTTGGAAGAACTTGAGGCTGAATAAATCAGAATATTTTACAGTAATAATTTAGCATGAGAATTTATTTTAAGGTACCTCGTGTATTCTAATGACGAGTCATTAATTCTGCATAGAAAAGTTATCATAGGGCAGAGGCAATAACATCTCTATTAACAGATTCTGAAGGACTGCACCAAAGCACTTGTTGATGAACAACTAAAAGCATATGGTTTTATTGAATAGATGAAGAAATGTAAAAGCAAATAGATTCTTCCCTGTAAACAATCAAAGGGGCAGAATTACCATTAAGAAGAGGTCACTATTTTGATTAGGAGATGGAAGTATGGAAAGAGTTGCTGGGGGAGAGAATTAAGGTATAAATACAGTCCATATGTCTGAAATTCTCAAAAAATTATCTTAAACAACTAAGAGGAAGAATGATTATATTTGCAATATAAAATTTCATGTGGCTTATCCAGGTAGATGGTGGTATCTAGGACATTAATTCAAGTGAGGAATGAGGTATTTTGGAACATGCTTTTATTTCTCTTGACAGTCTTGAATTTGCTGGTGTTATGTGTTTGTATTAGCATTCCTAGTTTGTAAACCTTCTAAATGAAATAAAACTTTGATTCTTTTTTTTTTTTGCCAATTGTGTTTGATTTTTTTTATTTTTTTGTTTGTTTATATACTGGTGCTTTTTTATTAAGAAAATTTTTCATTCATTTTACACATCAATCAAAGATCCTCCTCTTCCCTCCTCCTGCCCCCCCCCCCCCCCCCCCCCCCCCCCCCCCCCCCCGGCCAGGCTGCCCATCCCAACCCACCCTCCAATTCCCTCCACAAGAAGGCAAGGCCTCCCATGAGGAGGCACATCCAGTAGAGGCAAGTCCAAGCCCTTCTCCCTGCCTAAAGGCTGCACAAGGTGTACCATCATAGGGCTCTAACCTAGCTCTCTGTGTTATCCAGTGTCAGGTTCCTATTCATCCAGACAGTGTAGGGCATGGGCTCCCTCTTGAGGCATGTGCTTCAAGTTACACCAAACCTTGGTTGGTCATTCTTAAAAGTTCTGCACCACCATTGCCCCAGCACATCTTGAAAGCAGGACATATTGTAGGTCAGGTTTTTGTGGCTGGACTGGTGTCCAGGCTTCTCTTTTCATAGCCTGAGGAGTAAATTCTTTCATCAAGGATACTACAAGAATGTAGAGATGAAGGCTCCATGTAGGCACCAACTCAGCCTCTTTTGTTTTCAGTGAACTCTGTGGATTTTTTTTTAGAAAACTAACATCATTTTTAAATTTTTTTTAAATAAAAATCATCACCCATTATGGTGGTTGCATTATAATACTTAATTTCATTCAATTTTTTCTTTCATTTGATGAAATATGATGGAGTTTATTGAAACATGACAATGGAAAATGTGAATCTACACACAGACATCTGACAGACCTCGGTGCTTGCTGAGAAACAATTATTTCAGTATAGCTTGACAATATGGCTTTTTTCAAACATACTATGCTTCATTTTGTCCCCTGAAGTAAGCATGCTGTTAAGAAAATTTATTCACACTGGATTCTTTACTCAACCTACAGCCATAACAATAAACTCTCTCTCCTAAATCCCTCTCAGATTTCCCTCTAGTGACAATAACTATACACTGCATCTACCAATTCAATATTGTTTAGGACTCAAGCAGTTTTAATTCATTCCTTTTATATTGTTTGAAATCCTAGCAGTTGAATGAATCTGAAGCATTGCTTTAGATTATGAAGTAGAAATGCTATATAAAAACAGGACTTGCAGTCTGAGGCTATCCATTTTTATATGACAGTGGCCAATATTTGTGTCTGGAAAACTATTAAGAATCATATTCTGTTAGCTTTCTCTTTTTTTTTTTTTGAGGCAAGGTTTCTCTTTGTAGCTTTGGAACCTGTCCTGGAACTCACTCTATAGACCGGTCTGGCCTTGAACTCATAGAGATCTACATGCCTCTGCCTCCCAAGTGCTAGGATTAAAGGTGTGTGCCACCACTGACCAACTCTTTGAGCTTTCTTATCAAATGACACACTATGAATTTCTCCCAAATGTGTTTAATAAAGTTTCCAATTTACTCCAATCAAGAAAATGTTAGCTAAGGGCCTCATTTACAGTTATTTTTCTACGTGATCATTGAATGATTTAATGAGGTTTCATGTTCTATAAATGAATATTAAAAATCAAAACTATCAACAGAGAGTCCTGCCTCAAGGACCTAGGTTCTGGGGCAAAATTTGTGCTCCCCCACCCCCACCCATCGATGCCCCAGTTACAGGTCATCAGGCAAGACTCCAGTGGGCAGGTTTCCCCACCGACATACCCCACTGGTCTCTGCAATCTACAAGACCCACTCCCTACTCCAAACCAACCGATCCCTCTGCAACCTCAGCGGTTGCCTGAGACACAGCACCAATTGGACCAAGAGGTGAGTGACTCTTCTCCTCCCAGAGTCCTGCCACTAGGACCTAGGCTCTGAGGCACAACCTGTGTCCCCACCCCCACCCATCACTGCCCCAGTTGCAGGTCAGCAGGGAAGATTCCTGCAGTCAGGCTTTCTCACAAACACCCCCCATTAGACCTTGAAATTTACAAGACCTACTCCCTACCCCAAACCCACCCATCCTCCTGTGACCATAAGGGCTCCCTGAGACACAGAATCTGCCAGCTCCAATTAGACCAAGAGCTACTATTGGACCAAGAGTAGCCCCCTGAGACACAGACACAGCTAGCACAGATTGGACCAAGAGCAGTTCCCTCAGAACCAGACACTTCTTGCACCAATTGGAGGAAGAGATGGGTGGATGCTAGTGCAAAAGTACAGACAACAACATAAAGAGCAATGTGGTACCATCAGAACTTAGTGATTCTACAATAGCAAGACCTGAACATCACAACGTGGAAGCAGAAGAAAGTGACCTTAAAAATAACTTTATGAAGATGAAAGAGGTCTTTAAAGATGAAATGAAAAATTCCCTTAAAGAAATTGAGGGAAAGACAAACAAAAAATTGGAAGAAATCAACAAATCCCTTAAAGAAAGCCAAGAAAATCAAGAAAAAAGCAATTAAACAGGTGAAGGAAACACTAAAGCCCAAAAAGTCAGAACACAAAAGGTCCAGGGAATCTGGTACTTCATGAAAAGACCAAACTTAAGAATAATAGAGATAGAAGAAGGAGAAGAACACTAACTCAAAGGCACAGAAAGTATATTGAACGAAATCATAGACAAAATCTTTCCAAACTTGAAGAAGGAAATGCCTATGAAGATACAAGGAGCTTATAAGACACCAAATAAAAAGCAGTGTTAAGAGGAAAACTTATAGCACTAAATGCCCACATAAAGAAGTGGGAGAAATCTCACACTAGTGAATTAACAGCACACCTAAAAGCTCTAGGAAAAAAAAACCAAACTTATCCAGGGGGAATAGATGCCATAAAATAATCAAATTGAGGACTGAAATCAATAAAATAGGAACAAAGAGAACAATACAAAGAATCAATGAAACAAAGGGTTGATTCTTTGAGAAAATCAACAAGATAGACAAGCCCTTATCCAAACTAACCGAAAGACAGAGAGAGAGAGCATCCAAATTAACAAAATCAGAAATGAAAAAGGAGACACAACAACAGACAATGAGGAAATTCAGAGAATCATCAGGTCATATTTCTAAAACCTCTACTCCACAAAACTGGAAAATCTAAAAGAAATGGACAATTTTCTAGACAGTTACCACATACCAAAATTAAATCAAGATCAGATAAACAATTTAAATAGATCTATAACCCTTAAGAAAATAGAAACTATAGATGAATTTCTAAACAGTCTTATTAAGTAAGAAACACAGGGCCAAATTCAGAGGTAATAGCCAAAGAGATGAGAGAACTAGCGAAGAGCCACAACTACCTTATCTTACAACCTTGTCGCCATCCCTTCCCCAGAGAGTTTCTTCCCATTTAACTTGTGTTTTTATTGCCTTCCTGTTATGTCTTCTCATTGGCTCTAAGCCCAACCACATGACTTCCTCGTCACTGCCTATCTATACAGACCTCCAGGTCTCTATGGTTGGTACTAGGATTAAAGGCTCATGTCACCACACTTGGCTGTGTCCTTGACCACACAGAGACTCTGCCTGACATGTGATCGAATTAATGGCATGTGCTACCACTGCCTGACACCTGTTTATTGCTATGTGACCTCTGATCTCCAGGCAAACTTTATTCATTAACATACAAATAAAATCACATTTAAGCACAATCAAAGTATCACCACAAGAAACAGTCTTTAAAAGTTTTCCAACCCAAAAAAAAGCCCAGGACCTGTAGCTAGAGTTTTCCTGCCTGGCCCACAGTCAGGACAAATCTCTCTCACCTGCCAGTCCCACAGCCGCTCAGACCCAACCAAGTAAACACAGAGACTTATATTGCTTACAAACTGTATGGCCGTGGCAGGCTTCTTTCTAACTGTTCTTACAGAATTAATCCATTTCTATAAATCTGTACCTTGCCACGTGGCTCGTGGCTTACCGGCATCTTCACATGCTATTTCTCATCATGGTGGCTGGCAGTGTCTCTGACTCAGCCTTCCACTTCCCAGCTTTATTTTCCTCCTTGTCCCGCCTATACTTCCTGCCTGGCCACTGGCCAATCAGTGATTTATTTATTGACCAATCAGCAACACACTTGGCATACAGACTATCCCACAGCAAGGACCAGATGGTTTCAGTGCATAATTCTACCAGAATTTCAAAGAAGAGCTAATACCAATACCTTTCAAATTGTTCCACAAAATAGAAACAGAAGGAACATTACCAAACTCTTTTTATGAGGCTACAGTTACCCTGATACTCAAACCACATGAAGATGCAACAAAGAAAGAGGATTACAGACCAATCTCCCTTATGACCATTGATGTAAAAATACTCAACAAAATACTGCCAAACCGAATCCAAGAACACATCAAAAATTATTCACCATGTCCAAGTAGGCTTCATCCCAGAGATGCAAGGATGGTTCAACATATGAAAATCTGTCAATATATTACACCATATAAACAAACTGAAAGAAAAAATAAACATATGATCATCTCACTAGATGCTGAAAAAGCCTTTGGCAAAATCCAACACCCCTTCATGATAAAGATCTTGGAGAGACACATGGATCACCCTGGGAAGGGGAAATAGATGAGATCTCCATGAGTAAACTGGGGCCGAGGGAGGGAGCAATAGATGGTAGGGGATGGAGGATGAGGACATAAGGGAATGAGATGGTTGAGCTGGAACAGGGATGGAGTGGGAAAGCAATGTAAGAGATACTATGATAGAGGGAGATATCATGGGGATAGGGAGAAACTGGGTGCTAGAGAAGTTCCTAGGAATCCACAAGGATGACCCCACCAATAGTGGAGAGGGTGTCTGAACTGGCTTACCCTAGTATTCAGATCAGTGAATACTCTAACTGTCATCATAGAGCCTTTATCCAGTAACAGATGGAAGCAGGTGCACAGATCCACAGGCAAGCCCTAGGCTGAGCTCCAGGAGTCCCGTCAAAGAGAGAAAAGAGGAATTCTATGAGCAAGGGGAATCAAGACCATGATGGGGAAACCTACAGAGACAACCAAACAAAACTAGAGGGAACTCATGAACTTTAGACCAACAGCTGTGGAGCCTCCATGGGACTGGACTAGGCCCTCTGCATAAGAGAGACAGTTGTGTAGCTTGATCTGCTTAAGCATCCCCCTGGCAGTAGGATCAGGATCCATCCCTGGTGCAAGAGCTGGCTTTTTGGAGCCTACTACCTATAGGTGGACACCTTGCACAGCCATGATGTAGGGGGAGGGGACTGGACTTGCCTCAACCAAATATACCAGGCTTTGCTGACTCCCCATGGGAGGTCTTACCTTGTTTGAAGAGGGAATGGGGGAGTGGGTTGAAGGGGAAAGTTGAAGAGGCAGGAGGAGGGAAGAGAGGGGGATCTGTAGTTGGTATGTAAAATGAATAAATAATTTATTAATTAAAAAATCAAAACTGTCACACTTTCAAATGTTCTCTTGTGTAAATTGTTTAGTTTATGCTATCTTAATTATTGTATTATTTTCTTCATAATTTATGCTTTACCTTCTGAGGTTACATTTCTACATTATCTTAAATTTAGTTGTGAAACTACTACCATGTGAAGTTTTCTTGTTTTCTAAAAGGAAAGAATTATTCCAGAAGATATCTTTTTCAATAGAAGTCTATTTATAATGTTACAGAATATATTCCAGAGATACTGAAGTGAGCATTTCTGAAATGATAGAAGTAGTAAATTGGATTTTGTCAAAATATTTATTATATTTTGCACATCCTGATCCAAAGAAGTCAATGACTTATAATTATCATTAATTTTAGGACTTTTGCCTGGGTCTCTGTAGGATGATCTAACAGACAAATTTTAGTTGCCACCTTCTGTGTCTTGGAAAGGCAGGCATATTATTTTCTGGCAAAAAAACCCTTGCAAATAAAAGTTATATCATTATATGAGTTTAATATTTAAATTAGAACAGTAGTGAATTAAGAGAATATATAAATATAATTATTTAAGTATGTAAAGAGTTTAACAATAATGGTAGTAGTGAGGATAAAATTAAAACGAGCATAGTTGCACATTTATATGTACCAATATTAGATATCTAGTACTAATGGGTAGGGAATCATAATTGAAAGTGGATAGAATAACTCATGGATTGATATTATATCCCCAAATTTCAATATTTGGGAAGCACAATAATATGGCACAACTGGTCAAGTGCAGAGATCAATTGATGGTGGAATCCCTGGCCCCGCGTACTGTGTTTACAACACTACCCTCACAGAAGTGGGATGGAAGGAACTGATGTATGTACATATTTCCTTGTTATTATTGTAGGAATCTGGACTGCCATATTTTTGCATTAATTTTTCTTATTAAGAGAATTTCTATTCATTTTACATACCAACCACAGATTCCCTGTCCTCCCTCCTCCTGCCCCCCAGCACTACCTCCCAAGGCACCCCCCATTTCCACCTCCTCCAAGGCAAGGTCTCCCATGAGGAGTCAGCAGAGCCTGGTACAATCAGTTGAGGCAGGTCCAAGACCCTCCTCCCTGCACCAAGGCTGCACAAAGTGTCTCAGCATAGGCACTAGGCTCCAAAAAGCCGGCTCATGCACTAGGGACAGGTTCTGTTCCCACTGCCTGGGGGCCTCCTAAGCAGTTCAAGCTATACAACTGTCATGCTTATCCAAAGAGTCTAGTCAAGTACCTTGGGGGCTCCTCAGCCATTGGTCCACAGTTCACGTGTTTCCACTGGTTTGGCTATTTGTCTCTGTACTTTTTCCAGTCATGGTCTCGATATGTCTTGCCCATAGAATCTCTCCTCTCTCTCATAGATTGGACTCTTGGAGCTCTGCCTGGGACCTGGCTGTGGATTTCTGCATCTGCTTCCTTTTAATAGGATGTACTTCTTCCATTCCTCCACATGTCTGGATTTGCACTGCTATTTCTTTACTAAACAAATACTAGAAACTATCGTGATGCATGACAGAGAAAATGCTCTTCAAATGGACTGGGTTTTGTGAATCCCTCCTTACTCCAGGAAGGAAGGTTGAGGAGCCCAATCTTCAGCAGGCCTTGTCCAGGCAAACACAGTTCAAACATCCATATCCTTGTTGTGCTAACGAAAGCATTCTGCATCCATGTATCCCTTCCATAGACTCTTACATTCTTTCCATCTCCTCTCCTGCAATGTTCCCTGAGCTTAGAGGGGTGACACAGATTGCTCATCTTGGCAGAGCATTTAGGAGTCAATTACTCTTAGCATCTCTACCAGTTATGATCCTCTGAAGTTCATCATAATCTGAAAAAATAAGAAGCTTCTCTGACTAAATAGGACAGCAGCACTAACCTATTTACATAGATATAAATATTAGCTGGTCACTTGTCAGGCACATCTTGTCCATGGAATAAGGCAATGCAGTAGCTTCCCCACTAGGGTCTATTCTAGCAGCAATTAAAGATTAATGGTGGAAAGAGAGGCTTTTTCTTTAGTGTTGTAGACACTGGTAAGTTTCACCTGCTCCCATAATTAATCGCCTCCCCATCCTCTTGTAAGGAAACCTAAGTAAACTCACTGAAGACAGAGAGGAGGAGGTTGTTGGAGGAGAGAAGGGAGGAGGCCTAGGTGGAAACACGTGAACAGTTTCTCTTCTTTTCTGTTAAAGCTGTTGTCAAAGAACCGTGTTTTAAAATCGAAGCTCTAGGTGGGCAAAGAAAAGGGTTCAGCAGGACTGCTGTGGACAAGACAGAAAATAAGGGATGAATATATGATACATTTATATTATAGACAAAAAACAAAAGAAAGGAAATAACTGAAAAGTATCTTTCAGAGCCCAGTGGTAGTGGTGTATGCCTCTAAACCCCAGCATTCAGGAGGCAGAGGCAAGAAGATTTCTCGAGTTCAAGGCCAGCCTGGTCTGCAGAGTGAGTTCCAGGAAGCAGGGCTACACAGAGGAATCTTGTCTCAAAAAAACAAAACAATATATTTCAGAGAGTTCTGGATGCTTTGACCATTAGTGTGAAATTAGATTTATTTTCTCAAGAACCACTAAAACCACAATAAACAACAGGAAAACTAGGAATAGGATTTCTAAAGCTATAAATGCAATGAATTTATACACCTAACTATGATCACTGACATCTTAGTATATTTGTCTTTCTATTTCAAGACACATAACCATTCTTTTGTGTCTTTAATACATGCATCCATATATTTTCATATTTATTTATAGAAATTGTATTTATTCGTGGAATAAGAATATCCCTTATGGCTGGCTGGTAAATGTAATGAAATTCATATATATTATAAAATTAGTGTTAGTTCACATTTTCTTTAGCTTTATCTGGTAAGCATAGCTAAAACCAGAAGATCTCAAGGATAATAACACTTTTGAAGTGCCAGAGTTTTCTTCTTGCTTTTTTCTTTTGTTTTTATTTTTGTTTTATATAAGGATGACAAAGTACTCTTTGCTACAATCACACAAAGGAGTTTCTTGCTAAATCCAAAAGGAATGTATGAATCAGTGACAAGCGAAGACTCCTACTTGAAGCATGACTGTGAGAGGCTGACCATGAGTCCCAGATGTTATTTTCTTGTCTTTAAAGTAAACAGTGAAGGGAAGCAAACATGACCAGAGACCATAGCCCAGCTCTACCTCAAGATGCATCACTCAGGATGTTTAGCAACAATTAGAATATTCTATGAGAAGCTAAATAAATAGCTTCTGGTTGTACTGATTAATCAAAAATGGTGATGGTTAAAAAATAAGTAAAAACAGAAAATTATATGTGCCTTTGCAGGAAAATGCAAAGAAAGATAGCAACATTAGCAATATAGGGTAGTCTTTGTTTTCGTTTTCTTTCTTTTATACTTGAGTTGGTTGATTTCATTTACCCATAACTATGCCTCACCTGGAACATTTAGTGGGGGAGATCAAATTATTCCTCCTATGCTTCTATGCTTTTGTGTAACTGTTTAAATATTCTTTCATATATAAAAATACTAACAATGTATGACATTTCACTGCTTTAATATTTGGATGTGCCATTGATTTATTATTTCTCACCTTGAATACTTGCATAAAATTTTAATATTTTCTTTCTGCTTTATTCATAACCATACTCAGTAATTTTTAGGTTTTTGAGTTATTTATATATATATAACTTAGTCATTACAATTGATAACAATTAATTTTTAAATTTATCATCTAAAACAAAGATTAAGAGTCTCATGCAAGCCAATCAAACCAGTACAGGCTGTAAAGGCTTCTTATTTCTTTCATGACCAGAAAGTTTCTAGGATCAAGATTCATATGATCTAAGTAGAAGTTAAGAACTGAATTCTGTTACCACCTTTTTAAGGCTGGCCATATGGCAAAATTACTTATTGGGAGGCAACATTTCAAATGACTTCAAAAAAATCTATGCCCCTGGGGTATAAGCCATTTTATGATGTCCTTTTCCTAAATTAGGTGGAATATGTGTTTGTCTATGACAAATACTGTTGAATAGATGATGAGATCTTTGCAGTTGCCTTTGAATTCAAAAGGGAGATTTTCTAAAATGGGTTTGAGACCAGGCTTTTGGTGAAAGACAGATTCTGCTATAGGTTTTGAAGAAGAAAACTTGTGCATTATGACACCCATAAGGCCGGAATCTGTGGCATTCTAGAGGTTTAATAACTCACTTATTTACACACAAGTAATCAAACTAGGGCAAGAATCCTTAAAGTTGAAATGCCAGCTCGACACTGGAGGACAATGAGCATTGACTAGGGCAATGATCACTACCTAGAATTACTAGGTAGAAAGTCTAGCTAAGTCATGTGTTGAACTTCTAAACTATAGAAAGTGAGATAATAAATATATGCTCTTTTAAATTTCTAGATTTTTAGTAAATTAGTTATGTAGCAATAGCAAACTAAAACTCCCACTAATGGGGAATTTGAGCATGTTAGAGTCATTCATAGACAAAAATGATTAATTTTGGCATTTGTGTTTTGAATTTAGAGCAACTATACACCATTTAAACTCAAACTCCTTTAGAAGCAAGTTTGGAAACCTTAGTAGCATATCAGAGTTTTGTTTAGCTCTTTCAATAATTCCAGTCTTTAATTATTGGAAACCTGGGGAACATGTTCATTTAATGAAGCAAAATATTCCCATTTATGTTCTTGTTTAAACTGCTTTCCCCTTCTATCTAAAAATAATTGATTGAGCATGCATTTCACCATCCATACAGACATATAGGTAATTAGGTATAGAGCTATGAACATAAATGTAAGAGGGTGTAACAGATACTGAATTACATTGAAGGACTTGATAATCAGTTTTCAGGGGAAGTCCTGCTAACAAGATGAAGAAAAGGTAAGAAAAACCTTTTCTCTGTCATCATGCTACCTCAGTATCACAAAGGGTTGCTATTTTGGATGATACTTTCAACTCTGAGATGGAGCACACAAGGAACCATTTATTACTTGTGACCCCTTATCACTAGTGATGATAATTGTTGCCTAAATTTAAGTTTAATTTAAAATTCACACTTCCTTCATGTTTAAATTACAGAAGCTATATTGTTGGAACAGAGTTTAATTAGGTGTTTTGGTAACAACTGTCTTTCCGTAAAGTCACTTCCTAGATTTTTTTTAAGCTATTTTTTTAATACAGTAAACTACTACAAATATTCCCTTCACCAGTTTGGTAGACCAGCATAACTCCTCACTAATTCATAACTCTCATTCAGAAATATGTGCATCTTCCATCCCTCATCAAAGAAAATTCTCCTCACTGCAGAGTCCATCACGGAAATCCACAGCTGGACGCCGTGCAGAGATCAGTGTGTAGTGGGAAGCCCAGTCACAAAGGCTGCATCTCTACCACAGTTCTGGTGTCAGAAATGGACCAGAATGACCAGAAGACCCAGAACACCAGGAACACTACCATGAAACAGGCTCTCCTAGAACTGACTGCATCAACATTAAACAGTAGCACTGTCAATGAACATGCTAATGTGGAAGATAAGAAATTTCACAGGATCGGGGCAACGTAGTACAGGCAACTAATAATTGCTGGGACTGGGAGAAGTAGTCTTTCCCAGGAATGGGTCTTCTCATTGGTTATCCAATATAAAGCAGTCAGCCCTGAAACCATATACACACAAGAAACAAAATTGATTCAGCCATTTGTATTTATATACTTGTGAATACATGTGCATACCACACATATAGTAACAACAACAATCAAAGAAAAAGAGGCTATCAATTTCAGAAGGGTCATGTAAGAGTTTGGAGGGAGGGCTTCTAGGAGTGGATAGAGAGGAAAGGGGAAAAGGTAAATGATATGTTTCTGTTTTAATTTTAAAAATATATTAAAATTCATTTCCCTGCTTATTGGTTCTGAAGGTGGCATCTCTTACCTTCTCACCATGAACACCTCTTTCTGGGGGAGGGAGAAGGAGCATGCTCTTACTATCTGCTGAATACTTCACCCAGTTTCTTTCTTCTTTTCAGTGATCTTAAGCTTGGGAATTAATGAGAGTCCTCTTTCTTTTACATCCAGAATCCATAACTGAGTTCACCTACAAGATGTTATGAGAAGTTACATGTACAAATGATGCCAGAGAAGGTGAGCAGCATTGAGATTTTTGCCTGGAAAGTTAAAGAGAACTAAAGACAGACGATCAGCATATTATATAAACAAGTCAGTTGGGTGCCTCTTGTCTTGTTTGTTTGCTTTGGGCTGAGAATATACCAAGGACAGAAGCAAACTGTTGTGTCTCTTGACCTGAGGAGGTTGGGGAAAAAATTACCATTCACCCCACAGAGTGCAATTACGACAGACAAGAAAACAATTCTTCTAAAGTTGAGGTTAATGAATCAGTGAGTCCTCTGGGGTTGCACACACGGACATGGATGAGTGGTAACTTGCAGGAACACTGATGACTAAAAGGCACCTGCATCACTGAATAGTCTACCACATCATGGGTGACAACTCACAAATTGTATCTCTGAAGCTCCTGTGCCACAAGGAGGCAGCTTGTCTGGATCTAGGGTCTTTTCTGCCTTTATAATGAAACTGCTTCTATGACCTTCAGGAGGCCACGTGCATCTTTTAAATTTCTTTTTACACCTAGTATGCTTTGGTTACTTTCTGAGTTCTGTGGCCCCCTGCAATCCTCTGGTAGTAATCATTTTAATTCTGAGGGGGAAAAAGCTATATAACATAATTTAACATTGGTTTAATCTATAAATTGGTGGCTGTTATGAAATTTGAAAAGAAATGCAATGAGCTACTGAATATTTATCCCAATTCTTTCTTTTTCTAGGTGACCTTAAGCGTGGGACTTAATAGGAGTCCTCTTTCTCTTAAATCTAGAATCCACAACTGAGTTCATCTAAAAGATGTTACTAGAGGCTACATTTGGAGGACTTGTTATCTTTAAAAAAATTAGGGTTCTTGTTTGTGTGTTTAGTTTGGGTTTAAATATAGAAATTTTATTGGAAATCTATACAATGTTGAATTGTCCTTCCCTATGGAGGGATTAGCTGTATTAGTGTCTCAGGAAAATATCTATCTTACATCATGATAGAAGTTTGAGGTATGTAAAATGATACTTGTAAAAGCATCACAGGGGATTTGTGAAGCTAAAGATTTTAGAATATTAGAATAAATCAATGAGTTTCTGCCTTGTAAGAATGGTAATAAACCTGTCTCATATCTTTTTTATGAAGACTTCCCATATGTTATATCATTTAGATTTTGAATTAGTAAGTCTTAAATCAAATCTAGATTTAAAGTATATGTTCTATTATAGTGTGTACTTGTCAGTTAAAAAAAAAGAGTGAGACAAAGCCTGTGAGAATGGAAAGTGCAGGGGATTCTACACATGGAGATGTCCCATTCAAAGAGACCTGTCTCAGCATGACCCTGTGGTCACAAAGAGGCACACATTCTAGTCATATGGTCTTCACAGTCTGTGGCTGCATGAGGCTACATGCTAAGCCCAAATAAGAATGCTGAATGCTTACACAGTCTCATCTAAGTTTAGTCAAGTATTTATTTTTTTCATTTCCTACACATATCACTATTTTTTTTTATCTTGACTGTTTCCATAGCCTCTGAAAACCAAGAAAAAAGTTGTTGTATTTCAATTGACCTCTAGATCTGCCCCATCTTTTCCATCACAATTTCTCAGAACTTCAGTTCCAGAGCAACTCAAAATTAATCACAGGGCTTTAAAAAAAATCTCAAAATACTATACATACAGAATTTGAAAAACAATTTACATACTAGAGTGAAAGGTCGTGGTCCTACAATTATGATAGACTAGATAATACAAAAAAAGTTTACAAAAATCCAAACATGATGAAAAAAATCATTTTCTATTAAGATATTATCTTAACAAAATTCAAATGCAAACTCTTATGAGTACACATACTCAATTATAGCAATAATATATTAGCAGCAAAACTAAAGGATGTGGTAAGATTGTAATTATTCAAAAAGTTTTGAGGAAGAGTAATTTATATTCCAAACAGAATGATTTTCTAAATATTGAAAAAACATTACTATCATTATATACAAAGTTAATTAAACTTTTATATACCAAAAAATAAATCTTATAAATTTTAGCATTTCTAGTTTGCTAAATAGAAATCATTTTAATTGTGATCAAACAAGAAACTTGATTTTTTTTTATAATATAGCCTTTGGTCATATAGAATTGTGAAACAGCTTGAACAACAGTAAATAAAGAGCCAAATACTTGAAAACATCCCTAGAAGAGATTTCACGTTTTCTACACAATGTTTACAACCACAATGAGGGAAATGATGTAATGAAAACATACACCAGCATATTCCCATCATGTTAAAAACGTTAAATGTTAAAAATAACAAATTCATTCTTACAGTCATGAATAATTTCTATAATTATTATTAAACACAAAAATGTTACAGATAATCTTGGCAGCCAACTTGACTGCATCCAGAATCAACTTAAACATAACTATTTTGAACTCCCATGAATGACTCTCTATCAGATTAATTGGAACTGGAAGACACCCTAAAAATGCACAACGCTGTCTGGTGTCTAAGTAAAGGACATGGAAGAAGGGATTTGCCTGCATGCCTTCACTCTCACTGGCAAGCTCAACTCTCTTGGTATTCTGCTATTCCTTCATTCATACTAAAACCAGCTCTGAGGGCTTCCAACATAAACTAAAGAGGAGCAGCTCTCTAGAAATCACCTAGGCATTTAGTGTAAAATTGGGACTTCTGAGACTTACAGCCCTCTGAACTGAGTAGTTACCAGATTCTCAGCCTCTCCAGTGTGCGGCAGTCATTGCTGGACCACCTGAACCTTATTATGCAAGCAAATCTAATAATGAACTCTTAATACATATTACATATAATATATAATAATATACATATTACTGATTCTATTGATCAGTGAAGTTCCTTTTGAGAGCCCTGACTAATATTTATGGTATTACTTTTTTGTCATTTATGTTAAATAACCAAGGGTTATTTAACAGATTAAATCTCATTCTTGTCAGCAATATTGATGCCTTCGGTGTTAAGGTGTTTTGAATTCAGAAAGCTAGCATCTATCTAGACATTTTATAAGATACTTAGGGTTCTATTTTCACTGGCAGTATTTGTTCTTCTATCTGTAAGAAACAAAAGCCAAGAAATACTTTTGCATTTCTTATAATACTGCCTGAAATTCTTGAGCTGTTTTTATTTATATGTACTGAATATTTGCAATACAGAGTCAAAAAGCAGAAAGAAAGAAAGAAAGAAAGAAAGAAAGAAAGAAAGAAAGAAAGAAAGAAAGAAAGAAAGAAAAAGCACTAACAAATTGACAAATTGATGGGAAATGTAGCAATCCATATGGAACATTGGTGGAGGTAAGGCATGATTACACTCTTCTTGAATGGTCGTAAGTCCAATTAGAGAGCTGTTGCTTCACCAAAATGATGCCTAATGTGAGCCTAATAAGGACAACAACAAACTAGCCAAAATGACTGGGGAAAGGCCATGAGGCTTCAACCATGCATAAAGTATAGGATACTAAGGAAGCCTCAAAGTGTGAGAAATGGTCTTTTCCAGGAAAGAGCACATGCATTGACCATCCAATACCAAATGGTCAACCCTAAAACTCTACATATAAGTAACATTGTACAGACTGAACAGATTATAATACATACATATATGTGTGTGTTTATGTGTGTATGTATACATGTGTATATACATACATACAGAAACAATTAATGAAAAGAACAACATACATTTTAAAGAGAGAAAGAATGACATATTTAAGGAGTTGGAGGGAGTAAAGTGAAGTGAGAAATAGTGTAATTTATAATATGATCCCCAAAGTAAGAAAAAAAAAACCTTTGAAATAGGATATATTTTAATATTACAAAAGTACTCTGGAAATATATTCCTTTAAACAAAAAGATTAAAGAAACTTTCTTCTTTGTAAATATACCAAAGAAAAAACTCACTTATATTCATAGAATGGAACAAAATACTGAAATTATTGAAGCAGCCTTGATTTGATGTAGAAGTCATTGATTAGTCTTTTTACTTATTTTTGTTCATAACAACTGCATCTGTGTTTGTTACACATAAGAGGTCTTTAAGCATTCCAAGAAATCATCACTCAACTTAGGCCTTTGAATGGGCCATTTTAAGAATTCAGTTCTGGATATCCCAGCCTCCAACTCCTGTGGAATCACTCAGCTTAAACAAAGTCCAATGCCAACCACCAGAAAACCAGGTATGCTTCCCACTCCCACCTGTGGACTACCCATACTATATCAGTGCCCACCTACCTTATCCAATGCCCACCCCCTCATTGTTACTGAGGTCCAGCCCTTAACTTGGGTGGAGACCACCTGCTCATCCAGAAGACTGCACCGAATTTCTCAGTGCTTGCCCAGTCTACCCTAATCAAACCTCCCTTCCTCCATACCATATCCAAGTCCCCAACTCAAAGTTTAATATAATGTTTTCAAGTGAAATAGATTTGTTGATTAAATTAATATATTTTAATGCACATATTCACAATACATAGATACACTGAACATTACATATACATTTATATTTATATATATGTATATATATATATTTGTATGTGTTCTCCTTTTAGTTTAATGCATTCAGCATAGAGTAACCTCTTATAGTTGACTTTAAGCCTTTTAAATCTAAACTTAGAGCCATTGTTAATTCTTTTCAGAGCTGGAATGGTGAGCATACAACCAAATAGAATGGCTTAAAGTAGGCTCTGGCCACAGAGTTAAAGACTGTGTACTTCAGAGCAACCTACTTGCGTGTTATCAGCCATCTCAGTTGGTTTGTTTATATTTTTCATAAGTAAGGAGGTAGAAAATGCAGGTAAAACAATAAAGATTGACTAAAATTCCTTTAAGCATTCAAATCATGCGAAGCATCTCAAAAACTGCTCATAGAGCACTATACCAAACAAACAAACAAACAAACAAAAAACCTATAACTTGTCATTTCAGGCTTCTTCACCTGTATTGTTCTTCCAAACTTTGGACACAGTGATGTGTCGTTCTCCTCTCTAAGTTAAGATGAGTATACTGGGGGAAAAAGCTTCATTATATTATTTAAACAGATTACCTCTATTTTTCCTCCATTCATCATTTCACAGCATTGAACTACTAAACTTTAATTGCATATGGTAACTCGGAAACAATTTGGTTTTAAAGAAGAAAGCTAGTTAGGTGTTAAACATAGATCACCATGTACAACAAAACCTAAGCTGTGTGGTCTCTTGAGCTCATCTTCCCAAGAAGATCACATAATATATCCATACATATTTCAGACACTAATTTAAAGGAGATCTTGAATGCCAGTCAAACTGAAAGTGAAGAATTCCAGCAGGTTCAATAGTCTCACCACCTTTTTGTTTTATGAGTACAATTCATGGACCCCAAGTTCATTATGACTTGGTTAATTGTGCTAAATTCTGCCTAAGTTGCTCATAACCATGCGATTAGAAATAAAAAAATGGCTAAAGTAATATTTAAATGCTTATAGAAAAAGTAATCATCTACCTGGTACCAGTGTTTTTATCAAACTAAATTACCTGTCAAGAAAACCAATTGACACACGATGTAGATTTATTCCAAAATTTCAGGAAAACCATGTTAATTGCCTATATCACATGATTCTAAACAAAGTGTTGTGTTATTTTCATGCTACATTTCTTACAGTATCTTAGGCCTCTACTTTTCACTACCATACCAAAACTTAGGAGATGGAAATCAAGGGAATAAAATAGGTTTATTAAAGACCTATCTTAAGCAAGATGGAGAAGGCATTTCCTTCTCAAATTCCGTCTCTAAATGCTCAGACAGTGTGGTGGGCTCTTTGAGGATATGGGGCTACAGGGAGACAATGGGCATGGAGGCAGGGGGTGAGAGGCTTTTCTCTTGAACTCCCTCTCCTTCTATTCCTGAAGCTTCACCTGAATCTCTGACTTTTAATCTGTATTTTCTTCATAATCTGCACAAACCAGTCCAAGTGAACATGCTAGAGAGCTTATTGCAAAGAGCTTCATGGGAAAGAATGTTTGTAAAATGATCTAGGGGAATGATTAAGGGAGGAGGCAAATAAACCAGTTATGAGAAACATTGGGAATCCCATATTTATTTCCCCAAATTCCAATTCTCCTTCTTCAAAATAACCAACTTAAAAAAATGAGATTTCTGGAGGCTTTGTGAGCAATATTGGTGTTATTTGTCTCTTGTCCTTTATTCTCCTTCTATAATGACCTTGCTTCATCCTCCCCAGTTGGAGTCCCACCCCTACGCTATTTCCCACTTCATTTCCTCTGTATCCTGCTATTCCCCTCCCAAGTTGCCTCACCTATGGTCCTTTTAAACTTTCCTGATATCTATGGTTTCTCCATGCTATATATTCACCTCGAAAGATTTTGAGCTAGGAACCACAGATGAAAGAGAACATGTTGCATTTGCTTTTCTGGGTCTGTTACTTCTCTCAATATAAACTTTTCTAGGTCCAATTTACTTGCAAATTGTAGGACTTACAGATTGCCCAGTGCAGAGTTTTAACCTTAAAACCATTTACACATCCACAACCGAAATGAACTTAATTGGACACACAAACACACACACACACACACACACACACACACACACACACACACACACGCACACACACACACACACACACAAATGTGTGTTTGATTTGTGCATACTTATACATATATGCATATGTATGACAATAAAAAATGATAATCAAAGAAGATATATACTTGAGAGTGGCATTGGAGGGGTTGAGAGAGGAAATCAGGAGTCAAGGGAGCGAAGGGAGGAAGGAAATGACATATTTCAACTAAAGCATTAAAGGCAAGTAACAATAAATTTGTTTTTGAGGACATTTTTCTATGTGCTCGCAATGACTATATGGTTTCTCTGAGCACTGTTACATTTTTCCACTGAAAATTCTTTAGTTCATTTCTATGGAATAAGGAGAAGCCTTTCTGTCCAGACTGCTTTGTAAGGTATGGGCCTGGGCATGTTTGAATGGAAGGTTGTGGCATGTTGATGTGTGTGCAGTTCTAGACAGGAATTCGTGCAGTTAGTGAACCAAAACCTAAGAGAGCTTGACCTCAGGAAGGGCTGGTGAAATATGGAAAGCAAAGGAAGGCCAAGGAGGCCCAGGACATTGTTTAAGACTCCTTGCTGCATGTTGTGCAGGCATGCTTTTTTGCTCTTTCTTTTTTAGTGTGCATTAGATTGAGATTTCCAATAACCATGCAGGTTTTTCCCAGGTCATCAACAGAGTTCCTAGACAATAGTTTATCACTTGTTTCACCGAACGGCTCTCATTTATAACAAGTACCTAAATAAGACTCAAAATAATGCTGTTATCCTTATGTGCCCACACGTTGGATCAAATCATCTTTTGAAATATTCTGAAGGTGAGATGAACTATTCAACAAGTCTACGGACATTGTGTTTTGGTGTGTAAATAAAATTTTGAGATTTATATTTTTTATAAATGAAAGTCAAAATTTAATGTAATACTTAATATATTTCATGTCATGCTTAATACTTGATTTATATTAATAAGGTATGTGCCATACTTTTGACAGACTATATTTCATTAAAAAATTGCTACTGGTTATTAAGAAAAACTTAAAAGCTTTCTTTTTTTTTTTTTTCATTTTTCTTTCCTTCTTTTTTTTTTCTTTCTTTATTTTTTTTTAATTTATTTTAATTTATTTTGCAATACAATTCAGTTCTACATATCAGTCACGGATTCCCTTGTTCTCCCCCCCTCCCGTCCCCCTCACCTTCCCCCCAACGCCCCCCCCCCCATTCCCATCTCCTCCAGGGCAAAGCCTTCCCCACAGACTGAGGTCAACCTGGTAGACTCAGTCCAGGTAGGTCTAGTCCCCTCCTCCCAGGCCAAGCCAAACAATCCTGCATAGGCCCCAGGTTTCAAGCAGCCAACTCATGCAATGAGCACAAGATCTGGTCCCACTGCTAAAAGCTTTCTTATATCCCTCTGTCTCCAACTATAGGTGAATCCCCATTTTCTCTGAAAGCCAAATACTTTCTTTGACACTAAGTGTGGATAGTTACTTACTGATTTAAAATTACCTACCCTACAACCACACACATTTCTCATACACCTTCATATCACATATTTATATATTTATTAAAAGTAAGGTTAGCATTGATTTTATTTTGGAAGAATTATCATTTCATGTGCAGAACAGTTCACAATGCTTATTTAATCTAAGATAGTACACATTTTCAACCTTTGTCTTTTCTAGATTGGCTATGAATATTGCCTCCTCACTAACAGCAGACCTGGACATTTCTAATTATAATTTGTCTTGACTTAATACAAAGGATATAATCAGAAATTAGAGCTTAATTATGTCCGTTCTATTGACCCAAGGCCACATTCTGACCACCTTACACCCATCCTGACACTTTCAGTCTACCTTCTAGCTAAGGCAGGTCTAGTAAAAGTTTGATTTCAGTTTTTTTTTTTTTTTTTACTGTCAAATCATATTGTGCATATTTCATTACTCAATGAAAATACTAAAACTTATGAGATAAATAGGTTTACTGATTACTCAGCTCTATTAGTGTTTACCAAAAACACATTTATATAGAACTTAAAATGTTAAAATCAACTATCCTTCTGTTAGCAGAGAGAGACGCTCACCACTTCCTACCCTCTGCTGTATAACTGTTTATCCACAATCAGGCTTTTGAAGAACCTTGTGGAAATTCCACTGTTGTTTTTCTTTATTGATTGTTTTTACCTTAAGACAATGATAGAGAACTAACAGGTTGGAGAAAACATTATAGATCTCCACTTGAATCTTTAAATAATGCCTCTTGTGAAAAGCAAGATCAATCTGGGAGGCAATAATTATTGTGCTTAGAGGAGCTTGCAAATTAGCCAAAGACTGCACTAAATATAGGATTAAAACATATTATGTGATGTAATGTATGCCCTTTAAGGACTCATTTTGTTATTTTAATCGTGTGTGTGTGTGTGTGTGTGTGTGTGTGTGTGTGTGTGCACATGTGAACAACTGCATAAGAGTGCAGCTTCTCAAAGACACAGGTACTGTTGTGTTCTACTGATGATGAGGGTATACACTGTTGTGAGCCACACACATGGGTGCTGGGAACAAATTAACCAAAAAAAAAAAACTGTTAGAAAAGAACACTCTCTTATACCTCCAGCCATTGTAATATTGCTTTTGCAGTTGTTTATAATTCTCTAAATTCAGTGCTCTTGACCTTAGTCAATATTAGAGGGAAAAAGAGACACATAAAATTAAAAAAAAAAACTTTCAGCATTTCTTTAGCACTGCACTAATTTCTCCTCAAGCTTTTTTCTTTTTTTTTTTAACCAAATAATTTGTCATGAAAACATAAGGCAAATAACATTAAACAGGTTGAACACTTTGTGCTTATGCATTTATGGAATACATGAATTATTTATCTATATGGATTTGAAAAAGAGTAAGGATGGGAATATGGAAGGGTTTGGAGTGAGGGAAGGGTAGGAAGAAATATTAAAATTGAAAAAAAAAATTTAAGAATCACTCATTTAGTTAATATTGATTTCCTCTGGTGATTTGTGTTTTTGTACACTGTGAGGTAATGTTGGTGTTGTTAGATGGACAATGCAAGAGCCTTTGAGGTAAGAAAAGTAGGAATCAGGGCCATGTGTTATGAACTTTAGCTCTGTCACAGGCAAATTCGTTAAGGGAACTGTGTCATACTTCTTTGTGAAATGAGCATGACGGCTTTAGTGTGGCATCACAGGGTAGTTATAAAACATTCACTATTCTATATATCTGCTATTGCTAGTTCAAGTTGGGTCTTCCATGTAGATTCCTGGGAAACTTCCTTGTGCCAGGTTTTACCTGACCCCCAAATGCTGCCCCATTTCTAATAGTTTCCTTCAGTACTCTCTTCCTCTGGCTCCCAACTTGATTGCTTATGTACCTTTCTTTCCTCAGTCCACTCACAAGATCTCTTAGTGTTCCCCCATGAACCCTCCTTGTTACCTAGCCTCTTTTGGGCTGTGTGCTGTAGCATGTTTATCCTTTATTTTACAGTTAGTATCCACTTATGAGTGAGTATATACCATGTTTGTCTTTCTCAGTCTGGGTTACAACACTTAGGATTTTTTTTTCTAGCTCCATCCATTTGCCTACAAATTTTCTGTTGTTCTTGTTTTTAACATCTGAGATTACTATATTGTGTAAATGAACCATTTCTTTATCCATTCCTCTGTTGAAGGACATCTAGGTTGTCCCCAGGTTCTGGTTATTATGAATAATCCTGCTATAAACATAGATGACCTAGTGTCCTTGTGGTATGACTGAGCATCTTTTGGGTATATGCATAAAAGCAGTACAGCTGGGTCTTGTGGGAGGTTGAATCCCAGTTTTCTGAGAAATTGCCACTCTGACTTCCCAAGCAATTGTACAAGTTTGCACTCCCACTAGCAGTGGAGGAATGTTCCCCTTGCTCTACATCCTTTCCAGCATGAGCTGTCACTTGTGTTTTTGATCTTAGCCATTCTGATATCTCAGAGTCATTTTCATTAACATAATGGATTGAACTGAACCTAATATTTTTGCTTATATCAGTATCATTTTGACAAACTGTATCACTGATAAAATGAAAAAATTTGCATATGTATTTTTCCTATAATTACTACAATTATTGCTACTAAGTTTTAGCTTTCCTATTAATTATTTTGAATCATTCAGGAAGAGAGTAAAGGAAAAGATTGTTGAAGACCTTGCAGTTATTGAGACATCTTGCATTATTTTCAACAAGAAAACATACTCCTGCCATATTAAACCAAGCAAGCAATTAGGACTGTTTGGCAAATACTGCTTAGTTGCCAAAATTCAAACAAAGTTAATTTCTTAATGAGAACATTATATACATATGTAATAAAAAACCTAAGAAAGGCCAGATGGTTGTTCACTAAGAACATTTCTGCAATATGAGTAGTACGTATATTTTACAAAACCAATTTGCCCATTACACTGTATTAATGATTTAGTTTTAACTTGAACCAGTTTGAATTAAATGATTTAGAGTTACTATTCTACTATAAATCTGTGTAACTGATAAACTATATTTGCCAATATAAACATATCACCCATATGTTAAACTACTTTATGTTCATATGTAAAAAGCAAATGGTAATCAATCATTCACTGGAAACAATTAACAAATCATATGTCAAGGAAAATTGGCAATGAGTTTCTGCATGAAGTAATTTAGCTAAAATGGTTGGTTGATATTTACTCTCAAAAATTCTATAATGGCTATATATTAATAAATGTAAGCATTTTAAAATGAAATTTGAGACACCCTTGAGCAACTGAAAGAAAGAAATATATTTCTATAACATGAAGAAATTTAGGAAAATACAATGTTTTCTTTAGCCAAGGCTCCAATAAGAAGATATCACCCAGTGTTAGTCCTTGAAAGGCCAATACAGCCACTGCCTTCCACTGTCAAATCATAATAATCACATGGCCAACATAAATATTAATGTTAAAAGTAATAATAAAATGCATGCAATTTCTTCTAAGGTGTTTAATGAAACCTCTGGCATAACTGCAGATGTATGTTTAAGAAGGTACTATATAAATAACACTACATCCAGTCCTTTCTATATTATACACTAGATTTTGTTTGCATACTTCTACATTCTGAGATTTACTATCAGGAGGACAACATCAGTTTGTGAATATCCTCAGATAGATATCAACATTAGTTATACACTAAAGAGGAATAGTCAATGCTTTCAAAGAGTAATTATTTCAAAAAGCTAGAATCAATTTTGTAGCCTAAAACTATAAAGGTTTTGAAAATGAGTTTTTACTTTTGTGGGAAAAGAAGAAATATGAAGTTCTATTTTAAATATCCAACATTTTGATACATGAGGAAGTACCACATGAATATGGGGGAAAGATAGTACTATAAAGGAAAATTGGTACCCTCTAAGAAATTTTTGAGTTATTGAATGTAGATGAAGAAAAATAATTCAACAAATATTAGTTCTCTTCATTGATTAGAAAGAGAATAATGGCAATCTTGTCATTTACTCTACTTGACATTTTAATTGATAATAAAACATTTTCTATTGATCAGTGCCTTATAAGAAAGTGGCAAATATTGGGTCCATATCATGTAAAAATATTTTCTTTAGTGATTTTCAAGATTGAGCCAATGCAATTATGGCGTTATTTCTCATAAATCTTGTTCCTTTCTTTGAATCTTCTTAAATTAAATCTCAAGGTATATAAAGGATAACATGCTAGGTGGGAATTTTATCTTAAAATGAATGTAAAATATGAAAATATGAAAGTAAAAGAGTATGTTTAAGTCCATTAACATGCTTTCATTTGGATGTTAATTGTCCCCTAAAGGCACATGTGATAAAAGCTTGGTCATCAGCCTCTGGGTCTTTCTGGTCATAGAAGAACATATAGGAATTTGGGCTTTCCATACAAGTTAGATAAATGGTACTCTGTTCCTGAAGAAATTAATGAGACACAGAAATATTTCTTTCACTTTTACATCCAGGTTGTCATGAGCTACAGCCTTGCATTAGGAAAAAACTGAATCCATTAGGTCATCAACTGAAACCACCACGACTCTTAAGCCAAAGTATAACATTTTTCTTTCAAATTTGCTATTTCAAGTATGTTGTCATAGCTCTACAAAATGTACATAGTATTGTCATAATTATAATATTTAAATGTGATTTAACCATTAAACATAAACAATGAAACCAATAAAGTTTCACAAGCAAACAGAGCCCAACTTAGCACAGAGAAAAAGAAAGAGTTTGAATCAAGGAAGCTGTATATAGAAGGATCTAATACAAGGTTCAAATTTTATATAAACATGCCCCTAAAGAAAAAAGCAATTGATACAGAAAATAGTATACTATAGATATTGGGAGGATGCTATCTGTATCAATGACAACTGTGACAAAATTTTTCTATTTTTTATTTTTGATACCTGTGAACCATTTTTTAATTTTATCATTTGATACATGTAAATTAAAATTTAAAGGTCAAGCTGGGCGGTGGTGGCGCACGCCTTTAATCCCAGCACTTGGGAGGCAGAGCCAGGCGGATCTCTGTGAGTTCGAGGCCAGCCTGGACTACCAAGTGAGTTCCAGGAAAGGCGCAAAGCTACACAGAGAAACCCTGTCTCGAAAAACCAAAAAAAAAAAAAAAAAAAAAAAAAAATTTAAAGGTCAATGGAATATATAATATATATATATATATATATTATATATATTCTTGCTTATTAGACTACACAATAGGAGATATTCTATAAGAGGAAAGTTCCACTTGCAGCTAAGCGAAGGTCAGCTCTAATATATGAAGATTTGGAAAAGAAATGAAAAATCAGATTACTTAGCAAGCTTTACATAGAACCATAGATAAAGTAGGAGTAAGAATTTTTTTCATAAGGAAAATTTATTAATGAAAAAAGAAAATTCAAAATTATCTTCTCCAGAGGCAGGACTATATTATTTATCAGCAGGCTGACCAAACATTAGAGTCTAAGGGACTTTATAGATCCATATATTGCTAAAAACATGTTTATGAATGTAATGCATTTTAAAATATTTATTAAGCTTAGACTTAGAATTAATTAATCACAATGAAACAAGTGAAGTCAGGAATCCATGGATGCATGGAGAGTGCTGTGAACAAAATTTTCCACCAAGTTCATTTAGGTGGGAAAAGATGGCTCCAATCTATGATTATTTGTTTTAATGATTGTTCAATCTATAATGGTGCCAAAAATGATACACAAAGTGTATAGTTGAAGTTTGAAAGTTGATAAATTTGCTGGACTAGTGATATGTGGCAAAATACTCTCTTGCAGTGTCAGGTATGGGAGACAATTTCAGTTCAAAATAGCTTCACCATGAGGATAGAAACTGATTGGAAGTCTATAGGATACTGTGTTGCTAAACTGTGACTTTTAGGTTCGGTGTACTAAGTGCACCTCTGCAAAGATATTTTCAATTTATTTTGGAGCCAAGATACATCTGTATTCACTACGAGAAACTAGTCTAGTTCTTTGGGATTCTCTCTATGTCTTTCATAGTTAAATTATGATATGTCAAGATGAGAGCATCTTCTTGAAGACAATGAAGAGATGAAATAAGGTAGCATATACACAGAATTAGAAAAAGCCAAAAACATAGATTTTAAACAAGATTTTTGTATTATTTTTATCCTTTTTACTTCTATTTACCTCTTCAGTCTTTATATCAATGCCTTCCCCATAAAGTCAAGTTTAAGGAAAACGTAGAAATCACTTTAAATATAACACAAACAAACTGAAAATAAAGTTTATATGACTTAAAACATTGAGTATTTGTCAAATGTGGTTTTATCTGAATGTTAGCTTTGACAAATCAATCAGAATCCAAGAAGAAAATTTTCTTTCTTAAAAAAAAAACTATCATCTCAGAATGTTGGACATATCTAAACATTTCAAAACTAGGCTGTTTTATGATTTTTATGGTAGTTAAAACCCATGGCTAATGCACCAGTTATCATATTTTTATACAACCAATTTTTTAACTGTGTTCATGAGTCTGTCACCTTAAACCATCAAACTGTGTCTCATAAGAAGGAATCATCCCAGGGATGTGAACACATGGACACATAGGGAAGGCCAGTCGACAAAACACATTAATGCATAGCAAACACTATGTGACAAAGCACAGGCATGCATAGAGGAGATCATGTGACAAAGCCTGTGGGAGAGAATTCTGCAAACCAAAGCTGCCCCTCCCTTAAAGCTGGCATTCTAGTCCCAAGGAACAGTGACAACATAGAATTCTGTCGTTGAAGCCGTAGCTCCCATGGTATTTTGTCATTCAGCATGAACAGACTGTTACAAACAGTAAGCATATGTAGAATTTTAGAAGCTATGTTACATGTATTATAAAGAAATCTGCAATATAATTACAGACAGAAAAATAAAGGAAGCATAATAATGAGTATTGCATGGAGCATGCCTCTCCAAGAGTCTGAACTTCTACCTACATAAGTTAATAAATCAGTTCTGTACATGCTGGTAAAAAACAGTGAAATTCTGTCTGGGTCACAAATCAAGGGTACTTTATTACTCACAGCAATAGAAATAGCTGTATTACTAGCATGTTTGTTCTGGTTCTGTGAGCCCCAGTTCCCACAGGGCGATCTAAGTAAAGCCAGATGACACATGGACATACAGTAGTTAACATCGCAAGAAAGAAATTCTTAGCTTAGGAGACTTGAATCTTTTTATTAGCCATTAAGTTCACTGTTCCTTTCTTTATCCCAGAAAAAAAAAATGCACTTCTAAGAAAAAATTTTCCCTGAACTTTGACCCAGGGGAAAACTACATCCTCCGAAGTTGTTTGCCTCAAAACTTATGTGTTTAAATAATTCAAAATAAAGACTGCAATTACCTTCTTTGAAAGATAGTAAAGAACAGGACAAAAATAGTAAAATAGAATTCTTTTCCACCATTATGAAGCATCCAGGAAATACACAGATTGCTGCATTCTTAGGTTTAACAAGTGTATTTTATATTTTCAATTTACATAGGCATCTTTAGAAATGTTAAAATAGGAGTTGCCTGTGCTGTACTTGAGCAACTACTCAATGACAGACCATACTACAGACACCTGTTTCCCTTCCGTTCACGAATAAACACTAAAAATTCTATAACCACAGTTAGCCTTTTTTAAAATCAAATTTTTTCCAGGATTCATGTCCTTGTGAGAAACAACTAATCCTGGGAAGGATGACATGTAACTTACCGTTTATCATGAAAAAAATGTTGCTTTCTTTTAAGACAGCAGCATGAGGCAGTGGTAGAAAATTCTAAGGTAGAAAGAAAATAGAAAAATAGAATGCATTAAGGACATTGTATACAATACATGTATGAGGACTACCGGTGTTCTGCTTTGGCTGCATGGTGCTTTTATATTGAGAATTATACTACAGTATAAAGGCTAATGAACTCCAGTAAACAGATATATAGTTGTTTCATAATGCTGACTATTTTTTCAAAATTTCATTCTGAATATGTTCTACATTTATAAAATAATTATGTTGACATTTACCTCTTTCAGCAGTACATGTAGAAGACTTAATAAAATTCTGAATTAATACTGAAAAATTAACAAAAATATATAGATCTTTCTACATTAAAAAGTTTCTATTCTACTTAGATTATCCAGCATAAAATCTTATTCTTCAGCTCACCTTATGAAAGACTTAGAATAGATTTCTATCTAGAAACAGGTAACAGTAAGTCTACCATGATGGAGCAACAGATATGACATATTTGTGTCATTTTTTGATAATACTTCTATATATTTTATTACTGGAATTAGAGTCAGTTCATGACTAAATTACACTACCCCTACAAATTAATGCTCTCTCTTTGAAAATAACGTGTTTAAAATCTTTAAGACAATATATTTTAAAACTCACAGTAGCACTCTATTTCAGGATATTGAAATGTTATACAATAATGTTTTCCTATCTAAACAATGAATGCCATATTTTTTCTTTTTAAAAGTTATATAATAGTAATATTCTTAGAATAACAACAGCAGTAGTCACTGCACATAACTTTTAATAACTATGTGATATTCATATGATAAATTTATATTGCGAACTAGTAAAGTCAGTATAAAAATATGTTTTCAAAGCATTAACAAAAGATTATATAAATGCCAGGACTTTATCTTTTTAAACACTATATTCTATTTACCTCTCCTTGTAAGATTCTCTCCCATCCAGTGTTTCTGCTACCCACCTTGTGTGATTACTAGGATTGTAGAACACCTATCAAAAGCTTAAAAAGCTAGCATTATTATTTCAGAGAAAATATGCAAAACCTGTCCTTTTTGGTCTTGGTTACTTCATTGAGGATGATTGTTTTTAGCTCCACCCACTTACCTACAAATTTCATAATTACATTTTCCTAACACTTGGATAATATCCCATATACCATTGGGTAAATGTACCACATTTTCATTGTTAATTCATCAGTGGATGAACATCTAGGCTGTTTCCAATTTCTGGCTATTATGAATAGAGCAGTAGTGACCATGGTTGAGCAAGTGTCTCTGTAATAGGATGTAGTCCTTTCGGTATATACACCAGAATACTACAGCTGGATCTTGAGGTAGATCTAGTCCCACCTTCCTGAAGTGCTGCAACACTGATTTCCATAGTGGTTGTATAGTTTGCCCTCACAGCAGTATCTTCACCAGAGTCTGCTCTCATTTGTTTTATAAATCATGGCCATTCAGGGGTAATATGAAATCTCAAAGTGGGATTAATTTCATTTCCCTGATTGCTACAATGCTGAACATTTCTTTAAGTGTCTTTATCTTCTAAGAAACTCTGTGTCATTCTCTACCATGATTTTAAATTAGATTATTTATTTTCTTGATGTTTATGACATTAGTATTGTATACACTCTAGAAAGTAACCATCTACCAGATATATAATTAGGGAAAAAAATTACCATTCTAGACAGGTGGTGGTGGTGGAGACTGTTAATCTCAGCACTGGGGAAGTTAACCAGATTGATCTCTGTGAGCTCAAGGGGATCCTGGTCTACAGAGTGAGTTCTAGAACAGCCAGGGCTATACAGAGAATCCCTGTCTTTAAACAAACAAACAAACAAATATTCCCGACTATTTACTCCTTCTTTTTGCTGAAATGCTGGTATCTTCTGCCTTACAGAAGCTTTTCAGTTTCATACAGTACAATTTACTAATTGTTGGCCTTAGGGCCTATGCTTTCCTGCTCAGAAAGTACCTACCTGTGACAATTGGTTAAAGCTTATGCTCCGATTTATCTTCTATCAGACTCAGGGTATTATGGAAGCCCACAAAGAGTCCAACTGGTGGTTTGTCTCGATATCAGAGAGTCAGAGTTTATGTTGCTCTCCAAGGCTGCATAATAGGGTGCAAAGGCATGGTTACCAAGTGTCTTATACTTCAAGGCCTAATCACAAGATGCTTTGCCATGGGACATGGTTAATAGGTGTTTTGAAGGGTCTACACTTGGTTGTATGTTGTGCTTTGATATTGATATGGGTAGGTCTTTTGCCTCTCCCCTTGCTATTGTATAAAATGTCAATTAGAAATAAACTTATGCCTGCTGGGTATTGACATAGGGCCCTCCTGAAGCTATCCTGTGTCTCTCTCTTTTTCTTCACTTATATTTCTATCTGGCATTTCTTAATTCCTCACTCTCCACTACAAGGAACTCTTTGATAGGTCAGAGCTGAACCTCAACACTGAAACCCAATAGGGTATCTAGTCTTGTGTTGAGGTATTTCATTGATTTAGAGTTGAATTTGTCCAGGGTGATAAACAAGGATCTATTTTAATTCTTTTACATTTAGACATGCAGTTTGACTAGCACTATTTGTAGAAGATACTCTATTTTTTCCAGTGTGTATTTTTGGGTTTTTTTGTGTGTAAAAAAAATCATATGTTCATATGTGTGTGGATTTATGTCTGGTTCTTGAATTTGATTTCATTCATGAACATGATGTTGATATGCAAATATCTTTCTGTTTTATTACTATATCTCTGTAATACATCTTGATGTGTGGGATGGTTATACATCCAGCAGTTCTTTTATTATAGGAAAGTCAAGAAGGTTTGCTACAAGCTGAGTAATAAAAAACTATTCATAAAATATTTTGTATGAAAAACAATTTTAATAAAAAAATAATTGCAGTTCTTTTGGCTAGTTTCAATGTTCTTCACTTTCCTCACAACTTTGGTGTTTTCAGTATTAGATGACTAATGACTGGATAAAGTTCCTGAAAATAAAATATTGGGTGTGCACAGTAACACATTGCTGTCCATTTTTCTCCAAAAACGGTATATGCAACATTGAAGTGACTACTGGTGACTACAGTGTGTGTGTGTGTGTATGTGTGTGTGTGTTTGTGCGTGTGTGTGTGTCTGTGTGTGTGTATGTGTTTGTGCATGTGTGTGTGTGTGCATGTGTGTATGTGTGTGTGTGCACGTGCATGTGTGTGTGCGCGTGTGTGTGCATGTGTGTGTGTGTATGTGCGTGTGTGTGTGTGTGCATGTGTGTGTGTATGGGTGCATATATTCATGCAATGATAATTAGTGACAAAGGAATGTAAGATTTAAAGCAGATAAGGAGGGTATATAGGAGGATTTTTAGGAAGGGAAGGGAAAGCAGGATGTTGTAATTATATTATAATTTTGAAAATAAAATAAAAATAGTTACCAAATTAAAGAAAAGCTCATTGAGAAATAGACTTTTAAGAACTATAAATTAATTACATCTGACAATAACAAAGTGTGACTTTCTCACTTAGTGAACTTGTGTTAGTCAAGATTTTATATTGCAAACAGCTGAAACCCATTAATCAACATGCAGTATGTTAAGGCAAGAGGGAAACTATTGGCAAATCTAGTCAAAAATATGAAAAGGAGTTTCATATCATTCTATACTGGTTAGTTTGGTGACAATACTAACTAATACCCAATGCATGGTCTTTTCTCATCTCTCTGTCTGCCTGATTTTCTTAGATCACCTTCTAGTCAGCCATAAATCTGACAGCCTGCATAGTCTATACCCCATGACTTTTCTGAAATTGACAGACACTATGCTGAAATAAAGCTTGAAAGATGTCAGCTTAGTGTTCTGATTTCCTGAGAGATAGCCACCTTGCAATCAAACAGACTGAGAAATAGGGCCACTAAGCATAAACACAGACACTGGAATGCCAGAACTGTACTTAACAAAAATAATACTAGAGATAGACCAGAAAGTGAAGGCATGAATAATGACTCTGTTGCTCACATCAGAGAAGGTAGAACACATGGCACTGGAAGATTTCCGTCCTCCTTTCCTCCTTTATTTTTGCTCTTCCTTATCTTCCTTTGCCATTTTTCTTGTCTTCCCCTTTTCCTTTCTTTCTTCAGAAAGTTCCTTATTATTGAAGCACAGGCTATAATCAAACACTTTTTCTTCTTGATTGTTGAGACTAAAAGTGTGTGGCACCATACTTGTCATGTTTTCTTATGCAACACGCAAAAAATCGTGGTCATGAAGACTGAGAAATCATAGAGATATACATGTAATTACACAAATGATTAGGTAGATGCCTCCAAGAACGTATTGGGTTGGAGGTTAGCTACTAATTATGAAGCAGAGCCAATAGAATGTACCTGGGTAGGGTAATGTCTGTCAGTGAAGCACTTGTACATAAGTGATGGTTCCCAGACCGACCCAAGTGCTGGGGCATACAGCAGTCACCTATTGTACGGGAGGCTAAGACAGGAGATTCCTAGTGCAAGCTGGCTATCTAGACTAGGCAGATCTGCAACTTCTAGGTTCGAGTGAAAGACTCTTTCTGATACATAAGTTGGAGAGAAATAGAGGAAAACATTCAACATAACTTCTTCATCTCCACATCAACCTGCAAACATATATATGTATATGTATATATATATATATATATACATATACACACACACACACACACACACACACACACACACACACTTAAATACAAATAGGCATAACACACAGACAGACACATCGCACATTCATATTTCTAAGAGTTAAACTATACACTTAGTAATTTTCCTATTACTTGTTGATCAGGTCTTTGGCAGACTATAGTAACACACTCATACTAATAATTCTCAGGAGCAAAGACATTTACAATTGCAGAGTTCAGACTTGATTGCCTATGCTAGAACTGTGAAAAGGAAAAAAAAGCAAAAAAGTTATCATAGTCATTCCATTTAAAACAAAATTAATGAAAGATAATCTATTTGTTCCCAAATATTCAGCAAAAATGGAGTTACTTATTTGGTCTACATGTAACAATGCATGTAAGTACTTCAGAGATTAAAATTAATGTGAATTTACAGAACTACAAAAATCACTAGCTCTCCCATGTGCAATGCAGTTATAGGAAAATCCTTACAGAGTATCTTCACCACCTTACCTTCCCCTTTCACTTACTTTCCCACTCTAGTTTAGTCTTTCTTTATTTATAAATTTCATATTGTGATTAACCAGCCTCAAATACTATACAAGTAAGTGGGTTTACTTCTGAACAGTTAGAGTAGCCATTCACAAAGGAAGATATGGAGCTTTATATTGGACTTTATGCTTTCACTATCGAGTACATTTTTATGTGTTTTCCTATTACCAAAAGCCAAAACTCTTTTAGAGTTAGAACTGGATAAACAATTAGCTTAGTATCATCTGCTGTAACTCGTGTTCACTGCCTGCACCCACTCCTTCACCATCCCTGTCTATTTACCTTTCCATTGCTGTCTTTGGTTCATGTTAAACCATACACACGGTATTCTTGCTTATGTTTCCAAGTGATGATTATGACTATCTCCTTTCCTCCCTAAGCTATATTGTAATAAGATATTACAGAATTTAGTTCTGTCTTTAGTATTGCTTTGGGTGGAGCAGGATTTGATATTTTTCATTCAGCCATTTATAGCTGAATTATTAGAGTCAGTTTTGGCATAATATTGAAGGCCAGATGAATGGACAAAAGGGGCAAGCAGAATAGAAAAGCAATTCTTCACACAGAATGAATTTACCACTATCAGTTATAAATAGTATGGGTACACTTTGCACTAGATATTGAGGAAATAAAATGTGAGTCAGGGAAAGGGTGTGTTTCAATAGTTCGGTTTTCACCATTATCATTATTTATATATTTGTGAGGTGAGGAAAAGTGCTTGGCTTTAGTTGCACTGTTAGAGGAAGCAGAGTTAGTCCTCACTGACTTCTATTGGAAGAGCACACAGTCAGGAAATAAGTCACAGGTGGTTTATAAATTGATGCGATTTCCTGTTCCAGAAGTATGTCGTGCTCTGACTAAGTTTTCTATGCACAGAAGGATGAAAGATGCCATCAAAAAACTTCAAATGATACATGAGTAATCTGTACCAGAATCCCCACACGGTAAAGAAAGAAAACAAATTCTAATTTTCTTATTGCCATTAAGGGTCTAGAAAGCATTACAATTGGATGTACTGATCATAACATGTCCATTTTATGTTATAAGGAAAAGACATAACTCAAAATGTCTTTTGAACAAAAACATCTAGTAACTCAGAATAGAAATCCCATCAAGTGGGGGTGGGGGGAAGAAAAGGAAAATTATAAAAAATAGGCTTATCATATAAATAAAAATACAGCAGACACAGCTGTTGTGTGATAATATTAGCAAGAATTGGTTCTTCCACAAGTCCAAAGAAACTACTGAATTACTAGTCATTTTTCATTTTGTCATTTATGGAGGAAAAAGATAACACTTTTATTGTTGTGCTCTGTTCACTGAAGTCTAAAAATTTCAAATAATTTTATCTTTCCTGAGGAAATGGAAGAACATCCTGAAATGATGTTTATGAATTTGTATCTAAATAGTATTGACTGATTTCATGTATATTTGAAAAATCATTTTTGGTTACATATAAAATAAATATTGATACTTTCAAACCAAAGTATAGCTGTGGGAGAAACCTAGGGAAGAGAGTCCACACGGTCCTATAACACTTGCTTTACATCCAGAAAGATTTTGTCATCCTATTTTGAAAGTTCTCTAGGAAAAGTATTCATTTTCCTTTTCAGAGATTACTCATGAAATTACCTTCTTTTTGTTTATAGACTCTAAGAAAAATCCAAGCAAATCCATCTGCCAAGCGGTTCCATTTCAGTCTAACACATTTTCCTTTGGCAAACTTTTGCAACCTGTCAGCATTACTAGGACACTCTCCAACCTGCTAGCTGGCGACAAGACAACAGGAAATACCCATGTAATAAAAGAGTTTATAGTGTTTAAAAAACTTATTTTCCAGAGGTATAAATCTGGTCTCCTCAACAGGCAACTGTAAAACACTTTATGGTCAGGAGAAACCATGCTTCAGTTTCCCTCAGACTTACTCAGAATAGCTGTACTTGAAAATATGGTAGCTGAACTCCAGGGAAATTGGCATCTGTGTGAACAGCAGGATTTGGTTGCTTTTGAGAATGAATCAGTTTCAAGAGGGAAACAGTAAGAGCTGATGACTAAGGATAAATGTATATGGCTATGTTCTCAAAAATGGAGCTTGCACTGTTATAAATTTCTCTTGTGTGTGGTCTCAGAGTAAAAAACATCATTATTAGATTTTGTTCTTCATCCCTCCGGGGTATATTAATGATAACTTGTTTGCAGGTGTGGCTTTAAAAGCTATTTGCTTAAATTTTCCTCTAATTTTCCAGTTTATAGACATCTTCAAGACAAATGTGAGTGGCCAGAATATATAAAAGCTCCCTTTTAAGTAAGTTCAGTAGTTGTGTCCAATTGAAAGAAGGATTTGCCAGGAAGAAAAGCCCTTAATCTGTTTCCCAGCCGAAGGAAAACATCACCAAGAAAAAGTATTCCCAGAGCAGAGAGAACAAAGTACTTCATTCACAAAGTGAAGGAAGCCAAGGACAACCCGGATGTTTATTGGAGTCAGAGGAATAGCTCTGACTTCAAAATGTTTGATCTTTCAAGTAGGACTAAAATTTACTTTGTGCATAGTCACAACTTAGTAAAATCAGGAAGAACAGGTATTTACTTGTTGTCTTTCCAATAAATTGTCCTCTGCTTTGTGCTGCTCCATATTTACCCTAATCTTAAATAGACTTGTGTCTGTCAATCAGACTCCTGCTTTCGTGCTATTTTTGTTGTTATTGTAAAATAACAGTGATTGTGTAAATCACTATAAAATATACCAAAATACTAGTTTTTGCTTTTGGCTTGTGTGTGTGTGTGTGTGTGTGTGTGTGTGTGTGTGTGTGTGTGTGTGTGTTGGCATGTTCATGTTCACACGGTAGGCTTCTGTGGAGGCCAGACTATGATATTCGGATGAATTTCTAAATTGCTTTTATTTGTTTATTTATTTGGGGATATTTTCTCCCACAGAACCCCAGAACCCACCTTTAGAGAGCCACTAGGCTGTTTTTTAATAGGTTCTGGGATCTAAACTAATATTTGCATGCTTGAACTACAAACAGTTTCAATTAAACCCCCACTTAAAGGCCATAAACTTCATTGTTCTAACATAAGCTCCTTTTAATCTATCTATCTATCTATCTATCTATCTATCTATCTATCTATCTATCAATCTATCTATCTATAATAACATATTCAACTCTTTCCTCTCTCTTCCTCTGTCTCTTGCCTTCTGATTTTGCTAGAAAGAAATCATGAATATTTATCCAAACTAAGT
This sequence comes from Peromyscus californicus insignis, assembly GCF_007827085.1. Taxonomy (NCBI): domain Eukaryota; kingdom Metazoa; phylum Chordata; class Mammalia; order Rodentia; family Cricetidae; genus Peromyscus; species Peromyscus californicus. The sequence continues at coordinate 16,462,631 of NW_026294503.1, forward strand.
ACTTTGGTACACTCTTTTGATTCCAGATATGAGAGGTAGGGGAAGTGTGATTAGAAGGTTAAAATAAGTTTTGGCCACATAGTTAATTTGAAGTCACTCTAAGCTACTTGAGATCCTGCTATCAAAACAAACAAACAGAAAAAAAATAGTTAATCAACTCTAAATAGAGAGTATATCATTGGGGAGAAGAAAATAATTTCATACAAATGCAGCTTAATGAGCCAATAATTTATGAGGGTGGTTACAGAAGAATGGTTGACACATAAGTAAATACATAGTAAGAATTCCTTGATACCTAATAGGCAGCCACACTGCTGATAATTCCCATCCACTTGGAGGACAACGCATGAAAACTGAACCACCAAAGGGGCTCCTGGATGACATACTGGCTATGGGGAGTGCATTAATCAGGTTCTTCCTCAGAAACAGAACAAGAACATGAATGCATTTTACTAAACTGACTGATGAGATGAGTTTACAGCAAATAGGCTGGGTAATCCAGCAATCGATGCCTGCAGACTGGGGAGCTGAGAACCTGTTGCTGCAGAAGGAAGGATGATAGACATCTCTTTGTACACTCTGATTTGAAGGCCTAGAAGACACCTGAAGTGCTGCTTTCCCCTTAACTGTCTTTATATCTGGGTCACAGCTGGGAGGTCCTGACTACTCTGAGGAACTGGCTTCCTCCACCTTCAGTTAGTCCTTCCAGGAAATATTTCTCATTTGATCCAGAATTCAATCATGTCAACAATCAACATTAAATATCACAGTCCTCTATAACACCAAAAGCCCATTTGAGAAAGCAACTGTCAAGATTAATCTGAAGAGACTCCCTCTCCCTTTCTCTCTCTCTCTCTCTCTCTCTCTCTCTCTCTCTCTCTCTCTCTCTCTCTCTCTCTCTCACACACACACACACACACACACACACACACACACACACTTCAAGGAGACAAAAATGAAGTTTTACTGCATTGATGAATCACGAGACATATTAGCAATGAAAACATAAACTGACTATGAAAATCCAATGAAGAGGTTTAAATTCCCTTCATGAAGTCTGAGAACAACTCAAAGATTACATAAAATTATAGTTGCATGCTTCTTTGTTGGATATGTTTATTTTGTGATAGGAGTTTTAATACAATCTTATGTGAAGTTCACTAAGACTCTGTAGGAATGGTGTGGAGAATGCAAAAGTAAGCATCCTTGGGTAAGATCATAAATCACTTTCATTATGGAAGATAAGTCAACCGTGATGAAATTCTGAGAACACTTGAACAGACAGAAGAAAGGATATGGGAGAGCAGTTTTGAAGTAGACAGAAAACTGCTGGGGTTACTTGAAGCAGAAGCTTGGGAAAGGGGCATAATAGTGATTTTAGTACAAGGGTCTGGGTGAGTATAACCCTAAAACGTGTCATAATGATGCAAAGCAAAATGTAAAAAAAAAAATGGTATATTTTTGTTTTCCCTCCTCTTCTTTTCTTCACATAATCAGGGCCTCATTTAGCATGCTGGACACTTAACAACAAACTAGTCAAAAGTGTTCAGAAGGCAAGACTAGATTGAAATAAACAACCTTAAACCGCCTCCTGAATATACATACCCACTTTGGTAACAATAGTGTAAGTTTTATCTTAGAAAAAATAATTCTCTCTCTGCAAAGAAGCAAGATGTACATCATATTCCTCTATTAGATTTAAAGAAAATGAGTTTCATATAATAATTCAAACAAGTAAAACCATGCAAACTGGGACAGAATTTTAGGTAGGTGGCTACAATAGCACCCAAGAGCCCACATTTCTATCCACAAACAGAAGACAGACAGCACAGTGGAATGACAGAGTTTTTGAATCCTCAGCCTGCCCATAGTGACATTCCTTCTTCTACAAGGACATATCCCTTAACTTTTCCCATGCTGTTTCAACAACTCAGTCAAACATATAAGCCTATGTGGTTCATTATCGTTCAAACTATCACATTCCATTCCCTGGCTGGCTCCCATAGGTTCATGGCTATATCTTAATACAAAATTCATCTAGTCAAACATCAAAAATTCTCACATTCTTTCAGTCTCACCAGTGTTTAAAAGTCCAAATCTCTTCTGAGATTCAAGGTGGTATCTTAATTGTAACCCCTGTAAAATTAAATAGTTACTTACAACACGCAGTGGTCCATAATATAGCTTACTATCTCCCCAAACAGGAATGGAATGATAAAGAGGGAATACTAGACCAAAGCAAGATCAAATTTACAGGTAAACTGCAAATTCTATAAGTCCATGTGTGATGTCAAAGGGCTGAGATGACTCAACACTTCCAGTTTAGCTTACTGAAGCATATTTGAATCAGCAATGTGCAGGGTCAGGGATGGGGGAGGGTTTTTCATTTTCTTTCCTTCTCTTGGACTGGCTCTACTCCTTGTGTATAGCTCCTCTTGGCATAAAAATCAAGGCTCTGGCACCTATAAAATCTTAGGGTCTCCATCACAATCCAGGTTACACTTTCTTAGATTCATACAATGACCACTCAGGTCCGCAATGCAAGAATGTTATGCCACACACTTGGCCTCACACAGGAACATTTCACAATCTCTTTTAACAGTATACTTCTTCTGACTCCAAAGCCAGAAAGAACTACAGGAACAAGAATGCCAAGTTTGCCCACCTTCTGTGGATAAGAGTGGGCCCCTTGAATCTCAATTATAGTAGTTTTCATTTCTCCTTGCTTTTTAGGAGCAGAAAATCCCTTTCACATCTTCTTTTAACAAGTTAATGTGCTGGGTGCAATTTTGTCATGGGGGCACCCATGCCTTTTTTCTTATTCAGATTGGGGCTATACTTCATCTCACCTCTTTCAGCATAAATCTTGGCTCCAACATTAAATTTCCTGGTGTTTATTTTATTTTCGTCAAATTGTACACTTTGTGTTTCTTTTTGCCCCAATCAATCTTTTTCATTATAAACCTGCATAAGAGTGGTTATTAATAACCACACCACATGATCAATATTAGTCTCTCTTGAAATATCCTCTACCCAGGAAATTAGTCCATTACTTTTTATTTAGCCTCAGGCAAATTCTTAGCACAAGTGTGGAAAGCCACTACATTCTTTGCCAAAATATTATAAGAATGGTCTTCTAAGTTAGTAACTAATATAGTTCCCTTCTGAAATTTCATGAACTGAGCCTCAACAACCCACATTGCTCTCAAACTACTGTCTTCTCTGTTTTAATTAAACAGCCCATTAAGCTCTGCTTACACCAATTGGTGACTTTTTTGTCAAAAAGTCCCAAAGCTTTCCACATAGATCCCAAAAAGGAAGGAAGGAAGGAAGGAAGGAAGGAAGGAAGGAAGGAAGGAAGGAAGGAAGGAAGGAAGGAAGGAAGGTGCATTGTGACACCACCATAACCAGCTATCCAAAGACACCAGGACCTGAACAATCCAACACAGCTGAAAAAACAAGAAAATGACCTTAAACATTACTTTATGAAGATGATAGAGGTCCTTAAAGAGGAAATAGGAAAAAAATCCCATAAAGAAATTGAGGAAAAGGCAAACAAAAAATGAAGGAAAACAGTATATCCCTAAAAATAATGACAAGAAAGCTAAAAAAAAAAATGGGTGAAGGAAGCAGTTCAAGACTTGAAAATGGAAATAGAAGCAATAAAGCAAACACAGTCAGAGGGAAATGGAATCTGAGTAAGCTAACAGAAACTATAGATGTAAGCATTACCAACAGAATACAAGAGGTTGAAGGGAGAATTTCAGGTGTTGAAGACATGATAGGGAAATATCATCAGTCAAAGAAAATGTTAAATCTAAAAAATTCCTGACACGAAACATCCAGGAAATCTGGGACACATTAAAAAGACGAAATATAAGAATAGTAGGAATAGAAGAAGGAAAAGAATCCCAGCTCAAACCACCAGAGACATTTAACAAAATCATAGAAAAAAAATCCCAACCTAAAGGAGGATCTGCCTAAAAAAGGTACAAGAAGCTTACAAAACAATATATAGATTTAATCAGAAAAGAAAATCCCCTCACCATAATAATCGAAACACTAAACATACAGAATAAAGAAAGAATATTAAGAGAGGCAACAGAAAAACACCAAGTAACATATAAAGGCAGACCTACGAGTATAACACCCAACTTCTCAACATAGAACCTAAAATCCAGAAGGGTCAGGACTGTTGTCTTGTAGACTCTGATACCATGGATGCTAGTCCAAGCTACTACACCAAGCAAAACTGTCAATTACCATAGCCATACATAAAGAAAACAAGGTATTTCATAACAAAGCCAAATTTAAACAATATCTATCACAAATCAAGCCATATGGAAGGTCCTAGAAGCAAAATTCCAATGCCAAGAAGTTAACTACACCCACAAAAACCACAGGCAATAATCTCAGAAGCAAAACCCAAAGAAGCTAACAGAATGAATATGAAAACAGGATCCATCATTCTTCTATATACAATAAACACACATTAACATCAAAGATAGACATTACCTCAGAGTAAAATGTTGAAAAAAGATTTTCCAATCAAATAGACATAAGAAACAAGCTGGTGTAACTTTCCTAATATCTAACAAAACTGACTTCCAACTAAAATTAATCAAAACAGATGGATAAGGTTATTTATTCTTCATCAAAGGAAAACTCCACCAAGATGATGCCTCCATTCTGAACATCTATGCCCCAAATGTAAAGGTGCCCACATTGTAAAAGAAGAATTACTACAGCTTAAATTACACATCAAAACTCACACAATAATAGTGGGAAACTTCAACACCCTATTCTCACCAAAGGTCAGGTCATCCAGACAAAAACTAAACAGATAAATAATGGGAACTACCAGATCTTGTGACTCAAATGAACTTAGCAGATATATAAAGAACATTTCACCCAAACAAAAAAGAATATACTTTCTTCTCAGCACCTCATGAAGCCTTCTCCAAAATTGACCATGCACTTGGTCACAAAGCACATCTCAACAGATTAAAAAGAAATGAAATATCTCTCTGTATCTTTTCAAACCACAGCGGATTAAAACCAGATTTTAACAAGAGAAACAACAGAAAGCCTACAAACTCATTGAAACAGAACAACTCTCTACTGAGTTACCACTGAGTCAAGGAAAAAAATCAAGAAATGGAAGACTTCCTAGAATTCTATGAAAATGAATGCACAACACACCCAAACTTACGGGAAAAAATGAAAGTGTTTCTAAAAGGAAAATTCATAGCACTAAGTGCATTCATGAAAAATTTGGAAAATCTCATACTAACTTAACAGCTTACCTGAAAGTTCTGGAACAAAAGGAAACAAACAGGCCCCAGTGAAGTAGACTGCAGGAAATAATCAAACTGAGGGCTGAGATCAATAAAATATAAACGAAGAGGACAATATAAAGAATCAACGAAATAAAGAGTTGTTTCTTTGAGAAAATTAACAAAATAGATAAATCCTTATCCAAACTAACCAAAAGGCAGAGAGAGAATATACAGATTAATGAAATGAGAAAAAAAGGGGAACATAACAGCAGACTCTGAGGAAATTCAGAGAATTATTAATTAAGCTATACTTCAAAACCCTGTACTCCACATAATTGGAAAATATAAAAGAAATGGACAAGTTTTTTTGATAGATCATGTTATGGGGCTGGGCAGTGGTGGTGGTGGTGGTGCATGCCTTTAATCCCAGCACTTGGGAGGCAGAGGCAGAGGAAGGCAGATCTTTGTGAGTACAAGGCCAGCCTGGTCTACAGATCCAGATTTAGGAAAGGTACAAAGCTACACAGAGAAACCCTGTCTCAAAAAAAAAAAAAGATATAAACTGGGGATAATACACTCATGGATACAGAATGAAATAAACACCACTGCTTATCCAGCTGTTGTTTTCCTCTGTTCTGCCCAAGGGTGATGGGAACCCACAGTTCTGTCTACAATCACCCAAGAGAGAATGCATGACTACCCTTCCTCTACTCTTAAGGGGGTCACATAAACAAACCAAAGGCCACACCTTAGGGCTTGTACCCCAAAGTCATTAGCAGAATGAATTTTCACAACACCAATGTTAAATCAATATCAGATAAAAACAATTTAAATAGACTTATAACCCCCAAGGAAATAGAAGCATGAAAAGTATCCTAACAACAACAGAACAATAACAACAAAAACACCAAGGGCAAACAGTTTTAATGCAGAATTCTACCAGATTTTCAAAGAAGAGATAATACCAATACTCCTTAAATTATTTCTCAAAATAAAAACAAAAGAAACATTGCCAAATTCTTTTATGAGGCCACAGTCAGCCTGATACACAAACCACACAAAGACTCAAGAAAGAACATTAATTACAGACCAACTTCAATCAGGAACAAAGATGAATCATACTCAATAAAATCCTTGCAAACTGAATCCAAGAATACATCAGAAAGATCATCCACCATGATTAAGTATGCTTCATCCCAGAATTGCAGGGATAGTTCAACATATGAAAAATCTGTCTAACACTTTTTCATGATAAAAATATTGGATTGATTGAGGATTCAAGGCACATACCTAATCATAATAAAAGCAATATACAGCAAGCTGATTGCTAACATCAAATTAAATGGAGAGAAATTCAAAGCAATTCCACTAAAATCAGGAACAAGACAAAGCTTGTCCACTCTTTCTACACCTATTCAATATAGTTCTTGAAGTTCTAGCTAGAGCAATAACAACTAAAGGAAATTAAGGAGATAAAAATAGGGAGGGAAAGCAGATTTCAAAGTATTATTTTCAGATGATGTGATAGTATACATAAGTGACCCCAAAAAATCAACCAGAGAACACCTATCAGCTGATAAGCCACTTTAGTCAAGTGGCAGGATATAAGATCAACGCCAAAATAAGTAGCCCTTCTATGTACAAATGATAAATGGCTGAGAAAGAAATCAGGGAATCAACACCCTTTACAATAATCTCAAATAATTTAAAATATCTTTGTGTAGCCCTAACCAAGCAAGTGAAAGACTTGTATGACAAGAACCTCAAGTCTTTGAAGAAGAAATTGGAAAATTTATTAGAAGATGGAAAGATTTCCTATGCTCATGGACCAGTAAGATTAACATAGTAAAATGGCCATCTTACCAAAAGCAATCTACTGATTCAATGCAATCCCCATTAAAATCCCAACACAATTCCTTACAGGCCTTAAAAGGACAATACTTAATTGGATGGTTGGGCATTTTAATGTCTAATTTCTTGAGTTCCTTATATATTCTGGATATCAGTCCTCTGTCAGATGTGGGGTTGGTGAAGACCTTTTCCCATTCTGTAGGCTGTCGTTTTGCCTTATTGACCATATCCTTTGCTCTACAAAAGCGTCTCAGTTTCAAGAGGTCCCATTGATTGATTGTTTCTCTCAGTGTCTGTGCTACTGGTGTTCTATTTAGGAAGTGATCGCCTATGCCAATGCGTTCAAGACTACTTCCTACTTTCTCTTCTAGCAGGTTCAGAGTACCTGGATTTATGTTGAGGTCTTTGATCCACTTGGACTTAAGTTTTGTGCACGGTGATAGATATGGATCTATTTGCAGCCTTCTACATGTTGATATCCAGTTATGCCAGCACCATTTGTTGAAGATGCTTTCTTTTTTCCATTGTACAGTTTTGGCTTCTTTGTCAAAAATTATATGTTCATAGGTGTGCGGATTAATGTCAGGGTCTTCAATTTGATTCTATTGGCTATAGAACTAAACAGAGGATTCTCAACAGGGGAAACTCAATGGCTGAAAGACATTTAAGGAATTGTTCAACATCCCTAATTATCAGGTAAATGCAAATCAAAACAACTCTGAGATACCACCTTACACCTGTCAGAATGGCTAAGATCAAAAACACTGAGGACATGTTATGCTGGAGAGGGTGTGGAGCTAGGGGAACTCTCCTCCACTGCTGGTGGGAATGCAAGCTTGTACAACCACTTTGGAAATCAATATGGCGCTTTCTTAGAAAATTGGGAATCAATCTCCCCCAAGATCCAGCTATACTACTCTTGGGCATATACCCAAGGAATGCCCAATCATACCACAAGTGCACTTGCTCAGCTATGTTCATATCAGCATTGTCTGTAATAGACAGAACCTGGAAACAACCTAGATACCCTTCAACTGAAGAATGGATAAATAAATTGTGGTACATATACACAATGGAATACTACTCAGCAGAGAAAAAAAATGACATCATGAGGTTTGCAGGCAAATGGATGGATCTAGAAAAAAATCATCCTGAGTGAGGTAACCCAGACTCAGAAAGACAAACATGGTATGTGCTCACTCATAGGAGGATACTAGATGTAAAAGAAAGATGACTAGACTGCTACTCACAATACCAGGGAGGCTACCTAGAAAACAGGACCCCAAGAAGGACACGGGGATCACCCAATGACAGAGAAATGGATGAGATCTACATGAACAACCTGAACGTGAGTGGGGGTAATGAAGGGCGAGGGTCGAGGGAAAGAGAGCTTAGGGGAGTGGGAGATCCCAGCTGGATCAAGAACAGAGAGGGAGAACAAGGAATAAGAGACCATGATAAATGAAGACCACATGAGAATAGGAAGAAGTAAAGTGCTAGAGAGGTCCAGAGAAATCCACAAAGATACCCCCACAATAGACTACTGGCAATGGTCGAGAGACAGCCTGAACTGACCTACTCTGGTGATGGGATGGCCAAACACCCTAATTGTTGTGCTAGAAACCCCATCCAATGACTGAGAGAACCAGATGCAGAGATCCAAGGCCAGGCCCCAGGTGGGACTCCAGGAGTCCAATTGGTGAGAAAGAAGAGGGTTTATATGAGCGAGAATTATTGAGACCAAGGTTGGATAAAGCACAGGGAGAAATAGCCAAATGAATGGAAACACATGAACTATGAACCAATAGCTGAGGAGACCCCAACTGGATCAGGCCCTCTGAATAAGTGAGATAATTGATTAGCTTGATCTGTTTGGGAGGCATCCAGGCAGTGGGACCAGGTACTGTACTCAGTGCATGAGTTGGCTGTTTTAAACCTGGGGCTTATACAGGGACACTTGGCGCAGCCTGGGAGGAGGGGACTGGACCTGCCTGGACTGAATCTACCAGGTTGAACTCAATCCTCAGGGGAGTCTTTGCCCTGGAGAAGATGGGAATGGGGAGTGGGCTGGGGTGAAGGCGGGGGGGGGGGGGGGAGGAGGGGGGAGAACAAGGAATCTGTGGCTGATATGTAAAATTAAATTAAATTATAAAATACAGAAAAAAGAAAATACTTAAATTCATAAGGAAAAAACAAAAAACCTAGGATAACTTAAACAATTCTGTATGATAGAAGAATTCATGGGGGTGTCACCAACCCTGATTTCAAGCCCTTCTACAGATCTATGGTAATTAAAAACAGCATGATAATTGCATGAAAATAGACAGGTCGGTCAATGTAATAAAACTGAAGACCCAGGTGTAAATACACTCACCTATAGATATCTGATTTTCAACAAGGCCAAAATTACACAATACAAAAAAGAAAGCATCTTTAAAAAATGGGGCTGATATAACTGGCTGTCATCATGTACAAGAATGCAAATAGATCCATATTTATCACCCTGCACAAAACTCATGTCCAAGTGGATCGAAGACCTTAACATAAATACAGATAGACTGAATCTGAAGGAAGATAAAATGGGAAATAGCCTTGGGCACTTTGGCACAGGAGGCAACTTCCTGAACAGGACACCAATAGCGCAGACACTAAGAGCAGCACTTAATAAATAGGACCTCATGGAACTGAAAAGTTTCTGAAAGGCAAAGGACACTGTCAATAGGACAAAAAAAAGCAGCCTTCAGAATAGGAAAAGATATTCAAAATCTCTTCATTGACAGAGGGATGATTTCCAAAACACATCAAGAACTCAAGAACCTAGACATCAACAAACCAAATAATCCAATTAAAAATTAAGTTCATATCTAAACAGAGAATTCTCAACAGAAGCATCTCAAGTGGCCGAGAAATACTTAAATGTTCAATAACCTTAACCATCAAGGAAGTGAAAATGAAAATTCCTCTAAGATTCTACCTTACACCTGTCAGAATGACTAAGATCAAAAACAAAAGTGACAGCTCATGGTGGAGAGGTTGTGGAGCAAGGGGAACACTCTTCCATTGCTGGTGGAAGTACAAATTATACAGTCACTTTGGTAATCAATATTGCAGTTGCTCAGAAAACTGGGAATCAATCTACCACAAGACTCAGCTATACAACTCTTATGCATATACTCAAAAGGATGCTCAATAACATCACAAGGACATTTGCTTAACTATGTTCATAGCAGCTTTATTTGTAAGAGCCAGAACCTGGAAACAACCTAGATGTCCCTCAGTTGAGGATTGGTTAATGAAAATATTGGTGAAAAAAATGTCAATGTAATGATGCCTAATGATATTCTGCTACACTCATAGATTGGTGCCTAGCCCAATTGTCATCAGAGAGGTTTCATCCAACCACTGATGGAAACAGATGCAGACCCAGAGTCAAACATTAGGCAGATGTAGACAAATTTCCCCTTTTTGTCTAAATAATAAAGGAAGCTTATAGCTAATTTAAGATAAAGTATTTCCAATAAGTATATACAATATATACAGTCAAGAATTATATTAGCAATGTCTAGTCCATTAACATTTGACAGATTCAGACAAAAATCTCCATTATATAAATTAACAATGTCCAGTCCATTAACATTTGACAAATTCAAACAAAAATTTCATTATTTATCCTATTTTGGTGAATCTAATATAAAATTTGTATACAATATAGAAAAATCCAATCCAATGTAAAATATTTAAAACAAGTAGTACCTTTATAAAAGTAGACTCAATAATCTACCCTTTTAAGTTGTCATATCCATATTCTCCCTTTTTTCTTTTCATAGTAGATTCAATAATCTATCTTTTGTCATTTTTATATCTTCCCCTATTTCTTTTTTAATGGTGTACCCTTTTGTCCTATTATTTCTGTATCTTTTTTTCAGAGTAGATTCAATGATCTACGTCTTATCTATATCCTCTTTTTCTTTTTCTTTTTCTTAAAACAAGAACACTGAATCTAATCTCCTTTGCATAGCTTTTTCTTTTTACTATTAACAATTAACAACTTGTAACCAACCATCATAAACAGTGACAATATCCATAACTCATTAAACAACCAAAAATCCATCCACCCCACCTCGTGAGAATGTGGGTTTATAGTGTTCTTAAAATTACTTCCTGCTTTCTGAGGGCAAAGACATCTTTAGGGGATCCTGAAAGAAAAAAATTTGGGTTAATTGCCAAGTCCTTTATCAGTTGTCCAGTCTCTTTTGTATAAATGAAAAGTGTAAGGCTTGTCTCAAGTCCTGGTTCAAGTAGCCTGTCAGGCTGGATCATCTCAGCTAGCCATCTCAAAATTGTACTGAGCAGTTTGTAGTCCAAAGCAGATCTTTTGGTGGTGTTAATCAGCTTATTTGCTTTATCATAATCTGTAGCATGAATCTTAAAAGGTCTTATTAATTAAAACAAACCCAGTGCCAGTTATTGGCCAGTTATTGGGGTGAATGCTGGAAGATCAGAGAAGCAGAACAAGTCACAGCTACCTCACCTTGCCAATTTCTCAGCTGATCCTGCTTCCTCAGACTGGAAAACTGAGTCCTCATCCAGAATGGATCTCAACTGAATTGCTGCTAGGAGCCTAAAAGCTTAACAAGCTCCAGTTCCTGGTCCTCATGCTTTATATATGTTTCTGCTTCCTGCCATCACTTCCTGAGATTAAAGGCATGTGTCACCATGCCTGGCTATTTCCAGTGTGACATTGAACTCACAGAGATCCAGATGGATCTCTGCCTTCAGAATGCTGGGATTAAAGGTGTGTGTGCCACCATTTTCTGGCCTCTATGTCTATCAAGTGGCTGTTCTGTCCTCTGACTCCAGATAAGTTTATTAGGATGCACAATATATTGAGGAACACAATATCACCACAATAGTCCACAAGGAATCATCATTGTGGGATCCCATCATCCTTTTGAAGATTTCAAAGTTGCTCTTAGGTATGATCATGGTTGCTTGCAGACATTTTTTTCCCTTCTCTGTGGTTTAGAGCAATCACAGTCTGATAAATGTTTGTCTCTCGGAACCACGATGTTCTTCCCTAGAACAGCATATCTTCACAGCAAATTCTCCCCACCACTTGCCTCACCAAACTTCTCCAAACTGACCTTTGCCAATGCTTTCTTGTAACACCATGGTCCTGGCAATTCTCCTCTGAACAAGCAGTGGTAAAACCTTCATCTCCAGTAGCAGCATCACCATCGCCACCAACATGATGAGAAACAACCGGCAATGCAGAGCCACCTCCATGGTCCCGCTGCTGCCATTTGTGGTCCGGCCGGTCCTGGCAGCAGCTTCTCCTCAGCTAGTCTTCTAGGCTGGCCTCGAACTAGGGATCCTCCTGTTTTTGTCTCCTTTAGCAAATCCTACTGGCATGCGCCACCACAATCAGCCACATACAGCTCAGGCCTGAGCTGGGCCTGCAAGGCCACAGGCAAGTAGCTTTTTTGTGAATTCGTACCTGACAAGTTGGGTGCCAGATGTAGACAAATTTCGAAAGGTCTTATTAATGAAAACAAACCTGGAGCCAGGTATTGGGGTGAACCTGAAAGATCAGAGAAACAGAACAAGCCACAGCTAACCTTTCCTTGCCAACTTCTCAGCCAATCCCGTCTCCTCAAACTGGAAGTCTCAAATTCCTCCCCTAATGGATCTCAGCTGAACTGCTGCTGAAAGCCTGAAAGCTTAAAAAGACCTCTAGCTCCTGGTCCTCATGCCTTATATACCTTTCTGCCTCCTGCCATCACTTCCTGGGATTAAAGGAGTGTGCCACCATACTTGGCTCAGTTTTCAGTGTGGCCTTGAACTCACAGAGATCCACATATATCTCTGCCTCCAGAACGCTAGGATTAAAGGTGTGTGTGTATGTCACCATGTTTCTGGCCTCTATCTCTGTCTAGTGGCTGTTCTGTTCTCTGACCCCAGATGAGTTTATTAGGGTGCACAATATATTGGGGGACACAATATCACCACAGGCAGAGATCAGAGAATCCTACAAAAGACGTTGAAAAAGGATTGCAGGAGCCAGAGGGCATCAAGGATACACCACCAGAAAACCTACAGAATAAACTAACCCAGGTTCACAGGGACTCAAAGAGACTGAACTGACAACCAGGTAGCCTGCATGGGACTGACCTAGGCACTCTGCATATATGCTACAGTTGTATAGCTTTGTCCTCTCGTGGGACTCCTAACAGTTGGAACAGGGACTGTCTCTGACTCTTTTACAAGATTTTGGTACCCTACTCTTCCCAATGGGTCACCTTGCTGAGCCTTAATACCTGGGGAGGTGCTTATTCTTACTACAACTGATAATCCATATTTTGTTCGTATCCATGGTAGATCTTCCCTTTCTTGATCAGAAAAGGAGGAGGAGTGGACTGGGGAGCAGGGAACGGAGGAGGGTGGGGCAAGGAGGGACTTGGTGTAGAGGAAGGAGTGAAAACAAATTTAATTAATATTAAAAGTGTTTATTCTTTCAGCAACTTAAATTAGTAAGAGCTACATTCTGCTACCAGATGATCAGTCACGAGAGAAGTCTTTAACTTTATGAATTGGATATATGTGAATATATATATATATATATATATATATATGGAGAGAGAAGAAGAAGAAGAAGAAGAAGAAGAAGAAGAAGAAGAAGAAGAAGAAGAAGAAGAAGAAGAAAAAGAAGAAGAAGTATTTTCATCAGGACAACCTCCTAGGAATTCTTTCAGATGAGAACTAGGCTTGATGTTATTTCTGTGCTTAACATCTGTCCCATCTCCTTCTCTTCCCCATCCACAAGCATATATTCTCTCTCATAGTGTTTCTTCAAGTAAATCAAATGAGAACAAATCCCTAGCTCAGTACTTACATCCTAGAAATTCTGTAAAAAAATTAAATATATCTCTAAAGGTTTCTGTCTTTATCAAATTTGAATTTAAATGGAATTATTTTGAACTTACACCACTACTGTAACAATTGAGAATGATTTTTGTAATATATTTAGTCCATTCCATAGAGAAAATATAATGTAAAGTTTACAAAGAAATACGTACAAAAAGGTAGCTTTTGACAATTTTTTTTTCCTATTTTGAAATAGCTCAAGTTTTTCCTGTTTATAATGTTGGGACAACAGTTGAATACTCTTCTCATGGAAATGGAAAAATCAAGTGTAAAAAAGATTTTGTAAATGGACACTTAGTGTATACCAAAGCAGGAGCTCTATTTTCTGACTATTTTACCATATAGTAAAATTATGATTAAAAATAAAATCTATAAGAACTGGATCTGGAGAGAATATATATAGTTACAAACTGCCTGTTATGAAAGTTTCATTTTCCTAAACATTATTGTAAGTAATTTATATTTATATAATATATATATATATATATATATATATATATATATATATATAATGTGATTAAATTGGTACCATTAATCATAAAGCCCGAGCATGTCCCTACCTACTCAAATTAACAATAATCAACCTCACGGTTATAGATTGAATTTTTGTAAGATGCCATGGAATATAATCACAAATCTCATCTCTAAGCCTAGTGCAATCATGGCTAAAATAAAACAGTGTTCAGATTAATATTCTAGTTTTTTTTCTGGACCTAATAGTTTCTTTTAAGTGGTAAAACCTACTTTTGAGTATTCTACTTAAGAGAACTTAATGAACTTAATGGGCTAGTTTTATTTAAATGAAGACTATTATAAATGAATGTGTAAAGTGAACTTATGAATTGATAAAAACTTATTTACAAGTATGAAAAATTAAAAGCCACAAATTTCTTAAAACCTTAAGCAACCAACCTCTCAATTTTTACATATACTATCATTTTATCCAACTATTGGTTTTAAATTTTGCCTTAAGCACTTAAAGTACAGTTATTGCTATTTGAACATAATTGGGCAACTATTACATTAAAATCCAATGGTTTTATGATTAAATCAGTATTTATAATTTCATGTTTCACATGATTAAAACTAATCATTTCATATATTTTTGTATAACAATTTCCCAATGTATTGTTTAAAGTTCAGATTCATTAATTATGAGTGAATTGTTCAAACGAATGTGAAGTTTGCATTGGGCCATTAATATTAGGCTTTTGCTACCCAGGTAACCTTGGTGACCAAATTAAATTGTATTGAAATACTGTAAATCATAATCACATCACTTTCTAATAAGTAAATTATAAAATACAGCCTCTGTGTTTCTAAGTATGGCAATTGCAATATGTATGAGTCTTGAACAACAGTGGAAAGAATTCACTGAAAATTCAAATCCACGGCTAGGAAAAAAAAATTATTCACGGCATTTCCAGGCTGATTCCTTAAGTGGTATTTGATATCACGGAAAAAAAAAAAAAAAAAAACCAACAAAATAACAACAACAACAAAAACTGTGTTAGGTTGAAACAAGAGAGGTTCTGGGATTAAAATGAAAATTATGCAAGCCGGAAGTGGTGGCGCATGCCTTATTCCCAGCACTTGGGAGGCAGAGACATACAGATTTCTATGAGTATTATGCAAGCCTAGTGTGCAGAGTTAGCTCCAGGGCAGCCAAGGCTACAGAGAGAAACCCTGTCTAGAAAAACCAAAAACCAAAAAACCCACAAACAAGCACACTCCCGCCATAGAAGTATGCAGTCTCTTGAATGATGGCTCTGTAATGAGAGTGTTTGCTACCCTTGCAGAAGACCAAGTTCTGTTCCCAGCACCCATGTCAGGTGACTTACACTTTCTTACCTGTAGCTCCATCCTCAGAGAATCTGAAGCCCACTTCTGGCTTGTGTGGGCTCCCACATATAAGTAGGCATACTAACACACACACACACACACACACACACACACACACACACACACACACACACACATACACACACGCAAATAAATAACAAAAAATTAAATGGAAGGAAAGGAAAAACAGAAAAGTAGACAAAGGGTTTTTGCATTTGGCTGAAAAAGGAAAAAATGGGCCATTACAGTAAGACACTCTAATTCTTTACTGGTCTGTTTTGTTGGTGTGCTGGAAACTCTCCAGGTGTGCTGGACTAGCTATATTTGATAAAATAAAACTTTTCTGATGATATTATTCTGAGAGATTTAATGTAACTGGCACAGAACGGGGCATGGTGAGAAAATTAGTTTAAAATCTCAGGGAGGTCTCCATAGACTGATGTGAGGCTGAGGTTTTGCTCATTTAATCCTTCTCAGCACAAAACCAATCCATGACCTCCAGTTTGTCCTTTTATACTTCCACTGAGATATAATGGCCATAAAGTCAGGTTTCAGTCCTTGTCTTTAGTTTAAAAAAATGGAAATTGGAAAGTGTGGATAAGAAATAGAAATATAATTCCTGAGGCTATCCTTCTAGCCTGGATCACACTTGTGGATAAAAATTAGGCTTATTCATCAATTTAACTATCCACCATCCTAGTCATTAGCATGTTAATCTAAGTGCCATTTTGTAGATATAATTAACATCTATAATCAATTTACCTTAAATAACCCATTGTTATTCTTGTGGATATAGGCCTCTTCTAACTTGTCAAGAACTAAGGCAAAAATAATACTGTGGTGATAAATTGTGTACCCCAGTAAAACTTGCCTTGAGGATCAGAGGACAGAGCCAGCCACTAGATTAAACATAGAGGCCAGACAGTGGTAGCACACACCCTAAATCTTATCAATGGGGAGGCAGAGATCCATCTGGATCTCTGTGAGTTCAAGGCCACACTGAGCTACATGAGAGAAACAGAGCAAGGCAGTGGTGGCACACACCTTTATCCCAGCACTTGAGATCACAAACCTTTATTTGGGAAGCACACATGCCTTTAATCCCAGGAAGTGATGTCTGGGCAGAGAAAGTTATATAAGGCATGAGCAAACAAGAACTTGCTTTCTTGAGGCTGAGGATTTCATTGAGTTAAAAAACTGACTGTCTTGTTCTGTTTCTCTGATCTTTCAGCTTTCACCCCAATATTTGGCTCTGGGTTTGTTTGTTTTTTTTATTATAAGACCTTTTAAGATTTGTGTTACATAATACCACTTAAAATATAAAATTATTATAAACTTACACTATATATGTTGTTCATAAAGAAATAGTTTCATGAAAAAATCACTAACATCTTCATTCATAATACTGAGTATTCCAATTCCTATATAATTATAAACAGCCAAATACAAAAGTGAGATAAATCTCTTTTGTCAGTGTCCACAAGCACACACTTTTTTATATTAAAACTCAATGTGACATTATTGTCCATTCTATTCACTTTACAGAAAACCCTCCTATTTTAATCTATAACATAAATACAGATTGGAATTGTGAAACAGAGTTTGAGAAGATAATATGTATGATTTCTTGACAAAGCTATGACTAAGATGTCCACACATACCTTTAAATATAATGACGGGACATGGTAACCATACAGACAGAGAGACACTCAGCTCATTCAAACAGTGGAGAAGCATGGAAGCAGCTTGCATTACTAAATCCAATGACAGTGAGAAAACAGAATAGATCACACAAAATAATAAATATTAAAAAAAAAACCTATTTGCTGTCAGCTTTGCCTTCCTAACATTACCTAAGTTCACTTTTCTATTACTATGACTTTTCTTTTTCTGTATTTTTTTCTTATTTTATTCTGTGTGTAAAGAGCAAAAGATATCTGGTATTTTTTTTTCTCTGTGTGTGTTCAATACCCACATCTTCTTTACGATAGACAAAACCGCTTTCCATTTCGTGTTCAATGGCTCACTGAATACTTCTGATAAGATTTTGGATTTTCATAAGGTCAAAAGTACTTTTGACTTTCCATTGTACATTGAATTTACCAATAAAAAGAATTAATAAAGAAAGTGGCCGGTTGTGGTGGCGCACGCCAGTAGGATTTGCTGAAGTAGGCAGAGGCAGGAGGATCACAAGTTCGAGGCCAGCCTGGGCTACCAAGTGAGTTCCAGGAAAGGCGCAAAGCTACACAGAGAAACCCTGTCTTGAAAAACAAAAAAAAAAAAAAAAAGGAAATTAATTGTGTGCTAGTAAACCAAGGCAACAGAAATTTCACTTTTCTCTTTTACATACTCACATGACCAAAAATTTAGTTACTAAGAAGTATAACGTGTATCAGTTATACTCCAACTTTATTTCTATGTGCATTTTAAATGTTTCCAAATTAAAATGAAAGCTACACATTAATGTCCAAATACCAGGAGAAATTTGGGAGCTGTCATGCTTGTGAGCAAGGAGTTACCAGATGGGTTGCTTTTATTCATGGCAAACTATTCTTACACTAAAGAATGACCAGCAAACAATTATTACCCATATATGAGAACTTGGAAGATATTTTCTCATAAAAGAACAAGTAAATCTATCACTTTAAGTAAAATATTTGGGAGAATTTATAACCAATGATAAAGTTAGTCTTTAAGTGAGAGTTAGTGTTAAAAATCTTGCACTTGTTCTCTTAGACTGACAGCTTGTATATATTTAATAGTTTTCTGAAAAAATGTGTTAAGATATCAACAAAAGAAATTAAGGAATTGTTCTACATGTCCTTTCATTAAATTTTTCATTAAAAAGTATTTTCATATAACATATTTTGATCATATTTCCCCCTCCCCAACTTCTCCCTGATTCTCCATACATCCTTATTGTTCAATCTGATGCTTTTTCTCTAAGAGAGCAACAACAACAATAAACCATATCAGAACAAAAAACAAAACCAACAAAAAAACTAAAGGAGAAAAGAGACAAAAAATACCAAAACAAAACAAAAAGTGTATAAAAAAGTAAAAGGAAAGGAATTCCATTTTTTTTATTGGCCAATTGTTCATAGGCATGAGGACTGTACTAGAGTGTAGTTGATTCTTAGTGACACTCCATTGGGTGAAACTAGTTTCAGTTCTCTCTTTTCCAGAAAATATCAATTGCAAGTTGGCTATGGTTAGGACTTTGTTTCTACTTCTGCTTTTTCATGTTGAGAATTTGAGTTTTGACAATGTGCAGGTCTTGTTCACAATGTCATAGTCTCTGTGAGTTCATACGTATATCAGTACTGTTGTCTAGATAACTCTGTTTCCTTGGGGTCATTACCATCTCTGGCTCTTGTAATCTTTACACCCCTTGAGCCTTGAGAAAAGGGTTAGATAAAAACATCCCACTGAGAGCTGAGCCTTTGAAAGTCTTTCACTCTCTGCATATTGTCCACTTGTTGATTTCTGAATTAATTATCATCTACTGCAAGAGGAGGCTTCTCTGATGAGTCCTGAGTAATGTTCTGATCTATTGGTATAGCAATATGTCATTGGGTTTATATATTCCTTTAGCTAAATAATAATAGTAGGTTTTCCCCTAGGCCCATTACCTACCCAGTCTCTGGCTCTCAGGCACTTTAGCGATGTCAGGTATGGGTTTCATCTTATTAGATGGGTCTTAAATCCAATCAAAAGTTGTCTACTCCCATAATATTCATGACACTATTGCACTGGTCTATCTTGTAGGCAAACTTCTGCTGTAGGTCACAGAATTTGTACATAGGTGGTGTTGATGCTTGTTATTCTTCTCTGGTAGCATGAAAAGTATCTCCAAGAATATGAACATCATTTATTAAAAAGCTACTATTTTGACTTTGGTTTCATTACTCCATGTTTGATGACATAAGCAATAGAGTCTTATCAGCATGTTATGGAGAGTAATAAACAGCCTTGGCAATCGTCTTCAATGACTGGAGAACGTATGGAATCCTTTTAGCCAATGATATCGACAAGATGTAACTCACTTTAAAATGTGAGAACTTTTTGACTATCTCCAGGGATGTGAGCAATTATTTACAAATGATCAATGGTCCTGTTATAATCATAATCTGTTGAGGCTAGGAAATTTAGGTTTTTCTTCTTGTCATTTAATTTATCATTGTTATTAATATCAGATTTTCAAGACTGAGATTCATTGTATAACCCTGACTGGTCTATAACTTAGTTTATTTACCAAGGCAACCTCAGATTTGTGCAGAACTTTTGTCTCAATCTTCTGAGTATTAGGATTGCACATACAAGCTATTACCCTTGGTCTATTTTAGTATTTATGCATGTATATTCATTGTATGGAATAATGGTTTCAATATGGTGATTGCATACATTCATACTACTTGAAAAGTATTTAATATACCTTTCTGCTCCAAATATGGAAATGTGCTTTGAACCATTTTCAATTATGTATTTTTAATTTTTTGTTTATTTTTCTTATTATATATAATTATATCATTTATCCTTTCCCTTCCTCTATGAATTCTCCCATATAACCATCCTTGCTCTCATGAAAATCCATGCTTCTTCATTGTTACATGTATATGCACACACACACACACACACACACACACACACACACACACACACACACACACACATATATATATATTCCTAAACATACCCTGTCTAATTACATATTTATGTGTTTATATGCTTCAACCATCACACCCATCTCAGGATATATATATATATATATATATATATATATATATATATATATATATATATATATATATATGTGTGTGTGTGTGTGTGTGTGTGTGTATATGTATATATGTATATACATATATATATATATATATAAAATGACAAGTTAATTATGAGAATCTAGTTGCTTTCCAAAAAGCCATGTAGAAAGAGACTAAAAAATTACTGAACAATTCCAGAATCCCTATCAATGTATTTGTTTTAAAAATATTTGTATTAAAACTATCTATGTTACCACATTTTTGATATATTTCTTTTTTTTAAATAAAAATGATTGAAAGTGTTAAATTTTCTTCTTTGATTTTTAATATGGTTAGTGGTGGTAGATAGCAAGGAAATAAAAGTAACCAGCCAATAAAAACTAATTTTATTAATACTCTCTACTGTGTAGATAACTTTTCAATTCTATGTGATGAAATGGGAAACCAACAAAATTCATCTATTGTTTATTGTAATACAATAAATAGTAACCCAATAAACAGACCTTTTATCAATAATGGGATGTAGAGGCTAACAAATTTTAAAAAAACACACTGAATATTATTCTTTGAAAGTAAATAGATGTGATCTCTGTTCCATACTTATGTTAGCACACTAAAATAAAACAAAACAAAACTCTTTCTTGCCAAATATAAGCTACTTTGAGAAATGTGAGTACATTCTCAGCCAAATCATTTTCTATTTGAATTATTTTAATTATCCCTTAATACTTAAATGTCAATTTATTTTAATGACAAGGAAGCCTTTACTTTTTAGACACCTTAACATCTGTAGTTATTCAAATAAAAATAAAAATGCATTTGTTCATAGAATGTTACTTGTGCTCAATAAATATAAAATATTTAATATTCTTTGGCTGAGTTAAGAACCGTGCCCTTCTACAGCTTTGTCTGCCCAAAGCATTCCAGAAAAAAAAAAATCATTCATAATTCATTTCCGTGAAAACATTGTGTGGGGTGATGATTCATGTTCAGATAAAGCCATGGTTTCGCATTCACTTTGTTACTGAGGTCAGGAGACAGTGTGAATGGCAGCTAAGTTAATGACCCTGTACACTATTATAATTAAATAAATATCCATACCTTCAGATGTGCTTGAATAGAGAATGACATAAACTCAACAGCTGACTTGCGCAGTGTGTTTTTCCTTCATGTGGGACTCACTGGCCAATTGGAAGTATGAAGCACATATGCAGACCACAATTAAAGCAGGATGACAATTCTAAAGAAAAGATTGTCTCTTTTATTTTTATTCTTGGAATAATTCCAACACACTTTTAGGAAAATGACTATATCAAAATAAAATTTGATTAATCTGTCTCCATTTGCAATCAAGCTATTTTTCTGAGGTGAAGATCAAAGGGCAGTTGAGTGGCGTCTACTTCCATTCCAAGTGGTTCCTGTTGCTGCATCCCCTGGAGGGACGGATGCTTTGTCTTCACAGGACGGACAAACTTGAAAGAGCCAACTCCATCTATGAAGGCTTTTTATAAGGGTAGAGACCTGACTACTTTATCTCATTAACTACAAAAACTATTTATTGAAGTCTTTTCATCTGGCTGTGACTATGTTACAAAAAAAAGCACATAAAATTGAATCTATAAAATTATATTGTCAATCCCTCCAATTTTTTTCTCCTCTTTTTTTCTAGTATTTTTCCTTCTACCCCTCTACAATTGCATCTTACAAATTGCTAATATTCTCATTCTCTATGCTCTCTTCATTTTATTATCATATTACCTTAAGCTTTCACTTAAAATTTCTAATCTGTCTGTACACTGTTACTCAAATCTCCACTTCTAAACCCTTCTCTTCTGAAAATGAGATTTATTTGATCACCTGCTAAACCAAAAAGAAGTGTACATGAAAATGCTGTGTGGAAACCTATGAATCTCTAAACCTAAGGTAGGGAAATAGAGGGGATAATAGAACACAGGTGACATGAAAGGATAAAATAGGAATTCTCAGGGTTAAAATTTTAAGTGGGGATAATAAAACTGAGGAGAATTAAGGGCAGTGAATTGGTTTAGTCATCTAAACTAAGAAGATTTATGGAAACCTACTTTGTAGGCAAATAAAATATCTTAACATGTTTAAATGGAAGGACAGTGCTGTTCCCAGAAGGCATGAGTTATTAAATGAAAACCTTATTGCTTAGTTCCAGAAATAGGATTCCTCCTGTGACTTTTTGTTTATGGAGTCTCTAGAAGAACATAAAATAACATCTGCTACTGTCATTTCTTTTGGTTGCCCAAAATGACTAGCTGGTCCAACACTTCTGCTAAGATTGTACACCTTATGCATAATGACAGAGAGATATCAACTTCACCTGACTTGGAAATACTTGACAAGGAAATAAACTCCTTATTTGTTAGCTTACATACTTCCAGAAGGTATTATGCAGACAAAGGAGGAAGAAAAGACATCAATAGTCTCATCATCATTGGACCCTGCACACTATAATGCCAGCTTGTCTGGTAAGAAGTACTAACTGACTGGGGCAGTGGTGGCACATGTCTTTAATCCCAACACTCAGGAGGCAGAGCCAGGTGGATCTCTGTGAGTTTGAAGCCAGCATGGTCTACAGAGTGAGATCCAGGACAGGCAAGTCTTGAAAAAACAAAAAAAAATAAAAGAAAAGTAATAACTGGTACAGTAGTAGGATGATGGTTACGTGGATAGGCAACAGACTTGTGATTGCATAAGAAGCCTACTCCATAGGAGGGATTTCATGATTAGTACAGCAAAAGTGCACACTGCACACAAAGGTACAACTCAGGAGATCATAAGGCTTGGGGGTGGAACCTTTACTGCTGCTTTGTTAAAGGCAATATTGCCACACTCTCTTCAGAATATTGTGATTGCATCCATAGTTTCATGCTGTTCTTGACCTTGGTCTAAAAGCTTTTGGCAACAAAGAGTTGTTAATGCAGCGATTCATAAGTAGTCATGTTCAATTTTATGTAACTACTGGTACTCAGCTGTGAATGAATCATACATATCATTACCTTCTGCCAAACAAGGCTCAGGGGAATTTGCAGAAGAAAGGTATAAAGAATTGAGAGCTGGCTGATGGGTAAGGGAGCTATGAAATGCTGACTTCTGGACCTAAAGTGGCTGTAGCATGCATTAACTTACAGTAGCTATGGTTACCTGTACAAATCATGTGTAAGATCAAAACTGTCAAAATGTCAGAATGGATGGGACAAAGGCTCCATAGTCCCTACTCTTGATGGAGAAGCTACTGGTAGTTGGTTACTACTGGAGGATAAAGAATCACCACTGGCTCGCTCCCCATGCCCAATAGATGGTCCCACACCCATGCACATATAAGCCGCATTCGTTTTTCTCAGGAGTTACTAAAAACAAAAAGGACACAGAAGGACATGAGGTTGGGAGGGTAATATCACGAGGGATACTAGGGGAAGCTGAAAGGAGGTGGTGTTAAATTGATAGGGTCAAAATACATTGTATAAATTTTTTGAAGATTTCAAAGGAAATTTGTTTTAAAACAAAGAAATAACAAGAGACAAAATAGATGTTCTACTTTCCCTTTAAGCGATACTCCTCCCTTCCCCGCTTTTTTTTTCACATAAACATTTCCAGTGAACAGCTTCTCTACTCCTTTCCTCAGGGGAATTCAATTGCAATGATCTTTAACACTGATTGATCCTTATCTAAGAAAGCCCACCTGCTCCATAATTTTATTCGTCAACAGAATTAGTTTTATCTCATAACTACATCTTGTATAACCTCCCAGCCCAGGAGATTATTATGTCTCATCTGGGAAATCAAATGGATATTTAATGATTTTCCTGACTTTAACCCACTACTCTTCTAATTTGCCCTTCATTTTTTTTGCCAGTGTATTTAAAAAAATATATTGCGTCCTGCTGCTTCTTGAATTATACTTTTCCTAATACCCATCATCATCAGGTTAGTCCTAAATTTCTACGTGAATTTGTACTTATGGCCCTTTGAAAAACTAAATCAAACAGTAAAGCAGCAGTGAGACAGAAGAAAAAATAAACCTTGGGCAGATGAGATATAGACAAATATATGTATATATCATATAAGATTAAGCATATACTATGTATCAATTTAAATGAACACATTGAAAGTCTTATCATGATATTGCTGCTATCAAATATCTCCTAATAGGTGACACTGACCTTAACACTAATTCTAGTTCTTGGGAAATAGAAAACTTCACTGACTGCAAGATGAACCAGAAACATTGATGTGACCTGCTTGTACTGTCAATCAAGCCATGGACCTTATAACTAATTTATAATACAGGCATTCTTGACTACATACTATAATGTCTAGAAAAGTATAAGGTTATGAAAAAACCACAAACCAAGCAAATGGAAATAGCAACAATGGCATTTTTTTAATATATAAAGACTCTTGGGCATGTTATTGAACAAAAAAATATATCCATCTACTAATCTGTAACACAAAGTCTGTGACACAAAGTTCTATTAATTGCCCATGTTCAAAAAGAATAGAACGCATACTCTCTTGCAGTGACTCCATAGATTGTTTGAAGTGAGTCAACTAACAAATAAAGGAACACAATTAAGGATTTGAAATGTTCATGAGCCATATTCTTGACAACTACATTGTACTGTCTTTCCTCCAGTTGAAAATGTTTGCATAGAAACACACAAACCTCCTGCAGCAAAACCTATCTATACTGTTTTTTTGTTGTTTTGTTTTGTTTTGTGTTCATCATTTAGATAACAGATGAAATAATAGTGTCTAGTGGCATGAAAGATATATAGATATAGATATATATATTACAGCGTGCACAACTACTGCAAGAAACTGTAGTAAAGTTACTTGACTGGGATGAAAAAAACTGCAGAGTGTAGAGAAATTAAAAGGTACAGAGAAAGTGAGAATAAAAAAATGATTCACATGTGACAGAAATTTTCTGTGGTGGTATTTTACTTGTACTGAAATGTGATTTTAATTGTATGTTAATAAATAAAGTTGTCTGGGGGTCAGAGCTATTAGAGTCATAGCAAGTGCGTGGCGGCGGTGGCGCACGCCTTTAAGGACCTGGAGGGCGGTACATTCAGGCAGTGACGAGGCAGTCACATGTTTGGGTTTACAACCAATGAGAAGGCAGAACAGGAAGACTTTAAAGACAGACACACAGGAAGTAGGTCCTTTTCGGAGAGCTCTCTTGGCTGGAGAGGATCCCTGAATCAGGAAGGGTGAGGCTCTTAGCTCTGACCTCTTGGCTGTCTTCTCTGAATTGGCTCTGTGTTTCTTATTTTATAAGACCGTTGGTTACATCTACAATTTTCTGTTTATTAGCTGATTGATTTGAGCCACTGATTTGCAGCTGAAGTTTTCTCCAGTCCTGTCCAGCCCCACGGACCACCCCCCCCCCGCAACCACTTATAAAATAATCACTCAGAAGCTTATATTATTTAAACTGCTCAGCCATTAGCTCAGTCCTACCACTGACTAGCTCTTACACTTAAACTCAGCCCATTTCTGTTAATCTATATGTCACCACATGTTCCATGGTTTTACCTGTTGCCTTTACATACTGCTCCCTGGAGAGCAGGCTGGCATCTCCTCCTCAGCCTTCCTGTTCCCACAATTCTCCACTCTGTCCTACCTATATTTCCTGCCTGGCTACTGGCCAATCAGCATTTTATTTATACAGAGCGATATCCACAGCACTGATTTTTAAAATTTTCTTTAAAAAATTATAGACTTTCTGTCTTTGAAGCTCTGATTCTCTAAGCCTGTGGTGGGACTACATACTAGGTATTTAAAACAAAATAATAATGGGTAATCTAAAACATAATTAATTTGCAGAAATATTCCTAAAATTTCATTATAAAAATAAAATTATAAAGTTCCCTATTAAAATATTTGTATTCCATAAATTTTGTTAATTTAAACAAAAATATATTACTGTACTTTATCATTACAGAATAATAAATGATTATGACCTTAATCATGGCAATCTAGTGTGTGTGTGTGTGTGTGTGTGTGTGTGTGTAGCTACAGTATCTGGTATGTAAACTATTACGTATGTAAACATGCATGTGGGGTCCAAAAGTGAAAACCAGGTATCTTACAACATTGTTCAACCATCTGGTTTTTCTGAGATAAGATCTCTCACTAAACCCAGTGTTCATCTATTCACCACTCATCAATGCTGGCTGAGCTGTGACCTTCAATGTTCTGTGTGTCTTTGCCACTTCTGTCCAATATGTAGCTACGAATGTGCACCATAATACCCCTTTTTATGTGAGTACTTGGGATTCAAACTCAAGTCCTTGTTAATGACTGAGCCATCTCACCAGCCAGTCATGGAAACATTTAATTTGTCAGCAATAACATAAACAAAAACATTTTCTCCATTGCTGTTTACCCCTCCATCCTTAGCATTTCTTTTCTGTGTGCCAAGGGGTATTTATTATATTACAGCAAACTATCCAAAACTAGATGATTTATTCTAAAAAATACAAATATTATCATTTGCAGTTTCAGAGGTGGGCAAGTCCAAGAGCAATGCACCTGTGAGTCTGGTGCCTGGGGGAGACCAGTCTCCAGTCCATGGCCCTTCCACTTGTTTCCTGGGAGAGAGGCCAAATTCTTGAGTTTCAGAACTTACAGGAAAGGTCATTCTCCATCGCATGAACCTGATTTTTAGGGGCATGATTAGATTGCCAAGGGTGAAACCGTCTTGATTCTCTCACTTCTGAAATATCCCTCTGAACACTATTATATTGAGAACCAAGATTCATCTTATACAGAGGAAGTGCAAGATTTCTCACCCTAAAAACTTGGATGACATCTATGACACCGGCTGTGAAAATTTTGTGATTTTTTAAAAAATATTTTCAATGGAGTATTTTGATTGTTTCATGTTACATAAATTTGCAGCCATAGTGGAACTCACTTTGCTACTGTTCTTCCAATTTTGTTTACTTACATTTGTATTTGAAAAAAAAAAAAGAACCTGATAGATTGCTTAAGCACATTAGAAGATTACAAAATGTTTCAGTAATAGGTATCTCATTATGATTGATATTATCCATTTCCATTCATTGGTATAATGCAATTACTTCACAGTAAGCCTTTAAATATGGCAAATTTTAAAAAAAAACTTAATCATTTAACTACTTAGAAAACATGCTATTATTCCAAATGATTCTGAAAAGTTTTGAAAATTGAAGCAACCTTCTCTGGTGATATAGTGTACCCTAATAAAATTTGCCTGAAGATCAGAGAACAGAATCAGCCACTAGATTAACCATAGATGCCAGGCAGTTGTAGCACACACCTTCAATCCTAGCACTTGGGAGGCAAAGATCCATCTGGATCTCTGTGAGTTCAAAGCCACCCTGGAATGAGATTGACTCAGTCTAGAAGAGAAACAGAGCCAGGCAGTGGGGTGGCACACACCCTTAACCCCAGCACTTAAGATCTCATGTTTTTTCCTGGGAAGCACACAGAGCTTTAATCCCAGCACTAAGAAAGAAGTAATGGCTGGGCAGAGAAAGGTATAAAAGGCATGAGGAGACAGGAACTGAGTCCTGTTCAGTCTAAGGAGTCTTAGAGGTAAGACGTGGCAGTGGTTTGTTCCTTTGTCTCTCTGATCTTTCAGCATTTGCCCCATATCTGACTCAGGTTTTTTTTTTATTAAAAAATTTATTTAAATTTTATTAAAAAAAATTTAGAATTCGTGTTACAACCTTCTCAGCTCATTGACACTGTCAAGTTAACTTTAAGTTGATTGCTTTCCCAGAAAAGATGAAAATGCCTTAGAACACTATAGATAGTCTTGCTATTCATATTTGAATTTGGTCCTGATTTAATTAGTGTGACTGTTCAGGATAAGTCTGATATTTTGCCTTGTAATTCTTTTGTCTGTGTCAAGCAAACTTTCCCCTAAGTATTTAAATCAGTGCAATGTCTAAATAGAATAATTGTCTAGAGCTTTATGATTTAATATTATTTCAACCTTATTGGAGATATTGCCATCATCTGTCATGCTAAGACACTGTCTTAATTTTCTTTCATGTCTCATTTAGTTTTAAAGTTATGAAAAGGTCCTGTCCATATATTTTTGTACCTCTGTTGATTAATAGGAAAATGCTTAGTTAAAACAAAAATGCTGAGATAGTACAAAAAAATCACCTTGCATATTTGTTATTTCTGAACTCCCCCTCTAAGTCAGAACTCCTAGGTCCACTGAATTTGTTAGTTCCTCACTTCTGCTTCAAAATTAGACCTTCTGTCTCTTTATCCTTCAGTCCCATACACCATACTTAATAATCAAAAGCAATAAAGAGAGATTGTAATTAATAGTTCCTTCTAAAGCACTGGAAGGAAGCCTTACAACTTTATTTTAACTGTGTTGTTAGGTGAACCTGAATAAATATTTAATTTATTTCTATGTTCAAAACTTTAATTTCATAGACATGGAGGAAACTTCACACTTCATCAGCACTGTAGATCCCAATTCACTCTGAGTTCATCAGTTCTCCTGAAAATTGTCCACTAGAATGGATACTAAAATGAATTACTTGCACCTTCAAAAATCAGTATATATACAAATTTTGGACTTCATACTCCAAGGCAACTTTCAAAATCCTAAATTCTAAATTGTGATTTACTGGATCAAAATAACAACAATATATCTGTATTTCATTCTGTGCTATACTTTTCTTGAAGAATCCTATTTTCTAAACATGTAGCTCCTAAGTCCATATCAAGGCTCTTATACAGGTAATTAACTTGATAAAAATAAATTAAACACAAGTAAGATAATGACAAACTACAAATATATTCATAGTATGATTAACTTTCCTCTAGGATGGGCACTTTATTACATACAGATTGGGTACTCAAGAAATAGTCTGCCAGAATAAAAGAGAATTCACAGAAAGAGATGGTATATATATATATATATATATATATATATATATATATATATATATATATATATATATCTGTAGCCAAATGTTTTGCAAACTCATCAAGGCTAGAGTAGGAAAACAATTAAAATTCTTCCAGATATGACATAAGCATATGCTTCTTTCATTTTGTAAAAAAATCATAATATAATAAAAATATACATATTATCATGACTATTAATTCTTCACAGTTAACCTTTTGTATATACATTTCTAAAGTAATGATTTAGCATTCCAGATGATGAAGTACTAGAAATGTTAGTTTTAATCCAGCTGTCAGTGACTGCAGAAGACACTACCTAGTTCTGTAGACTGACGAGGGACACCCACTCACACACATATTTTAGAAACATGCACACCTCCACTGAGAATTGGCTACGAAAAATTGTGTGTGTGTGTGTGTGTGTGTGTGTGTGTGTGTGTGTGTGCATGCACACACACATACACTTTGTGACATCTGAAATAAAAAAATGAAATAATGGAATATAGAATGAGGTTCAAGAATTAAGTAAAGTTTCAAAATGAAGTTTAAAAATTTAGCTAGATTATATTCTATTGAAGAAGTGTGTGGAAGAGCAATTCTGATAGAGTTAAACACAAGTGTTACATATATTTTGGTTTAACATGATTTATAAGTTGTTTTAACATTGTTGCATGCTTATTTGTTTGTTTGTTTGTTTTACAGCCTGAGTGCATTTTCCCCTTTCCTCCTCTCCCTCTCCTCCCAATGCCTACCTCCCCACCTCCCTTCTAACTCCCCCAACCAGGGCAGGCTTCCCATGGATACAGACAAAAGATGGTATATTAAGTTTCAGTAAATCTAAGCGCTTTGCCATGTAATAAGGTTGTGCAAGACCTTGATAGAACATTACTCAGCTTCATATGGAAAAACAAAATACTCTGAATAGCTAAAACAATCCTGCACAATAAAAGAACTACTGGATGTATCACCATCCCAAATTTCAAGTTCTACTACAGGGTTATAACAATATAATCCACATGGTATTGTCATAAAAACAGACTGGCAGAATTGAGTTGAAGACACAGATATAAATCCATACACCTATGGATACCTGATTTTTGACAAAGAAGCCAAAATCATACAAGGGGAAAAAGAAAGCATCTTCAACAAATGGTGCTGGCATAACTGGATATATGTACTCACTTATAAGTGAATATTAGCTGTAAAGTAAAAGATAACCATGTTGCAATCCACAGATCCAGAGAGGCTATGTAACAAGGAGGGCTTCAGTGGGATACTCAGATATACCTGGAAAGGGAAAACAGAAAAGACTTCATGGGTGGATTTTGGGCAGGTAGGAATGAGAACAGAGGAATCAGGTAGGCATATGGTGAGGAGAATACTGGTAAAGGAGAGCATTTCAGGTTCAGATAGAAACCTAGTACAAGGGAAACTACCAGGAATCCCCAAGGATGACCCCAGCTAAGACTCCTAGCAATTATGCATATGTAGCATGAACTGGTCATATCCTATGACCAGGCGAGACTTCCAGTAGAGGGATTTGGAAACCAAACCAGCCACATAACCTTCAACCTACAGTCTATCCTGCCTATGGAATGTGCTGGAGTAAGAGTGGCCTAGAGATTAAATGAGTGACCAACCAATAACTCGTCCAGACTGAGACTCATGCCACAGGAGTGAGACAACCCTGACACTGTCCATTCAAATTCTCAAAGAAAACAAACCTCACAAAGATAATGAAACTGGGGAAAGGAAAACATATTGCTGATCTTTCAGTTTCCTTTTATTTATTTTTTATTGAAAATAGATTCTTCTCCATACAATACAACCAGTTCACGCTTTCTCCTCCCAGCTCCCCCTTTACTTCCCCTTACCTCCTGATCCACTCTGTAGTGGGTAGTCATTCCAGCTTTGATCTGGAAGTTCCAACCCCCATTGAGACTTCGGCAACTGTCACACCTACAAGGCGGGGCCAAGGGAGGCGCCTGGGGACCCAAGATCTGGATCGGGGAAACACTCTCTCTGTTCCCAGGACCCTGGATGGTGGAGGTGGACCAAGCAGAACTCCAGAGAACACACCTTCCCCAGACTCCGCGACCTACCTGTTCCTTAATTTGTAAGTTACACCATTAAATAAATCTCCTTTTAACTATGTGGAGTGGCCTTAATAATTTCACCAATATATGGTGCCCAACGTGGGGCAAATTCCAAAGGCCTGGGTGGCTCCCTCCCTCAGCCTCCTCCCCGGCTAGCGGAGTACCTAAATCCACCTACAAAGTTCCATATAACCAGGGAACGCCTACACGGTTCCATTCCTGAAAAAGAGAGCAGCTAGTCCGGTCTCAGTTCCCTAGCTTAGGCCCAGACCAGCGAAAGAGGCACTCCCCGGCTTCCTGAGTGCCGGCGCCGGCTCCGGCTCCCGCCATCTTGACTCCAACGAGCTGCAGTCAGCCAAGATCACCAGCAGGCCCTGCTTTGGAGCTGTACCAACGCCACCTGCTGGCTGAAAAGTGCTACTACACCCCCCTAAAACCACGAAAGGTAAGTAAAAGTACTTGATAATTTTACACCTTAAAATTGACTAATAAATTTTGAGTAATTCTTGTAATATGGCTGACAACATTACCTCACAAGAATTTGAAAACCTTTTTGCCTGTATGATGAATGACATCTTCCTGGAAATATACGACCTTCCTAAGGCATATCTGGCCTGTACTATTTTGGCATTCATTGTAATAATCCACACAGTGTTCAAACACTGGTTTAATAACAAGAACAAAGATGAGTCATTATTGGGACTGATACAGGCTTTAAGCGAGAGCAATGAAGGCTTACAGAAAAAGATTCTCTCTCTGGAATCTGCTAACCAGGATTTACAGGCTTTCAAAAATAACAATGAAGGCTTACAGAAAAAGATTCTATCTCTGGAATCTGCTTTAAAGGATAGCAATGAGACCTTACAAAAAAGATTCTTTCTCTGGAAACTGCTGATCAGGATTTACAAAACAGGCTTGTACCAAAAATTGATCTTATTGATAATAAATGTGAATATTTAATGGACAGAACACTAACTCTCCAGACACTATATAAGGAAGAAAGATTATCATTAATTGATAAGATAAGGTCCATGGAATCATGTGTTTCTGAGGAACATAAAAACTTCTATGATTCCATGAGAAATCTGGAGTCCCTTGCCAGAGAGGAGGTTCACTCCATAGAACAGACCCTAGGTGCTCGTTTGCAGGCCTTAGAAGAAACTCTCAGTAAACATGACAAGGGACCTAATAAGCAGAAGGGCAAGACCATAGAGGTTGTAACATCTCCAAATGGCTCTCACACAATGGCTTATCCTGTTATCATCCATGAGAAGCCAGCAGATGACACACACTCCGAGCCCTATAATACATATACATTGCAACCAATTTCAACAAGGGACTTTAAAAATATAAAGGAAGCAGTAGTTACGTATGATATACACTCCACATACGTAAAACAGTTGTTAAATTCATGGTCTACCTCACATAGAATCATCCCAGATGACTGGCATCAGTTAATTTCAGCTGTTCTAGAATATAGTCAGCAGCTACAGTGGAAAAGCTAGTAGAAACAAGAGGCAAAAAATTTAGAACAACAAGGTAAACTCAGAGGTTTTGTGATCTCCCAAGATCAAATACTTGGTGAGGGATATTTTGATGACAGGAATGTACAAGCCGTTTATGATGAGCATACAATATCCCTATGCCGTACAGCAGCTCTAAATGCTTGGGAAAAAAATTTCAGAACCTGGAAAACCAACTGAGGTATGCACAAAGATATTTCAGGGACCGCACGAACCCTTCACTGATTTTTTACAAAGACTGAACACAGCTATAACAAGAGCTGTATCAGATAAAAACTTAAAAAAAGTATTAACTGAGTCCTTGGCGTTCGACAATGCTAATGCAGAATGCAGAAGAATACTTACACCATTAAAGATCAGATCAGCTCCTTTGGAAGAATGAATTCAGTATACTAATGGTGTTGAGTCTCATAACAACAGTAATGAGGCTTGGATAGGAGAGACAAATCCCAGAGGTGAAAGAAGGCCCCGTGTTACCAAATGTTTTAAATGTGGTACACCAGGTCATATAAGTAAAAACTGTACGTGGGGTACTCCTAGAAGTAATACTCCTTTTAGGAATAGCCTAAACAGGAGACCCCAACCACCTCCCGGATTATGTAGAAGGTGTGGCAAAGGCCGACATTGGACCAGTGAGTGCAGATCAAAAATAGATATGCGAGGCAACCCTTTACTGGTGGGAAACACCTCAGGGGGCCTCTTGCAGGCCCCCAAATCAAATGTAGTATGAACATTCCCAGCCACCGTGGAAGAAATTCCTCTCCAGGACAACTGAATAAACCAATGCCTAATGTAAAAACCGATACTGCAATGGATGATAAAACTGCTCTGATGGGTGGATCACAGTTTATAAAGAACACTATAAAACAAATATTTTGGCAGACTTCCATAAACTATCAAAGACCAAAGCTTAGAATTCGAATTAATGGCCTGGCTATGGAGGGCCTGGTAGACACAGGTGCAGATGTGACTATAATTACACCAAAATCATGGCATCCGAATTGGCCTCTTCAAGAGGTAGATGTCCAACTTTTAGGGATTGGCACCCTATCTCAGATAAAACAGAGTTCGAATGGGTTGAATGATAGGGCCAGAAGGACAGAGAGGAAGCCTGAAGCCATATGTAGCAAATGTAGCAGTAAATCTTTGGGGCCGAGATCTGTTACAACAAAGGAATACCCAGATTAAAATTCCTACACTTTCAGAAAAAGAATACAGACCAATGCATGTTTCTAGGAATAATATCATCACATGCTATAAAAATCAGGCACCAACCATTCAGGCTGTTCACAAACAGAGCTCAACTGCTGTTGAACTCTCAGAAGTACCAACTGCCTTACCTTTAAAATGGCTAACTAATAAACCTGTCTGGGTTGGACAATGGCCTTTGACAAAAGAGAAGCTACAAGCTTTAGAACAGCTGGTTCAAGAGCAGTAAAATGCTCAACACATTGAAGAATCTACCAGCTCTTGGAATTCTCCTGTATTTGCTATTAAAAAAAAGTCTGGTAATTGGAAAATGCTGACAGATCTGAGAGCTATTAATAAAGTAATTCAGCCAATGGGCTCCCTACAGACTGGGATGCCCTTGCCCTTTCTGCTACCTAAAGAATGGCCTATAATAGTTATTGACTTAAAAGACTGTTTCTTTACCATACCCTTACAAGAAAATGATAGAGAAAAATTTGCCTTCACAGTACCTAATTATAACAATTCTCAGCCAGTCAAGAAATATCAATGGAAGGTCCTCCCACAGGGAATGTTAAACAGCCCTACTTTGTGTCAATATTTTGTACAGAAACCATTGGAGATAATTCGTGTAAAGTTTCCACAATCCATAATTTATCACTATATGGATGATATCCTATTAGCTGATCCAAAGTTAGATACATTAGAAAGCATGTTTTAAGAAGCAAAAAAAGTTTTGCCTCGCTGGGGACTACAAATTGCTCCTGAAAAAATACAAAGAGGAGATTCTATTAACTACTTAGGATATAAGATAGAGCTACAAAAAATTAGACTCCAAAAGATACAACTAAGGAGGGATTGATTGAAGACTCTTAATGATTTTCAAAAGTTATTAGGAAGCATTTCCAACTTACTGGGTATCATGGGAATACCCAAAGATGGACTACAAAATTTGGCTAATACTCTAGAAGGGGACAAAGAATTAAATAGTCCAAGAGAATTATCAGCCAAAGCTGAGAAGGAATTGGCTCTAATAGAAAAGACAATTCGAGAAGCACATGTGGATCATGTGGATCCAGAACTTAAATGCATTCTTGTCATATTCCCCTCCAGACATTCCCCAACAGGTATTTTGATGCAGAGGGAAGATATTATATTGGAATGGATATTCCTACCATGTAAACAAAATAAGAAATTAAAGACTTATATAGAAAAGATCTCTGATTTGATTCAAAAAGGTAAACTAAGACTTCACCAGTTGACAGGAATGGACCCAGCAGAAATTGTAGTACCTTTAACTAATGAGGAAATTTCATCACTATGGAAAGATAATGAATACTGGCAGAGAGCCTGCAGTAACTTTTTTTGGAGAGAATAACAACCACTACCCCAAAAGTAAGAGAATAGAATTCATAAAGAAGACTGAATGGGTCCTTCCTCACATTGTATGACAAAAGCCAATTTCTGGAATCCTCACATTCTATACTGATGCAATAAATCAGGGAAAGCAGGATATAAATCAGGAGACTTAAGTAAAGTGGTACAAAGTCCATACAGCTCTGTACAAAAGGCAGAACTGTATGCCATTCTTATGGTACTGATGGACTTCACAGAACACCTCAATATAGTCACTGACTCTCAATATGCAGAGAGAGTCGTTTTACATATTGAAACTGCTGAATTTATTCCTGATAATACAGAATTAACATCATTATTCATACAATTGCAGGAAATCATCAGAAAAAGGGACCATCCTATACATATAACACATATCAGATCCCATACAGGTTTGCCAGGACCTCTAGCACAAAGTAATGATGAGATTGATCAGTTACTAATAGAAAATGTGCTAGAAGCCTCAGAATTTCATAAGAAATACCATGTAAACAGCAAAGGTTTAAAGAAGGATTTCTCCATCACTTGGCAACAGGCTAAGGATATTGTGAAAAAATGTCCTACTTGTTCCATCTATAACCAAATTCCATTACCTGCAGGGAGCAATCCAAAAGGTATACAAAGAAATGAAATTTTGCAGATGGATGTGTTTCATTTTGCAGAATTTGAAAGATTAAAGTATGTACATCGTATCATTGACACCTATTCAGGATTGCAATGGGCAACTCCTATGAGTTCTAAAAAGGCTGATTCTGTGATTACACACCTATTAGAAGTTATGGCCATTATGGGAATACCTGTACAAATTAAGACAGACAATGCCCCAGCATATGTCTCCAATAAAATGAGACAATTCTTTGCTTATTACAATATAAAGCATGTTACAGGTATACCACATAATCCCACAGGCCAAGCAGTCATAGAAAGATCCAATCGAACTTTAAAGAATATGCCAAATAAACAGCAACAGTTAACAATGACTCCTAGAAATAGATTACATAGTGCTTTATTAACCTTGAATTTTCTCAATGCTGATGAAAAAGGAACAACAGCTTCGGAGAGACATTGGACGACAGACAAAACTCCTGAGCTAAATCAACCGGTTTATTTCAAGGATGTGCTGACCTCAGAATGGAAACCTGGATATGTTCTATGTTGGGGAAGGGTTTTTGCCTTTGTTTCTGCAGGAGGAGAAAAGCTATGGATACCAACAAAATTAATAAAAATTCGATTCGAACAGAAAAAAACCCTTGATGAGGAGAAGTAAAAGATCATCCACCAATGCAACATCTCTACAAGTTGTAAGAAAAATTTAACAATCAAAGGTTGGGGTAGGGATCTGTTTTTGTCTTTCCAGGATAATGGAAATACCCATCTTCCAAAAATCATAAGGCCTTGGATATCCGGATGTTTACAGCAGAAAGAAAGAATCTATTGGTACCAATCTACACACAGTAAAATCTCACTGTCTAACATCTATCACTCTATCAATCTAGAAAAGTTGTGGTTCCAATTCAATTATAAGCCAAGGTAGCTTTGGAGATGGAATTGGCTCACTCTTTCTCTAAATCCAAGCATATTGCTAAAAGAAAAGTTTGAGAGATTCTTCAGTCCCATATCACAAGAGCCCTCTGGTGTGGGACAGAAGGAAACCAATAAAAAGGGACCATTGTCTTATAGATTCTAATTCTCTCCATGCTTACTCTTGATTTCTCAGAATCCTTTCTTACATGCTATATCCTCTTTAAATCCAAACCTTCCATTTTGATAACAAATAAGTTTTTCCAATAGCATCTTGGAAGTCTCCAGAAAGAAGATGGGGCCCCAACAACAGCAACTCTACCCAATCCAGAATGATGCCATGGTAATCATCATCATACTACACTTCTTGCCAGAATTTCAAACAATCTTACCCATTACTCTAAGACTTGCTGCAGAACCTACAGTTAGTCTAACTGAGATTTAACTATCTGAGCTTTCTCATAGTACCCAACAGAGATAACATCACCCCCTAAACAGCAGGAAGCAATTCTAAGAAAATGACGCCCCTTCTCCCTTAGGTTTCATAATTCTCAGGGTTATGGATGATGGTTATAGGCTTGGGGGTGGAAGAAAATATTAGAATCAGTATTCTAAAAAAAGAGAGAGAGAGAGAGAGAAAAAAAGGGAAAAGAAGAAATGTAATGGATAGGTATAAGATATTATGGTAGATTATTGTATATACTAGTATACAAATTTAGTAAAATAGCAGCCTTAGATAATTTGCACTGTAATTTGCACTGTTATGGATTCTTATATGTTG
This sequence comes from Peromyscus californicus insignis, assembly GCF_007827085.1. Lineage (NCBI taxonomy): Eukaryota > Metazoa > Chordata > Mammalia > Rodentia > Cricetidae > Peromyscus > Peromyscus californicus. The sequence continues at coordinate 16,500,749 of NW_026294503.1, forward strand.
ATACAAATGTAAACTATTTTTATATTCCTGTTTAACATAATTTGTATATTGATACAAATACAGAACTATATTTTAATAATGTACATATATTTCTACTCTTATTTAAAATATTTGTATATTGATACAAATGTAAATTTATATCTGTCATACTTTATGTATGTTCTACTTCTGTTTAGGATATTCAGTATATCGATATATATTTAAGATTATTGTCATATTGCATATCGCACTATATATTCCTACCTCTGTTATAAATATCTTGTGTATTGTCACAATTTTGAAGTCATCATTCTTTACCATACATTTGCTTATAGACTATTTACCTTGTTTACGTGAAGCCTTAGCCCTTAGGTTATTTCGGTAGATAAGACTTATAGATTTATAGTCACCTATGCTTGTCATCTCTATAGTTACATTAGTTAGGTTATCCAGATTTACAGATACATAGGTCAGATGGACAGGTAATCTTCAAACACTTCATAGACCTAGAGAATATGGCATTTAAATAACTTAGAATTCTGTTGATGTGAGACACAATTGCTCCTGGCTGCACCAATTTGATCCTGAGAGAATGGTGGGCTTCTAAGACATTTCCATTTGGAAGTTTGTCTTCTTGGCACAAAATGGCCTACTGGGCAAAGAACTGCCCTTGCCTCGAAGGCTGACAGTACAAATGCAATGCTGTCCTTTCTGGACAAGCGGGACACAAGGAAAGCGACCACTGTACTCTGCCAAGACAGGGTAAGATGGTCTTTCAGAATTCCTGCTTCTGAAAATGGTCTGCCAGATGCTTTAGGCCTGTAGTCAATTTGAATGCACCAACAATGCTGAGAAACATTAGGTGACTGTTCAGGCTGCCAGCTGTCTCGGTCTACTCTTGCAAGATTCCCGAAAGTTGCTTGCATCCATCTACCATTTCTCAGGTACCATTATATTCCTTCTCAGGTCTTTGATGGGATTGAAGACTAGCAGTTATAGTTACAACTTAGTAGATAGAACATATTAAGTATTAGATTCAGGTTCTTTAGGATAGGACACCTTTTGGAATGATCTTTGTAACATGCCATTTACCTATGCTCTATACTTCTCTGGATTTTAGTATGTGTTTCTTGCTTGATATTGTTTGCATTGGTTGTAATTCCATCTTATCTAGGTCATTATCCCTCATTATTCCTGGACAATATTTGATAACCATTCCTTTGTAGATAGTCTTGTATTAGGTTAGAACTTTCTTATTTAGACAAAAAGGGGGAGATGTAGTGGGTAGCCATTCCAGCTTTGATCTGGAAGTTCCAACCCCCATTGAGACTTCAGCAACTGTCACGCCTACAAGGCGGGGCCAAGGGAGGCACCTGGGGACCCAAGATCTGGATCGGGGAAGTGCTCTCTCTATTCCGGGACCCTGGTTGGTGGAGGTGGGCCAAGCAGAGCTCCAGAGAACACCGCTGGACTGCAATACACCTTCCCCAGACCCCACGACCCACCTATCCCTTAATTTGTAAGTTACGCCATTAAATAAATCTCCTTTTAACTACATGGAGTGGCCTTAATAATTTCACCAATACCACTCCCCCTCCTTTTCCCTTCAAAAAAGAGGGTTCAACCAAACACAAGACAAGATGCATTAAGACAAGGCAAAACCTTCATAACAAGGTTAGAAAAGGGAAACCAAGGGGAGGAAAAGTGTCCTAAGAGCAGTTCCCGAAAAATCACACACACACACACACACACACACACACACACACACACACACACGAAAGTGAGTCACAGATGTAGATTTGCCCTAAATTGGCGGTTTGTACTCAGATTTTAGTAACTAATTGTATTCTACAATTTCTACAAAACCTTTCTTTTTATTTTTTTGCTGGAAATTTGACACTTTGTAGTTGGAATTTTCATTGGGCTGCCAACAAGCTCCCAAATAAAGACATGGAGACTTACTATTAATTATGAATGTTTGGCCTTAACTTAGACTTGCCCCACTAGCTCTTCTAACTTAATTTAACCTGTTTCTATTCATCTTTGTTTTGCTTCAAGGCTTTTTACCTTTCTTTTATTCTGTATGTCCTACTTTCTACTTCTTCTGACTGGTTGGCCCCTGGCATACCCCTGGTGTCTCTTTTTCTTTCTTCTCTTAAGCCTAATTTCCTCCTCTTCCTTACTCTTTATGCTCAAAAGTCCCGCCTATACCTGTCCCCCCTTGCTATTGGCTGGTCAGCCTTTTATTAGACCAATCAATTGTCTTAGGCAGGCAAGGTAAAACAGCAGCACACCTTTACATACTTAAACAAATGCAACACATCTTTACATAGTTAAACAAATATTCCACAACATAAACAAACACAACACAACTATATATAGTTAAACAAATGCAATACTTCCTTGCATAGTTAAACAAATATTCCATAATAATGCTTTGTCCTTAATAAAAATATTACAAAATGATTTTAATGAAAATATCCATAACTTGGAACTTGACTTTGTTTTTTTTTTATTCAGATAATTCAAACGTTTTAATTTATATCTGACTTGGGGGGTGAAATGTATAGTTTTCACAGAAATATGCCCATAGCAAAAAGTTATTCCATTGTTCATGCTCTCTGACTATTCTATTTCTTACTCTTTTACATCTGTACCTAATCAACAAGACATTACTCACCATCACCTCATCGAAGAAAACTTCCTTTTTAGGTCAGTTCACACTCATGGAATCCACAGAGAGATGCACAAAAGACAGGCTATCTCATAGAGAGTGAAATGTCAGTTGTTCTTACAAATTCAGAGTATGAAGAAAGAAATGGCTAGAATAATGAAGCAATTGTGTATTAGGGAGAAATTATTTAGTGAAAAATGTACCTTCCAGCTCTCCAAAGATATTGATTTGCATCTTGAAATAGAATCAAATAGATCAAAACACAGGGTGACCTTTCCCAGAACACACATTTCTAGAAGGGCTCCTGCTCCTGATTCCTTTCCAATAGGTTAGTCTGTCCTTGCAGCTGCTAGATTGCAGCAGGCACTTTGCTTGACACCCATTTCCAAATGATAATTCATCATCTTGAAAATTTTATACTTAATTTGACAGAACATAAATGTATCTGATGTTGAAAAATTCCTGAAACACAGTATGCCTGTCTTCTTTGAACTACTGAATATAGTAATTAAGCAGTATTACCCCAAATTAGACATAGCATCCGACTACCATCATTAAAAAGATCAACCCAAACAGCTGAAGTGCTGCATTAGAAATGATGTTTATTAAAAAAAAAAAAGAAGGCTTGTATAAGAAATAAGAGACAAAAAAAAAAAAAAAGAAATAAGAGACAATGTAAACTCACATCAAGGATCATCTGGGGACAAAGCAATTCTATTCCAAAAGAACGTCTTAGGAATCTTTTAAATTTGCACTGCTTCTTTAACTACATATTGGATTGCAGACATAGAAAAGGTGTTTTCATCCTTTCCCAACTGATACAGTGTCAGATTCCCACTGAACCATCCCCTTCTATTTTATTCTGGGTACGCACAGTTTATTCTCCTGTCTCTATCTTCTCTTAAATACCAGAGCTAAATCATCACTTACAGATTACTGACTTCAAAGGGTAATGGGTGAAACAGTGTTATTTTCATGTAATACCTGGAGATAAAAAAACAGGTTAAAACACACCTGAGAGTATAAAGAATGGGATTGGAATATTTTGCCAGCAAAGAATGGTTTCCTACGTCTTATTAGATGAAATATCTTTTTAAACTAACAGATTTTTAATACACCTGTCCTATTATTAGGCACAGCTGAAGGAATGAAACTGTCAATTGAGAATTATTTAGGTGTTGAAGTGACCAGATGATTTTGTGCTTATATTCCGTTTCCATATTCACTTTCAGTCTTTCCCTTTCCCGGGCAGACTTTTCCTTCCCTATCTCAATGTGACAACATCACACACAGAGGAAGAAAATACAATATACTTAGATGACTGGGGAAAACCTGAAAGTCCTTCTTCACATAACTCTCAATTACTTCAGACTGAAGTTATCTTTTCAAGGCAAGATCAAAATTTAATCCTCTGCCATAATATATTTGGCTTTATATGATTAGCCATAATAAAATATAAAGTGTGTGAACTGCTCCAGTTTTTATGTATCTCTGCTCTTAAGTCTGAAACACTGATTCCTGCAACACCTCAGTTAAATGTGTGAACTGCAAAGATTTTATGATTCCAAGCCCCTGGACTGTGAGTGTTTAGTTTTAAATATTCATTGCTTAAGATGCCAAAATGTTTTACAGAGTAAAGTTACATAATATCTTTTGCTGGAGCTGTTTAGGGATAGAATAGACATCTGTCCTCCTGTGTTAGTTTAAATCTAGCTATGCACCAAGTAAGAAGGACAGTAACCAACCTCCAGAGACACTTTCAAGCTCTCTGAGTTGTGAGCTTTGTGAAGAGACTTTCTCAGTGGTATTTAGATACATCATCTGATGGACCCACTTACATTCAGAATTCTACAAACATTATCTTGTGTAGTATGTTTATGGAGTATATTTTCAATATAACATTATGTTAATTTGTTTACTTAATACAATTGTCATGTTGTTTTTCTTTTGACACAGTAGCTGTTCCTAAATCTATTGTTTCAGACAACAATTGTGGCTTTGCAGGTACTGGCCTGCTTCTCAGGCAGCAACCAGTAGGATGTTTATTTCCCACTGGATCTGCCTCCTGCTGCTGCAGCCAAATGTTCTTTTAACTAAATATCTATCATCTATTTATCAATAAGACTCAGGAGTCAGAGCCTGGAGTGAAAATCTGCTAGTTATGAAAGGCTGAGGAGCATCTGGCTTATCTTCCCCCTTCATCAGCTTTTTCTGAAAGACCTTGTCCTTCCACTCCACCAAACTGAAATGACCATCATCTCAAAGTCCAGCCCTACTACTTCCTGTGTGTCTCTCTATCCATCTTGCAGATGCTCTCTGACTCTCTATGATTACTTTCTGTCAACAACTTGCTGGCTCTGCCTCCTGACCCAAGATTGATTTCACTTAATTAACGAAAATACAAACTCTGGTTCACGGTGTGATCCTGCAACACTTTCAAACTCTTTGAGTTGTGAGCTTGAAGAGAGCTTCTCAGTGGTGTTTAGGAGTATCATTTAATGGACCCACTTACATTTAGAATTCTACAAATCTTACCTTGTGCAGTATGTTTATGGAGTATATTTTAACTATAGCACATTATTTTATTTATTTACTTCATAAAACTTTCAGGTAATATTCTTTAAAACAATAACTATATCCTAGAAAAAAAACCCTTTAAGGTAGTCTCATCAAATCTGTGGGATGTATGAGTACAATATGACTAAGTGGAAGAGGCACCAAGACTTAGGAGGCAGAAGAAAGGCATCACAAATTCCAAGCTAGCCTCAGCTGAATAGATAATTGCATACCAATCTGGAACATGATGTTATCCCAATTCAAGAAGGAAAGAATAAGAGAAAGAACGAGCAAGAGAGAGTGAGAACAAGAGGTTGGGGGAGGTTGGTATGTACAAATGTGATTAAGCTAAGGACTTTAATAAAAGAGCATTTTTAAACCATTAAAGTTATCATTAAGGTTAGTGCTAGTGTCCTTATAAAAATATCTGAGAATGATTGAAAAAGTAGAATACACACCTACCCAACACACAAGCATAAGAACACACAAAAGCAGTATGATGATAAAGTGAACAAATGATACAGCTGTAATCAAAATAAAGCTTAATAATGACATTGAGACAGTGTGATATAAGTCAATGTTTAACAATGGATTATAAAATTTGCCTATTATGATACTTAAATACTTGTTCAACTTTGTCTTGTCCTGTCTTTTATTTCACTCTCAAATTGAAAACTATTTCTTCTGTTACAAAGGAGAGGGGAAAATATTTTTTCCTATATTCACACACAACACAAAACATCATTTTTTTGATACTCTAAGCAAGTCTAGAATTCTCCACAGAAGTCAGCTGAAGGTATTAGTTTTATACAATTCTAATTCTGTCCACATTGGGTTGTAAGTTACGCTGGCTTTAAGCTCAGTTCCACAAACGTACTCTCTCTTCTGATGACAATTAAAAGCCAATGTCGTTTGTGCTCTCATGCACCTATTTGTAAATCAGAGGGCTTCTTTGTATTCAAACATAGGCTAGTATGGAATATAGAACTCATTCTGCACGTCATGGGATAGACTACTACTTAATTAGCAGTTATAGAAAGAAGAAATAACTGATAGAAAGTAAGGAGGGACCCTGAATCTTTCTTTTCCCACCCATCCCAGGCTTTTATATGATTACAAAATTGCAAGCTCTCTGAATCTCATCATTTAGGATTTCTGTGGAGGCTCCCATATATAGGCAAGACTGATTAAATCATTTGGCCAGTTGTGATTAATTAGATCTCAAACCCCTCAATTTATTTCTTTGGTGACCCTAGGTAACCAAGCAGTCCATCCAATGGATACCCAATTGGTTTCCAATAGTCAGTTCACTAAAACAAATAAAGATTTTGCTGGAAGTGTTTTGTTATGAATGACAATAGTCTCCTCCTCATACTCCAGCATAGATCAAGCCTAAAGTCTTTTCCTGGTTTATTTTTTCCACAACACTTGCCATTTCCTATGATCCTATACATTTTTTGTTTTGTTTTGTTTTTCAAGACAAGGTTTCTCTGTGTAGCTTTGCAGTGGGGACTATGCAGAAAGTCACAAACCAATCCGAATACACAGCATTGAAGCCAATCCAAATGACACAGGTACAGTACAACTCCCACACCAAAGACACGGGGATATTTGGAGCAGAAAGTGGGGAAAGAGTTAAAGAACCAGAGCACCAACTTGTTATGCCATGTTCAGTTGCTATCCCCGGAAAACATCATTTTTATCTTAAGGGAAATGAAGGAACACTGGGTCTGGGCTAGAGGGGAGGTAAGGGTAACAGGGAGGAATAGAAGGAGAGGAGGCTACAATCAGGGTGTACTGTATAGGAGAAGAATAAATAAAAAGAAAAAAGATAAAGAGGTAATAGTAGTTCCTCTTGAAAGAGAAAGCACATCAAATACACTCTTTTCTTCCATAATGACTAGAAAACTTCAATGCTCAAGTATATGCATACATACACATGAATACAGGAATACATGTTTATAGGTAAATAAAACACTAGAAAATAAATAAGTATTTACTTTTAGGTTTACCTTAATTGTATACATTTTTGTAAAAATGAAAAAGTACTGCAAGAACGGTTGTATCACCCTCTACTAATAAAACTATTGTATTAATCTAAAAAGAAAGTCTCAACGACGCGACTGCTCAATTTGAGCAGAATGAGGCTGGGCACAGTGAACATGCTCACTTCATTTTGGTTAGTTTTGAATGTAGATGTGAGGAGGACTTCATATTTTCCCACATGGTGATCAATTTGCCCTGAATCATATAGTGACAATTCCCTTTTCATTTTAGAATCATGAATGTCCTAGGTCTCACACTAAGGGTTTTCATCTATTCGTGTTAAAATATTTTCACCCAAGAATATTTTCCAATGGCCAAGATGAACTATCTCACCATTACTGTTATACAGTTTAAATAATATTTTTAAAAATAATGATTGGCCGGGCGGTGGTGGCGCACGCCTTTAATCCCAGCACTCGGGAGGCAGAGCCAGGCGGATCTCTGTGAGTTCGAGGCCAGCCTGGTCTCCAAAGCGAGTTCCAGGAAAGGCGCAAAGCTACACAGAGAAACCCTGTCTCGAAAAACCAAAAAAAAAAAAAAATAAATAAAAATAATGATTGAAAACAGGCAAAATAAGACATAGCATTCCATATTCAAAGACAGTTACTCCTTTTATCATATTTCTTGACTATAAATGTTATTATAAACTTGACTCAAGAAATACTTTCTATGAATAATTTCAGTTGTCATTACATAGAATCAGTGTTTCAACTTAAAACTATTAACAATATTGTCTAATGAAACAATCATTTGTTGTAATGTGTATATAGATATGAATATATGAATAATTATTTAAATTGCTTGAAAATATTTCTCAATGAATCCTTGCATTATTCTCCTGAGATAAACTAGTCTGTTCCATAATATATTATTCAAAGTTTACTGAAGCCTGCTAGCACGTTATTTAAGATTTACATACTTAGTAGTGGCATTTTTCTATAAATTTTGTCAAACATTTTTCCATATTTTCAAATCAATAAAAAAGTCACAGTTTATGCCTGCTAGTATAGAAGCTTTTGCTAACAACACACACACACACACACACACACACACACACACACACACACATATATATATATATATATATATATATATATATATATTACTCTCAAATAAAAATCCCATTGCCATCTATGGGTTACCTAGCTCTTCAGGTTGTCCAGTAGGTTCCAATAAATGCCTCAAAGCAATACAGCCTATTTTTTTTCTTGTTTAGCCTTCATATCATCATGGTAAGAACTTTTAAGACATGACTCACAGTACGTGAACTAATTAAGATAGTACCAACTTAGAAGCTTTATCCATAAGAGCTAGCTTTCATAATAATGGGCAGAAAATTCAGGGATGCAGGTCCCTGAGAGGCTATCTATAATTTGAATGTATTTGTATGTATTTGCATAAAATGACTCGACCTGAAATCTTTTCCCCCAGACCTTTCCATCTGAGCAATGTAATAAAAACCAAATGGAAAAATAACCTACAGAAATTACTATATATTTTATAATTGAAGGACAGACAAAAGTGTATTTTCTCGCCGGGCGGTGGTGGCGCACGCCTTTAATCCCAGCACTCAGGAGGCAGAGCCAGGCAGATCTCTCTGAGTTTGAGGCCAGTCTGGGCTACCAAGTGAGTTCCAGGAAAAGGCGCAAAGCTACACAGAGAAACCCTGTCTCGGAAAAAAAAAAAAAAAAGTGTATTTTCTCATATTTGTAACAAAATGACAATGTGTCTCTTCATTATATATATATGTGCACAATAATAAGTGTAGGTGTCTGTGTGTGTGAAAGAGAGAGGAGAGAGACAGAGACAGAGACAGAGAGATGATTATATTACAATGATAATGTACTTCTTTTCTTTCTTTCTCAGAAGTGATAGGATTATCCTGGCTTCTCCTAGAGAAACTCTGTAGAAAGTAAACGTGGGCCATCAAATCCAGGGACACTAAAGTCTTTATTCTGTGGCTGAAAGATGTCTAAACGAGGGCCTTACTTTTGAGCTAGGACCACACACCTGCAGATGAATTAACTTTCTATGGACTTAACTTTATATCTGTAAGTTGTAAATCAGTTTTGGAAGGCATGATTTAATGAAGAACTTCAAGCTATTGACAAACTGTTTCATAATGTCTTAGATCTCAAACCCACAAATATTTCTGCCACATATTTTATAAATCATAGGGAAACAATATTTGTAAAATTTTGAAATATGCTGTAAATGCATTAAATGCATTAAAATATTCTACTTAATATAACATTAACAAGGATAGATTACATTACTGCAGTTGAGCACAGATTGTCAATTGACACTATCTAGAGAATGTATTACCCATGAGACAAGGCCCTCTGAATATCCGTGAGGAATTATCTAGATTATTAAACATGCCTGTGAGGAATTTTCTTTATTATGGTAACTGACATGGGAATACTGCTCCTGAATGTGGACAACTCCATTCCGTGGTTTGGGTCCTAGGCTGTTTAAAAAAGTGAAAGCTAGCTGCACATTAGAAGTCATCCCTCTTTTTCTTGACTTTCTGGACAAGATGGCCAACTGCCTCAAGTCCTTGCAACCATGACTCCCCAACAAAGACTGTGTGACCAAAAATAAAACCTTCTTTTAGTTGCTTTTATCAAATTGCTATTTAGTGTAGCAATAAGAAAGATAATGGAATAGTTACCTGATTTGCTCAATCATTTTTCATTGTCATGGATTATTCTTTTAAGTGTTCTACATAAAATGATTACTCTAGTTCTATTGATACATCAGGAAACAATAATATTGAAATGGTGCATTTCAAGGTTTCATGAGCAAGATGCTTACACATAAAATTTGTCTTGAAGGATGAGGTAATAGAAGTATCACTATTCACAATGTACTAGTTTCTTAACTGTATAGTTAATGTATTTTCATTAGCACACTACTCTAGAAAAATACAATTTAAGCATTTTTAAAGTTATTGTTCCAATTTTGCTTCATTTTTAAGATGCTTAACTCCTTAAACATGTTTTTCAGAACATTTCAACACAATCACAGAATAGTAATTTCTGTTTTTCCCCATTCTTATGATATATCTGTAATGAGACATATACTGAAGAGTTGCAATTACAATAGAGTCATGTTTTATATTCTATCACTTTATATAGTAAGGCTGTGCACATTGGAACATATTGGCCCAGAATATCAATAATTTGCATTTTAGTGTTTTTGGAATATTCAATTCTCTCATCTCTTCTTTCATTATAATCCCTAGTCAATACAATTTACATAATCCTCTCATATAATATGGTCTTGTCTATCTAATTAACTGTTTTGTGGGTTGATGTTGCTCTCACATTGATAGTCATGGGTTTATGGGTCATTTTTATTAATCTTACATGAATTAATTACTTTTCATTATGCAAAAGTAAGAGCATAAATATTGAATGTCTTATTAGTATTTGTCAGAAATTCATTCTGTGCTATAAATGGCTTAAAGCAGCTACTTGGGCAGACAGAAAGCTTAGGCACCCAGTTTCAAGTTTCTGTGTTTGTTCTCCTTTGTCTCTGGTAAGTGTACAATAGCTTGAAAGGGATTGAATGTGGACGATCCTTTGGTATGCAGGGGCTTCAATATCTGTTAATATAGGGATACAGTTCATCCTCATACTGAAAAATTGATACAACTTGACTTTTCCAAGAAGACCTGATTTATTCATTTGTTATAATTGGATATTAATGTGGATGACAGTAGACACATCTTCTTAAAATATAAGCAGATTAGACACTGATATGAATACAAAATAATTTTTTTATAATTCAAAATTATGGATAAAGTTTATAATACCTAAGTGATACTTTCTTAGAAAGTAAATACTAGATAAAAATGTCAAATGCAAAAGGAATAATTATTGAGTTGTATTAACTATTACCTATTTTTCCCATTTTTCGTTTTGTCAATGTACCCTAGCCACAGATAACCACAGAGATTTAAATTCAAAAGAAGAGTTTATCACTTGTTACACCCAAGTCACTGTAAATTGTGCATATTTTAAGAGGTTATTAGACAGGATTTATTATAGACTTGGTCTAAGTGATTTGCTGGAAAGTTTGAAGGGAAAGGGGCTTTATTCATCATTGAGAGATGTCAGGAAGTAGAAGAAAAATCTATGATTTGGTGTCTCTTGTAGGAAGGTTAGCGAATGGCAACAACTGAGGCTAATGAGATAGTAATTAGCTTAGCTGGGGCAGAAGATACTGAATGCTTTTATGGTTTGTTCGGTCTGTTCTTAGACAAGCATATTACTCAGATATATTTTTGTCATTTTCCCATAGACTAATAGTGGCTTTTCCAATAATTAGTGATTTTTGAGATAATTGAAAGTAAGTAAGACCTATATGATAGCATCATAAACATATTGAGTAGTAGTTGTGTCAGGACAGGTATTCTGTATTCAGGGCTACTTTGTTCTCCTATCTCCTTCCATGTCTATCTAGACTTATTTCATAATACTGCCTTTATGAGAGGAGAAAAGATGAACATCTGTACCATACAAAGACCCTCTCCGCCTCTCTGAACCCAAATATCTCAATTTGTCTTATAATGTAATTTTTTCTTTTGGATTATTAATTGAGCACATTTTAAGAAAAATAATGAATAAAAGAAGTCAATATCATCTCCAGTCCTAGATGATTACCTAACAAAGATTCATCAAAATGCATATAAAATAAAATGAAATTTCCATAGCTCTATATAAATTATTTCTCAGTCTTATGGCTAAAGCAGTGTTAAGGCTTACAAAGAAAAACAGAATTAAGATTAAAGTTCAAAATTGCATTGTGTTAGATTTTCTTAGCTACTTCTTTATTAGAGGCAAATTAAGAAATCCTTGAATATTTGAGGGAATTTTCCAATGTGCTATTATTTCTACAGCCAGCATCAACCCCAAATAGTGTATTGAACAACAATATTGCAAAGCATACAACTCCTACCTTCACCCTATTTTCTTTTAATTCTCTCATAGGTAGCTGATAAAGAATGTGCTCTATGAGTGAGTACATACCAAGTTTGTCTTTCTGAGTCTGGGTTACCTCACTCAGGATGATTTTTTCTAGATCCATCCATTTGTCTGCAAACCTCATGATGCCATTGTTTTTTTCTGCTGAGTAGTATTCCATTGTGTATATGTACCACATTTTGTTTATCTATTCTTCAGTTGAAGGGCATCTGGGTTGTTTCCATGTTCTGGCTATTACAAACAATGCTGATATGAACATAGCTGAACAAGTGCTCTTATGGTGTGGTTGAGCATTTCTTGGGTATATGCCCAAGAGTGGTATAGCTGGATCTTGGGGGAGATTGATTCCCAATTTTCTAAGAAAGCGCCATATTGATTTCCAAAGTGGTTGTACAAGCTTGCATTCCCACCAGCAGTGGAGGAGAGTTCCCCTAGCTCCACATCCTCTCCAGCATAAGGTGTCTTCAGTGTTTTTGATCTTAGCCATTCTGACAGGCGTAAGGTGGTATCTCAGAGTTGTTTTGATTTGCATTTCCCTGATGATTAAGGATGATGAGCAATTCCTTAAATGTCTTTTGGCCATTTGAGTTTCCTCTGTTGAGAATTCTCTGTTTAGTTCTATAGCCCATTTCTTAATTGGACTGTTGGGCATTTTGATGTCTAATTTCTTGAGTTCCTTATATATTCTGGATATCAGTCCTCTGTCAGATGTGGGGTTGGTGAAGATCTTTTCCCATTCTGTAGGCTGTCGCTTTGCCTTGTTGACCGTTTCCTTTGCTCTACAAAAGCTTCTCAGTTTCAAAAGGTCCCATTGATTGATTGTTTCTCTCAGAGTCTGTGCTACTGGTGTTCTATTTAGGAAGTAGTCACTCATAGCAGGATACTAGACATGAAACAAGGATGAATTGTCTGCTACTCACATCACCAGGGAGGCTACCCGGAAAACAGGACCCCAAGAAAGACACAGGGATCGCCCAATAACAGAGAAATGGAATGAGATCCACATGAACAGCCTGGACATGAGTGGGGGTAATGAAAGGCGAGGGTCGAGGGAAAGAGAGCTTGGGGGAGCGGGAGATCCCAGCTGGATCAACAACAGAGAGGGAGAACAAGGAATAGGAGACCATGGTAAATGAAGACCACATGAGAACAGGAAGAAGCAAAGTGCTAGAGAGGCCCACAGAAATCCACAAAGATACCCACACAACAGACTGCCGGCAATGGTCGAGAGACAGCCCGAACTGACCTACTCTGGTGATGGGATGGCCAAACACCCTAATTGTTGTGCTAGAAACCTCATCCAACTACTGAGGGATCTGGATGCAGAGATCCATGACTAGGCCCTGGGTGGATCTCTGGGAGTCCAATCAACGAGAATGAGGAGGGTTTATATGAGCGAGAATTGTTGAGACCAAGGTTGGATAAAGCACAGGGACAAATAGCCAAATGAATGGAAACACATGAACTGTGAACCAATGGCTGAGGGGTCCACACTGGATCAGGCCCTCCGAATGGGTGAGACAGTTGATTGGCTTGATCTGTTTGGGAGGCATCCAGGCAGTGGGACCAGATCTTGTGCTCATTGCATGAGTTGGCTGTTTGAAACCTGGGGCCTATGCAGGATTGTTTGGCTTGGCCTGGGAGGAGGGGACTAGACCTACCTGGACTGAGTCTACCAGGTTGACCTCAGTCTGTGGGGAAGGCTTTGCCCTGGAGGAGATGGGAATGGGGGGGGGGGCGTTGGGGGGAAGGTGAGGGGGACGGGAGGGGGGAGAACAAGGGAATCCGTGACCGATATGTAGAACTGAATTGTATTGCAAAATAAATTAAAATAAATTAAAAAAAAAAAGAATGTGCTCTATTGAAATAAGAGCATAAAAGAAGATAAAAGAGCTAGTCTACAGAAAGTCCACATGAGATAATTGAATGGTTGTTGAAAAAAATAGCACATTTAGAAGAGACTATCAGAGCTGTCATCCTTTGCTGTATGTGGAGAGTCATTCAAGGATACTCCAAGAAGTTAAGTTGCAGGTATACAGAACTGGAGCTGATCTCCTAAAGAAAACTAGTGAAATTCTTTTCTGTGCTGAGACAGAAAAGGGAAGCCTGACAACCTGGTACAAAGGAGGCTTGAAGTGTAGAATCTAGTCCCATCCTATCATTATGTTACAGCTAAATAGGACAGACTCAAAAAGACAAACGCTGCAGATGCCCATGCCATATTTTAACTCGTGTATGCTTGTATACGTAAGTCCTTAAAAACTGAAGGGGGCCATCAGAGGAGTAAGGAGATTTTAAGGTAAGAGAGACAGGGTAATAGAATGCATGTGATGTGAAAGCAGAAACTGAGCTATCACAGGGAAGAGGGGTTCAGAAGAAGGGGCCCAGGAAGACAATAATAATAATATCACAGCAAGAAATTTGTCACTTTCCTTGAATGTATGGTAGGTTAACCACATCCACTCATCTACTTAAAGGACACATTCAAGAGCATATGTGCATCACAAACTATAACTTAACTTTTGTATTTTTTGTTGCTGTTTATTACTTTGTTTTTCACTTATTATAGAGAGAAAATAAGAAGCATATTCGTTTCCTTTACACAGTTTTACAGGAGATACATGACTGATGCTATATAATTTACCTTCTAAAAACAAAATAGCTTCTCTAAATTATATTTCACAGAGAATGTCAACAACAATTATGGCTATATTCCAAGATATAAAGACCTGAAAATCCAAATCCATTCTTAATTGAGTTCACTACTTAAATAAAATTAAAAAATTAAAACAATTTAATTTTATTTAAACAAATACACAGATTAGTGCTTCAAAGTTCTGTATTCATTAAATATACACTTTAGAGCAACATTTCAAAGGTCTGTCTATAACAGTTACTATGGTCACATTGAATCTCCGTAGCATTAAAATGTAATTAGCATTCAAGGCAATGGATGTCATTGTGTCCTTGTCAGAGTATTCTTCAGTAAATTTTCCTCCCCAGTTCCCTCACCAAGCCTGTAACTCCCGGCCATCACATCAGAATATTCCTTTCAGGACTTCTTCTTTCTCACACTCACTGCATCCATCCTGCTTCTACCTCCATCCTTTCTCATCACTTACTTTTAGCCTTTTTTAGTCTTCTTTCATATTGTTTAGATTGTATCCATGTTTATACCCATTGCATATCAAAATGTGTAGGTCATAGGCTAGAGTCAATGCTTGAGTGAGGACACGTAGGTGTTGTCTTTCTGAGTTTGCATCACACTACTTGCTATAAAAATTTCCTGGAAATTTTATCTTCTTTGCAACTGAATAAAATTCCATTGGGTATGTTTACTAGATTCTCATCACCCATATTTCCATTGATAGATACCTACTTTGATTCAATGTCCTTGCTATCATGGACAGATCAGTAATATATATGGATGTGCAAATACCTCTGATTGGATATCTTTTGGGTACCTACCCAGAAGTGGCATAGCTGAGTAATATTATAATTCTATTTTTAATTTATAAGATTCCATATTTGTTTTTATGATGAATGACTAGTTTCTAGTCCCATCTTCAATGAAAAAAAGGTTTTTCCTTTTCCCAGAACCTTTGAAGCTCCTGTTGTCAGGCTTCTTGGTAGCCACTGCGACTATGGTGAGGTAGTATCTCAGAATAGCTCTGGAGACTAGAATTGTCAAAACTTTAAAATTATTTATTGGATATTTTATTGCATACTGAATCTTCTTTGGGGAATTGTTCATTTCATTAGACAATGTATTTACCGGCAGTTTGGAATATTTTAATAAACTAGGCAGTTATTGATGGTTAGTTTCAGAAGTCCTCTATAAAGTTTGAATATTAGCCATTATTTGAGTGTAACTAAGTAAAGATTTAGTATTACTCTTTGGGTTTTCTGTTTTCTCTGATACTTGTTTATTTTTCTGTACAGAAACTTTTAATTTTATATGGTCCCATTTGCTTATTTTTGGGGACTAGCTGGAAATAGCTGGTGTTTCAGGTACTCCACTAATCAAATAAGACCCACTCAGTTTATTCATGGTATTACACCTCAGTTTAATAATGTGAATATTAGTCTTATACAAAAAAAAGCTCAGTGAAATATTCATAAAAAATTCTGAACCACCACAGAATACTTAATTGCAAATGGGAATCTATGTCACTCCCTGCACCAATTTTTTTAAGATGAAAATTTTAAATTGACATTAATATCATCGAACATGTAAGAAGAAGAAAATCTATGCAGTAAAGTTCATTTAGGTAAGTAGCTTTTTCATGCATATTTAAAAGGAGACAATATACAAAATGTAAAACTTTAAGTATCCTCAGATATTTCCATTTTTATCAAAGATAATGATTACTTGGATTAAATGATTAAAGGCCTATAAGAAAATCGGAAAGGTGACCAATGAGAAGAAAATTCAGAATTCCTCATTGAATTCTAATAAAAAATTCAATGTCTCGGATATTGATAAAGTCACAAATAGAAATTAGATACAGATAATGATATGTAGAAATAAGTCACATAATCATGGATATTAACCACTTCCAAAACATAAAGGATGGATTGGCAACTGTCTGACTCCAAGGAGAGCTTTCAGTTGCAATCTATGTATCAAAACTATCTTACTAAATAGAGAGTCTCAATCTTTTCCTTCCATTCAAGTTTTCAAGTGATCAAATACGAGCCACTTTAAGTTATTCAGGGTAATCTACAGTTCTGCTTGTGTTTCATTTAATTATTATAGGAATAAAGCTTAGAGGACTATCAATAAAAAAAAAAATCTAACCCACAGTGGAATGTTCAGCAACAAATGAAAATTTTATGTGGCTCCTCCTCCTCCAAGGCTTAGAGACCATCATGGAAGAGGATGCAATAAGACTGTCAGAAGCAGTGATCAGGGAGGATGGATATGAAGCAGTATATGTATATGGTAGGACTACAGCATTGATGAACTCCTAGAAACAGTAATTACCTACAAAGGACCTGTACAAGATCAGTCCAATCAACATATATCATGGAGGCTGGGGAGGGGCTTATGATCTCTTACCCTAACTCTGGAACTACTGACAGCTGATTACTTTTTATGGGGTAGAGACATCAGTTTTCATCAAGGATGTTAGTTGACCACACTCGAGAGTATGGCTCTCAATCAGGGAACATGAGCAACAACAACAAAAAAAAAATTGGACTTGGTGTGTTATTAAGAAAGAAAAGGTTAGGAAATTGAAAAGGATGACTAGGCAAGACATGGATATTTGAAGAGTTAGGAGGAGTAGGAGATAAATACATTCAAAACACATTGATGGAATGTTGAGAGAATTAATGAAATCTATTATAAATAATGTTGGGCCAGTTGTATCCACACTCTGGCTCATTTAAATTGACACAAAAATTAACATCCATAACAATTTCTTGAGACATGTGGGAACTACATGTGTACTGTCCAGGAATTAAGATTTCATTAGCACATTAATAAATGTATCCATAAATGAAGTACAAATTATTTTTTAAAATCATTAAACATTATAGTGTTAAAAATGACATCAACATGTTATGACTTTTTAAGACACAGAATACTTTTTAATGTTAGTTGATGAGGTTACTTGTGAAGTCCTTAAAATAGAAAGTATGAGGGATTACTTCTGAAGAAGAATTTTTGTTAACAAACAACCTCCTTAGCTATCTGTCTCATTTTATTTTTAGATGCCCCTAAAACAACATGATGTAAGAAGTGTGGCAGACATACAGAGAAATTGCTCTTCCTGCAGTGGGACATAAGAAATCAGTAGCAGGTACTGTGGCACATGAACGCAGGCCCCTGGTGGAGCAGCGTGAAGCAGCCTTTTTATCAAAAAAAGTCCAACTTGCCTGTTAATGAATGCCTCCTAGAGAGTTGACAATTCTCACTCCCCAGGTTTTCTCTTGTTCATGTCGCTGGTGTTTTCTTCTCTATTTTCAATTTATTTTCTCACAATAAAATGGAGAGGTTTGAGGGTCCCCTGGCTCAGTAGTTGTTCTTGAGTCTTTCAACAGTCATAAATATCAAGTGCCCATCAGATGATCTCCTGGAAGACAAAAGTTTGTAGCTATCTCAACCCATCCCATTCTTATGCCAAGATAATACAACATCCCCCACCTTTCAATAGCAATGTGGAAGTGTGTGGCAAACCCCTGAAGGTTCTTTGCAAGCAGTCAGCTTCGTAATTCCTTGTGTCTTAAAACACATTCAGCAGTTGTTAGTTATGTGACTAACCAGTATGAGACTTCAAGAGATATTATGAAACAAGATAAATAACATTTTGAAGCATATTGTTACCTTTCCTGTTAAATTTGGGATTGGGTTAAGGTTTCTTATTGGAGACATTTAGTTATTTTCCTGCATTATTTTAACTACTGCTTCTTGGGGTGATCTCAATACTCTGAAATAGGAAAAGAAACAGTGCTTCAGTTATTATTTCTAGAACTATATTCAAGTTAAATGTTCCTTATTAACAATTGAAAATGATTCTGATTAACTACATTTATGGATCCTGTATACAGATTATTCATGGGCAAAATGTTGTAAGGTGTTTTTTAATTCGTCAAGATTGCACCCAAAGCATAGGGGTCAATACTAGAAGATTCATGATCAGGATGTCGACTACAGTTTAAATGTTGACAGACAAATGATCTGTTGACTAAAGATCTAGTGGTTATTGGCTCTTTATAGTTAGGCTATTTTGCCGAATTTGTTTAGAAACAAAAGCGAGAGGTGAGCAAAAGAGATTGATTTACTGATCATATTATTTAACAGCTTCTTTATTTTAAGGTATTCATTGTGTCTTAATTTTGTCATACTTGTTCCATATGCACAGAAGATATAAGCATCAAAATTTTCAGGAATAAAGGAGAATCCATTTGATATGTTACTGTAAAGACATTTTTGTGATGTTACACTTACTGATTCATTTGAAATCACATGTCCATGAAGAACCAGGGCTTTAGTGTGCAAATGTTTTATTTTAATGAGAAAGAGTAAATAATATAGATAGGATCACTCTCTGTATCAAGTAAGTTTTCCATATTACTTTAGTATTTTATAATTTAGGATACTTGAGTATCCTATAATATAAAATATGTATAATCATATGTCTTCTCTAACATTATTCATTCAAAAGCCATTTCCAAAACATTGCTCAGGGGTAAATACACTTTGCCCTTAATAACATTAGTGCTACACATGAAATTAAATATTTAAAGCCTATTAAAGAAATTTGAAAGAATGATTTATTTTTTCTGTTGAATCTAAAATATCTGGACTTTTTATTATTTTTTACAAAACCATACTTTTGTTTAATTCTATTAATTAATTAATTTTGTTAATGATGTTTAGAGAAATAAACTTTGTCTTTTTACAATACACCTTAGGAATACTCTTCCAAGAATGACTGAACTTCAAGCCAATCAAGAATAGGGAATTTCCATTTCTGTCTCTTCACTCAGTCTTTTTATAAAAAACAAAATTACTTGATTCTGTCAAAATCCCAAAAGGGCAACATGAAGGCATATGTGTTTTACCTCCAAGCAGGTTCTAAACAAAATGAGATGAAGAAAAATAGAACCTAACCATGACTCTATTTCCTGAGGAAACAAAGCTAACATCCTTTGTTATTGATAGTTTTCTGTAGAATTCCTTGCTTGAACTGTAGGAAGGATGCTTAAAAGTTGTTTCAACTTAAAATACATTAATAATATGTGAGATCTGATACCAACATAACTACAGAACCACAATGTAAGACTACAAATCATTGCTCAACACTTGTTTAGTTTATTGCCCTATTTCCCGTTGCTTTCATTGTTGAGTTCAAGTTCTTCATCTCTGTTTTCAAAGACATTCATTCAAGGAACTTACATGACAAAATAAATAACACAGAATTTTCCTGAATATAATATTTAATTTGTCAGAGGAAATTTCTATGCTAGCCTCACTCATGATCAGTAGTTTTACTAGTGATAACCCCATTAATGTAGACAGCTGTGAAATATTAGCAGTTATACAATGAAAAATGTCAAGGTTAAGATGGTGGGTTTTAAGAAGTCACTGTAGTCAGAGACCGCAGTTGAGAGACATACAACTAAAATAATTTAAGAGAGTATTAGCCTTATAAATTTTGTGAACTTCGTGAGTTACTTTCCACCTCTATACTTGAAGTGTTACTTGTTTGCAATCTTCCTCTTCCATCTTTTTAACTCACTCCTTTGCTGTAAGACCAAGATTCCTCACCTTCTAGACTTAACTACTCTATTTTCTGTTTGTTTTAATATTAGGAATCATTTTATGTCTTCTCATATCCAATTCTTCTACTTAAATACAAATAACCCAAGCTCTCACAGTATTTGATTTCAGTACAAGTAATCATTTTGCTTAACTCATTATGAAAGCAAAATACATGAGTAGCTTACAACTGTTCAAACTCTGACTTAGGATTTTTTTTTCTGATCTCAACTTGTTGATCTTTTCTTATTCTCTAGAATACTAACAAAATATTCTTATCTAAAACTAATAAAATGATTTTAATTCAATATCTTTAAGTACTAACAGTGCACAACAAATTATTAACTCTTCATATATAAAATCTCATGCAATGCAAATAATTGAAATTTTATTTTAGAGCATTTAAATATTAACAGAAGGTAAACTGATACATGGTACTATTTGTTTGGTTTTTTTTTCAATAATGATTCTGTTCTTTTTCTTTCACATAAGAAAATGTATTAGTCTTAATATGACTTCAGGCTTTTTTCCTAATTTTATTCCCTATGTTATTTCAATTGAAAAGAATCTTAAACCTTTTTTAGAAAATGAAGATCTGATATAATTTCCCTTAGATGTTACAAAATAGAAAATAAAACTAGGAAGATAGTTCAATGGTTAAGAACAATTGTTGCTCTTACAGAGGACTTGAATTGGGTTCATAGCATCCACATGGCAGCTAACAACCAACCATTGATGTTCCAGTTAAGAAGATCTAAAGCCCTCTTCTGGCCTCCATGGGCACTGCATGCAAGTAGTGAACAGACACACAAGCAGATAAAACACCTACATACTTAAGATAAAACTCCTTAGATCTCAGAAGAAATGTTGCAACCAGATCTTAGAGAAGTCAACATAAGAAAATGACCTGTCTTCTACCATCTACATTGTGCATTTCCAAAAAGAAAATCTGAATTAAATAGCAAAGCCTAAGTTAACTACAAATAGAGTGTTCTGTTTCTTGGGATCTATGCAGGCAACTCTCCCCTCCAATGAAAGTACTCAGGCATTTTGAAATAAGGTTCCTGTGCATTGCAAGATCAAAGGAAAAGGAAATGGACATGACACTGTGAACTCACCAGAAAAGGTAAGGATGTCCATGTTCATCTGAACCCACCACCTAAATTTAGGTTGGTTTGAATAAATGAAAGGAAATGTACATAAGTTTATTTACTTTTTTCACCAACTCAGTCAACCAAATTTTAGTGCTATATTCTGAAAATATTTCAGATAACTATTCTGCATATTGAACTACTAAAGAGGAAACACCCCTTTAATAAATCAGTTATATATACAGACACAAATAAGAGGGGCTCCTGTGGATCATTCATTTCTCCCCTGCCCAGTTGCTGAGTTTCCCCTTTACCACATGGTGCAGTCCCTGTGTAGTACAGTGTCTTAAGATAACATGCACTACAATAAAGGGAAGCTAGAGTTTTAGTCATTTGAAATATCTGTTTTGCTATAGGCTACAGAAGACTAATTTGCTAAGTATACAGCTTATCTTAATAAAGTAATCATTACATACTGGCAACAGAAGGTAGCTCTGTGGCCAGATTCTGCAAAACCTAAGACCATACACATCTTCCAAACAATATATATTTTGAAAACAGCAATTGTATTGCTCCAGGCTAAGCACTTAGAGACTTAAGACCAGACCTACTGGCAGAATGTGAGGAACAATTATCTGTTGTTTTGAATTAAATTACTTCCTTTTGATTTCAATTGATCATAAGGTATAAAAGGAAGAAGCTAAAAATAGCTGAAGGGAATGGGATAAAAACTTCAATTTAAAATTTACTAGTAATTAAGACAGCTGTGTGAATAATGAAGCACACAGTGTCACTTTTCTTTACCACCACATTGTAAGGAAATTCTGGTATGAGTTTGTACCAACTCATAAATCTGAAAACAGGAACATCAACAATATTTTTAATTTAGAAGAATAATTCTCATATTATATATTGTCACAGAAGAATACTAGCAAAAGTAAATTAAAACTTTCCAACACACAACACCGACAATAACTATCTTAAAATTAGGGAGGCTGGTGTGGGGGTACATATCTCTAGTCTTAGCACTTGGGATGTTGACTTTGGAACAGTCCAGCCTGGGCTAGAAAGACAATTCCAGGTGAGACAGAACAAGAACCAGCCTCTAAAATACACGTCACATGTATATACTGGATGAAGTATATACAAATATTTTCAAAATTGTATAGATTTTTTTTAAGTTTTGTGAGGCAGCATAGAAAGATGGAAATTAAAGGAATACAAAGAAAAAAAGGAAGCATTTTCTCTCAGAATATATTGATTTCTCTAATCAGGTTGCAGCCAAAATTCTAGCACAACTAACAAAATTTGCTGTGAAGACTGTCTATATACAGACATTATGTAGAAATATTTCAGTACTAAGGTTAAAGTAGCATTGAGAACATTTAGGGCCTTTGGGTGTGTGACCTCTATTCTCAGATGTACTCTTGCAACTCTTTGTAATCTGACAAGCAAGAGTATAAATTGACTTTACTGTTGGAGTCCACCGAGGTTTCCTAGTGGTACCAGCAGGACTGCATAAGATGATGATTGGACCACAGACTTGGGTACCAGGTATTTGGAAGTGTCTCCACTTGGCTGTATCTAGCAAAGGGGAGGTCTTTTGTCATTCTCCTTGGTGTTGCTATAAAAAGCCCTTTTGAATAAAGTTCCAGGTGAGTGGATAAGAATACAGGCCCAATAGAGACTATCCTGCATTTCTATCTGTTTCTTTCCCCTCTTTTTCTATCTAAGTCTCTTATTCCTCACTCCTCAAGAGTCCCTGGGGTAAGTAAATGTGGGAGCTGGTCTCCCACATTTTACATTAAAAGCATGTCTCTCATGGTATGATTGAGCATTTCTTAGGTATATGCCCAAGAGTGGTATAACTGGGTCTTGAGGAAGATTGATTTCCAATTTTCTGAGAAACCATCATACTGATTTCCAAAGTGGCTGTACAAGTTTGCATTCCCACCAACAACAGGAGTGTTCCCCTTGTTCCACATCCTCTCCAACATAAGCTGTATCCCATGTTTTTGATCTTAGCCATTCTGACAGGTGTAAGATGGTATCTCAGAGTCATTTTGATTTGCATTTCCCTGATGACTAAGGATGTTGAGCAATTCCTTAAATGTCTTCCAGTCATTTAAGTTTCTTCTGTTGAGAATTCTCTGTTTAGCTTTATATCCCATTTTTAATTGGACTGTTAGGTATTTTGATGTCTAGTTTCTTGAGTTCTTTATATATTCTGAAGATCAGCACTCTGTCAGATGTGGGGTTGGTGAAGACCTTTTCCCATGCTGTAGGCTGTCATTTTGTCTTATTGACTATGTCCTTTACCTACAAAAGCTTCTCAGTTTCAAGAGGTCCCACTTATTAATTGTGGTCTCCTGTGCCTATGTGTTCAAGAATACTTCCTACTTTCCCTTGTATCAGGTTCAGAGTAACTGGATTTATGTTGAGGTCTTTGATCCATTTGGACTTATGTTTTGTGCACGGTGACAGATATGGATCTATTTACAATCTTCTACATGTTGACATCAATTTATGCCAGCAACATTTATTGAAGATGCTTTCTTTTTTCTATGGTACAGTTTTGGCTTCTTTGTCAAAAATCAGGTGTTCATATGCGCGTGGGTTAATGTTAGGGTATTCAGTTTGATGCCATTGGTCTGCATGTCTTTTTTTATGCCAATACTAAGTTGTTTTTATTACTGTAGCTCTATAGTAGAGCCTGAAGTCAGGGATTGTAATGCCTCCAGAGGTTGCTTTATTATACAGGATTCTTTTAGCTATCCTGGGTTTTTTTGTTTTTCCATATGAAATTGAGTATTGTTCTTTCTAGGTCTGTGAAGAATTGTGTTGGAATTTTGATGGGGATTGCACTGAATCTGTAGATTGCTTTTGGTAAAATTGCCATTTTTACTATGTTAATCCTACCTATCCATGAGTATGGGAGATCTTTCACAGAAGCACAGAGGGTCAACTATGTTCATAGCAGCACTATTTGTAATAACCATAACGCGGAAACAACCTAGATGCTTCTCAAGTGAAGAATGGATAAGTAAAATGTGGTACATATACACAATGGAGTACTTTTCAGCAGAGAAAACCAATGATATCATGAGGTCTGCGGTCGAATGGATGGAACGAGAAAATATCATCCTGGGTGAGGTAACCCAGACTCAGAAAGACAAACATGATATGTACTCACTCATAAGTGGGTATTAGATGTAAAGCAAAGGATAACCAAACTGAAACCCATTGCTCCAAGGAGGCTAGCTAATAAAGAGGACTCTAGGAAAGACACAGGGTTCGCCCAGTGATGGAGAAATGGATGATATCTACATGAGCAAACTGGGGGTGAGGAGAAATAATGGAGGGCAAGGGATGGGGGAATGAGAGCTTAGGAGAGCAGGAGGTTCTAGCTGGATCAGGAATAGAGTAGGAGAACAAGGAAAGAGATACTATGATAAATGAAGACCCCATGGGAATAGGAAGAATCAGAGTGCTAGGGAGGTTGCCAGTAATCCACAAAGATGACTTCACCATACACTACTGGCAATGGTTGAGATGGTGCCTGAGCTGACCTACTCTGGTGATCAGATGGCTGAATACCCTAACTGACATCATAGTACTTCATCTAGTGACTGATGGAAGCAGATGCAGAGATCCACGGCTGGGTCCCAGGTGGAGCTCCAGGAGTCTAATCGACGAGAGAGAAGAGGGATTCTATGAGCAAGAGATAATAAGATTATGACTGGAAAAAGTACAGAGATAACTACCTAAACTAGTGGAAACACATGAATTGTGGGCCAATAGCTGAGGAGTCCCCATGGTACTGGACTAGGCCCTCAGGATAAGTGAGACAGTTGTTTAGCTTGAACTGTTTAGAGGGCTCCCAGACAGTGGGACTGGGACTTGTCCTTGGTGCATGAGGCAGCTTTTTGGAACCTAGCACCTATGGTGAGACACTTTGTGCATCCTTGGTGCAGAGAGGAGAGGCTTTGACCTGCCTTAACTGAATCTACAAGGTTCTGCTGACTCCCCATGGAAGACCTTGTCTTGGAGGAGATGGGAATGGGTGGAGTGTAGAAGTAACCAACCGTCTTATTAAATAAGAAACACAGAGCCAATGTAAAGATAAAAGCCCAAGAGGTCAGAGCTAAGAGCCTTACCCTTCCTGCTTCAGCAATCCTCTTCAGCCAATAGAGAGCTACTTCCTGTGTGTTTGTTGCTGTGGGATGGTCTGTATGTCAAATGTGTTGCTGATTGGTCAATAAATAAATCACTGATTGGCCCGTGGCCAGGCAGGAAGTATAGGCGGGACAAGGAGGAGAATAGAGCT
Source organism: Peromyscus californicus insignis (assembly GCF_007827085.1). Taxonomy (NCBI): domain Eukaryota; kingdom Metazoa; phylum Chordata; class Mammalia; order Rodentia; family Cricetidae; genus Peromyscus; species Peromyscus californicus. The sequence goes on from NW_026294503.1 coordinate 16,526,682, forward strand.
GGGAAGTGGAAGGCTGAGGGAGGAGACACTGCCAGCCGCCATCAGGATAAGGAAGATGTAAAGTACCGGTAAGCCACAAGCCACGTGGCAAGGTATAGATTAATGGAAAGGGATTAATTTAAGCTGTAAGAACAGTTAGCAAGAAGCCTGCCACGGCCATACAGTTTGTAACCAATAAAAATGTCTGTGTTTACTTGATCGGGTTTGAGCGGCTTGGGACTGGCGGGTGAGAGAGATTTGTCCTGACTGTGGGCCAGGCAGGAAAACTCTAGCTACAAATAGCGACCAACGTGGGGCAAGAGTTTCCACCTAAAAACTGAAAAAAAAGATTCTAAAATGGAGCTAAAAACAGCTTCCTAATTGTCTCTCTCAAATGAGCGGCAGTTGCTGGTTTGAGCTACTGGCGGGTTCCTAGCGTGCGTGTGCGCTTGACCTGCAGTATGGCGGAATGAGCCTCTGCAAGTGGCACATTAAGCTGTGTGGTGGATTTAGCCTTTGCTAGTACAAAACAAAACAAAACAAAAAAGAGGTTTCTGGGCTACATGCTGCTTGGATAAAAGCATAGACCCACGATGGCTCCCAGAGCTGGCGGTAAGCATACCGCCGCCATGTTGGGAAGCTAAGGTGGGTGGAGCCAGCAGCCACAGCACCAGCGCTGTTTCAGGCTTAGAAGGCTGCAGTTTAAAGCAATAGACTCAAGCTAATATAAAAAAATAAGCCACATAAAGATGGCTACCACACAAAGAATCTGGATTATGTTCTCTTTGATATTCGTAACTAAAGAAAAACATCTGATTGCAAAAGCTGTTGAGTTATGCCAAAATATATATTTTAAAGGTACCTTGACTTCAAAATTTGGATGTAAGGATATGTTGCTTTGGAAAGGAGATTCTGCTTTTGTTTCCACAGAAAGCCAGAGGCTATGGATTTGTTCCAGATTAAGACACATCAGGTTTGACCAGCCAAGACCCCCTGAAAGGTCTCTGATGACACCATGGCCCAGATGATCCAACATCCAGAAGCGTTTCAAGTCAACTGGCTCAGACAATACACCCTCATGGACTACTCCATAATCCTAAAATATTCTTTGTGTCCCCATAAGATACAGCGCCCCCATCCAGCAGGAAGTAGTAAGAGAAGCTATGCCCAAATTCCCAAATATACCAAGCTGACTTTGGAGATGTGTAAAGGTTAAAATCTTCCTTTTTAAGAAAAGAAAAGGGGAGGTGCTGTGGGATGGTCTGTATGTCAAATGTGTTGCTGATTGGTCAATAAATAAATCACTGATTGGCCTGTGGCCAGGCAGGAAGTATAGGCGGGACAAGGAGGAGAATAGAGCTGGGAAGTGGAAGGCTGAGGGAGGAGACACTGCCAGCCGCCATCAGGATAAGGAAGATGTAAAGTACCGGTAAGCCACAAGCCACGTGGCAAGGTATAGATTAATGGAAATGGATTAATTTAAGCTGTAAGAACAGTTAGCAAGAAGCCTGCCACGGCCATACAGTTTGTAACCAATAAAAATGTCTGTGTTTACTTGATCGGGTTTGAGCGGCTTGGGACTGGCGGGTGAGAGAGATTTGTCCTGACTGTGGGCCAGGCAGGAAAACTCTAGCTACAATTTGTCTTTATATAGACTTTCTGTTCTGCCTTCTCATTGGTTGTAAACCCAACCACATGACTGCCTCATCACTGCCTGTCTGTACAGACTTCCAGGTCTTCTATAGTTGGTATTGAGATTTAAGGCATGTGTCTCCAATGCTGGCTGTATCCTTGATCACACAGAGATCTACCTAGCTCTGCCTACCAAGTGCTGGGATTAAAGGCGTGCACCACCACCACCCAGCTTTGCTCTGGCTCTAATAGCTCTGACCCCCAGGCAACTTTATTTATTAACATACAAATAAAATCACATTTCAGTATAAATAAAATATCATCATATTTCCCCTTTTCTATTTTAATAAAAAAAAGTTAAAAGGTTATAACTAACATAAGAAAAAACTATATACAAAAGTACATAGGGGAAGTGCTGTGGGATGGTCTGTATGTCAAATTGCTCTGATTGGTCAATAAATAAAACACTGATTGGCCAGTGGCCAGGCAGGAAGTATAGGCAGGACTAACAAAGAGGAGAATAGAGAGAACAGAAAGGTGGAGGGAATCATTGCCAGCCGCCACCATGACAAGCAGCATGTGAAGATGCAGGTAAGCCATGAGCCACGTGGCAAGGTATAGATTTATAGAAATGGATTAATTTAAGATATAAGAACAGTTAGCAAGAAGCCTGCCATGGCTATACAGTTTGTAAGCAATATAAGTCTCTGTGTTTACTTGGTTGGGTCTGAGCAGCTGTGGGACTGGCGGGTGAGAGAGATTTGTCCTGACTGTGGGTCAGGCAGGAAAACTCTAGCCACAGTGGAGTTGGGGGGAAATCTGGGGGGTGGGAGGAGGGAGGATGGGGGAGTCTGTGATTGATATGTAAAATGAATAGAAAATCTCTTAATAAAAGAAAAGGAGAAAAAAGAGCATGTCTCTCAGCTTCCTTCCTCAGCCTCTGTAACCTTCTTTTATGTTATTATCTGTCCTTTCATCCACTGCACTCCAAGAACTAGGCTACAATGAATACCCAAAAAGGAAAACAAACAAAGAAAAACCAACAATAAAATCAACAAATACCCACAGAATTTCTGATCAACTCTTTGAACAATGTAACTTAAGTAGCCACAAAAATCCATCGCATATGTGGCTATTGTCATGATACTTTAGTACATCTTCAATTGTCCGTATCAACATTTAGGTGTACTTCTCTTCAGTGCTACTTTATCAATACCATATGTAAAATTACATTAAAATCTCATCTTTATAAATTCCTTCTCTGATTCATAGTGATTTGTCCCGAAATTTTCCTACATATTCCTAAATCTTGGCTCTATCTGGTTAGAAGCCTATGACAAGACCCCTTTGGGCTGCTACAGGAAGTGGTTGTAGACCTGGGATTCTGGCCCACCATGCACTCACATTATATACATATGCACTAACATTTATATCAGGGAGGAATATCTTTAAATGCAAACAAATGTATTCCCATAATGTAAAATAAAAGTGTTGGAGAATGAATATGTTTATTCTGTTATTTTAAATTTTAACATACACAAGAACAAGAGAGGGATTTGAATAATATTCCATATTACTCTTTCTTATTATTGAAATATAATTATTTTTAGTATTCCATTATTCAAATAAACCACATTTAGAACACTTTTATTCGCAAATGTGATTCTCTCTTCTGAATGGATTATACATATATGTACACACATACACACACTTATAAACTCTGTATATAACATGTATAACTATGTGCACATATAATTTTAAATAAATAAATGTCTACTTTAAGAAACTGAAACTGATCTGTGATTAAGTAAAGAAGTCAAATCTATGTCAGTAGATAAGAAAAACTGAATGCAACTCTAGGAAGAGTTAAAGGTTTTTTGTGAAAGGATGAGAATAACTAATCAAAGGGTACTAGGTAGAGTCACTGAGGGCTTGGTCAACATGATAACACAGCTAGTCCATGAGTAACTGAGCTATACACACTTTCACTCTAAACATAGCCTGAAGGGTTGGCAGATTACAGTTGTGTTCTCTTAGTTGATTACTTCTTAAGGGGGTGACTTCCTGAGACAAGAAGAACAAATTCCTGGGTTATAAAATGGCAAGAGGCCTCCAGGCTTATACCTAAAGGTAACAGAAAGATGATTAATATTAGTTCATCTCCCAAAGCAAATATTGCAAGAAAAAGTAGGTTGAGTAACAGCTTGATAATCAGAAACCTGCAAAAGTTTAGTTAGTTTGAGGAGAGTATTAAAATGTCCTTGATTAGATATAAATAAAATGTCCTAAATTAGATATAAACATAAATACAAAAACAAATGTACATAGTTCTTATGTGCATATCCTTATTACCCTTATCTGTTTTATATTTTATTAACAATGTCAGAGTAATTGATTGTCTACGTTATTTTTCTCCCAATCTTTTTTTTTTATCATTTTAGTACTTTAACTGGAGATAGATTATTTATACTACAGTGTCTCCATGATAATTACTATAGAATCTGTTCTACCACCACATTTATATCATGTAAGTAGAATCTTTTTAGTATAAAATACAATATTTTAAATTTGAAAGACCACATCTAAGTAGAAATGAATAGAGGCATTCATAGAAGTTTTTAATATGATTTCTTTAAACACTTGAAAAAAAATGTTTTAAGTAAAGCAACATGTCAGAACTGATTGAAGGGTTAACCAATGAATATGTATTTTCTAGGATGTCATTTAAAATTTAATATCTTTTAGGGTTCACAACTATAATTCAATTAAAAATGCAGATGAGTTTTCACAGGACAAAAATTAGCTACAACTACAAATAAGTAAAATAGCAATACACATCACTTAGCTGTTCAAATGTATTTAAAGCATTGGTATCCAGGAATTTATATTCTGTAAATTATTGGTTACAGTTCTCATCAGGGAAAATGAGATTCTCAATTTATAATTTAAATTAAATCACTCATGTATCTAAGTTGTGTTACTGTTACTACTTCAATAACTGTGAAGATAAAATCTCAAATAAGATACTTAATCGTCTTCTCTTAGCCTTTCATCCAGTAAGTGTGCCTACAGGCCAACTGTTAAAGTTAGTACATGATGTGCTTCCATCAAAGCATCAACTACCAAGGCAGAAGTAGAATACAGACAGCATTAGTGTTCAGCACCTTTGTGCTCAGGAGCAGTTTTATTTCTGACACTTGCACCTCACATTAAATTGCAAAGTATTAGTTGCCTCTGGGAATAGTGAGGGAATGTAAATGTTAATTCTAGCTCCTCCACATTTGGGAGTTATTATCCCAACAAAATAAAATTTAATCATAGCTTTAATACAGCTTAAAGTAGGCATGCTAAAACAAGTTTGCTTTAGTGGCAGACAGTGTGTGTAATATAGGAAATATCCCAAGGAAAGGTTAAAAAAAAACATAGAGAGTGAATCCCAAGTTACATGAATATTCTCTTTGTTGTTGTTATTCAAAGTGAATGAAAAAGAAGAGATCACTGCAATATTTAGGAAAGGAAATAGGACATATATAGAAATGCATCATTTTATTTTCTGTAAATCCTTCTTGGAATTTGTACTGCCTCTAGATCTTGTTTTTGAAGATTACAGCACCATTGAAGATCTGCTGCCATAGCACTGCCAGTAGCCCTGTATGTCTCCTAAGTGTGTGTGTGTGTGTGTGTGTGTGTGTGTGTGTGTGTGTGTGTGTGTGTACCAATGGGTTATATTGGGATTACTTCCAGGAATATAGGTGAGGGGGTCACTTACCAGAGTGGAAATGACTCAGACAGAAGCATCAAAAATCAGTCTCACCTTGAGTGATTGTTCACGAGAGCTGGCAAAAATGGAGCATAGTACACCATACAGCCTGCAAACAGCTCAACAGTCTGCAGTATCCTTTCCAGGGCGCTCAATTGGTTTGCTCCTCTTCCAAACAGTTTAGCAGGTCCCTGCTTTTTCCAAGTAGCTTTACTGATCTGTTTCTTCCTAGTGCTTTGACTGCATGGAGCCTTTTCTATGGAGCTCAATTGAGAATTCTGAGAAGTCTCTCAGTAGTCATTATTGCTTTTCTAAGCTTGAGAATGGAGGGGCCTAGTGAACCTGTTCAGAGGCAGAGACTTCCTGAATCCACTAGGTCCTTTACTTCCTGAGCTTAGTGAGCTTCCCAAGGAGGATGGGAAGCTTCACCCCCATTTGGGACATCTGATTATTTTACTTTCCCTTTTACATCCTGTTTCTTAATGATCTTCCCTCCAACATGGAAGGTATCAATCTCATAGAAAACAGCTATGCAGCATCCTACTAGAAACCTAATCTCCAGTCCAGGCACCAATCTTGAGTTTCTTTGTTTCTTCTCAGATCAAGTGTCACAGAATTCCATGCTGAAACCTTGTAGCAGAATAATTCTGTGGAAAAGAAACTTGAAACAGATCCATGCACCTTCTAGTAGGCTGAAAACATGACAGGAAACAGATTCTACATGGGAAGTTTCACACAGACTCTAACATCACGTGAGACACTAGGGAGTGCTAATCGAACCCAGGAACGACAATCACAATTGTAACCCACAGAATTGTGACCAGCTGGGTCTTGAGGAAGATTGATCCCCAATTTTCTGAGAAACTGCCATACTGATTTCATAAATGGCTGTACAAGTTTGCATTCCCACCAATAGTGGAGGAGTGTTCCCCTTGCTCCACATCCTCTCCAACATAAACTGTTTTCAGTGTTTTTGATCTTAGTCATTCTGACAGGTGTAAGATCATATCTCAGAGTCATTTTAATTTGCATTTCTCTGATGACTAAGGATGTTGAGCAATTCCTTAGATGTCTTTCGGCCATTTGAGATTAATAAATGGGACCTCTTGAAACTGAGAAGCTTTTGTAGAGCAAAGGACATGGTCAATAAAACAAAATGACAGCCTACACAATGGAAAAAGATCTTCACCAACCCAACATCTGACAAAGGACTGATCTCCAGAATATATAAAGAACTCAAGAAACTAGACATCAAAATACCTAACAGTCCAATTTAAAAAATGGGCTATAGAGCTAAACAGAGAATTCTCCTAAGTATTTTCAATGGTCCTAACATGAAATGAGCCACACTACAATCACAGTACCTAAAAAACTTATGTCATATTTTGAATTTTTTTGTTTGTTTGTTTTTTCGAGATAGGGTTTCTCTGTGTAGTTTTGATGCCTGTCCTGGATCTTGCTCTATAGACCAGGCTGACCTCAAACTCATAGAAATCTGCCTGACTCTGCCTCCCAATGTTGGGGTTAAAGGCATGCACCACTGCTGCTCAGCCTTGAATTTTCTTTTCTTTTTTTTAAATTGGGAAATTTTTTATTTATTTTTACATACCAACCACAGATCCAACTCTCATCATCCCTCCTCTTGCTCCCGCCCCCATCATTCCCTCCACCCCTAAACTCCCATCCCCTCCTCCAAAAGTATAAAGGCCCCCATAGAGAGTCTGTAAAGCCTGGTACATTCAGTTGAAGCAGGACCAAGCCCCTTCCCCCTGCATCAAGGCTGAGCAAGGCATCCCACCCTAAATAATGGGCTCCAGAAAGCCATCTCATGAACCAGGGATAGATCCTGATCCCACTGCCAGGGACCCCTCAAACAGACCAAACTACACAACTGTCTCCCATATGCAGAGGGCTTACCTAGTTTAATCCCATGCAGGTTTCACAGCTGTCGGTCTAAAGTCCCTGAGTTCCTATGATATTTGGTTAGGCAGTCTCTGTAGATTTCTCTATTATGTTCTTGACACACACACACCCTTGCTCATATAATCCCTCTTCCCTCTCTTCGACTGGACTCCTGGAGCTTGGCCTGGTGCTTGGCTGTGAATCTCTGCATCTGCTTCCATCAGTTACTGGATGAAAGCTCTATGATGACACTTAGGATATTCACCAATCTGATTACCAGGGTAGGCCAATTCAGACATCCTCTCCACTATTGCTAATAGTCTAATCTGGGGTTGTCCTTGTGGAATTTCTCCCTTACCCCATAATATCACCTTCTCTCAAGATATCTCTTTCTTTGTTCTCCCACTCTATCCCTCCCCTAGCTCAACCATCCTGTTTCCTCATATTCTCATCCCTCATTCCCTTCCCTCTATTGCCCCCACCTTGTCCCCAGTTTATTCATGGGGATCTCATCTTTTTATCCCTCCCAAGGTGATCCATGTATCCCTCTTAAGGTCCTCCTTGTTTCATAGCTTCTCTGGAGTTGTGGGTTGTAGTCTGATTATCCTTTGATTTATGTCTAATATCCACTCATGTGTGAGTACATACAATGTTTGTCTTTCTGTGTCTGGGTTACCTCACTCAGGATGATATTTTCTGGTTCCATGTTAGGATGTTTGCTTGTATTAATAAATGTTTGTCTCTTGTGTTCTTCCTGTCCTGTTTTCCACAATAATTTCCCAACCTTAGCAGGAGGGGATATGATATGGACGTCACATTGAAAAGTTTTCTTGTGAATTTTGTTAAAAAAAATTAATTACATGATCCGATGCCCCTGTATTCCACTTAAGTATTTTAAGAATGTTCTTGGTCATTCTCAGGTATGCTTTTTGCTTTTTGTTGAAAAGAGACAAAATGTTATTTTAATATTCAATATTATTCATATTGAATAATATTGAAATTGAGAAGAAAAGCTTTATATTATATAATCTCAGACAAACAACTTTATTAGATTGAAAAATATACAGCTACCTATTTTGAATATATTTAATTATGTGAAACATCACATTATTTAATATTAATACATATACCCTAAAGTCTTTCTATGCTTCAGTCATACACCTACATATCCCAGTGACCTCATACATTATGTGCAATGTATGAAAATCAAATATTTGAGTGATAACTGTTTGTGCCTTTTCTCTAATGAGGCTAATAATATCATTCTCCTTTTTTACATACTTATTTCACACATATGAAAAGACAGATGAAAAGAGATAGAGACAGGTAGAGATAATATAGATAGAAAAATAGATATTATAGAGATAGAGATGATAGAGACACAGAGATAGAGATGATAGAGACAAAGAGAGATATGATAGAGACAGAGAGGGAAGATAGGGGTATAGATGATAGAAGCAGAGACAGAGATAGAAATAACAGAGATAGATGCAGAAATATAGATGATATAGACAGAGAGAGGGATAGAGATGATACAGTTAGAGATGATAGAGACAGATATAGAGATATGAATGATAGAGACAGAGATAGAGACAATACTGATAGAGATGATAGAGAAACAGACAGAGATAGAGAAGATAGGAACAAAGAGATGATAGAGGACATTAGAGATGATAGAGATATAGATAGAGTGAGAGATAGAGTCTCATTCAGTAATTTAGGATAGCCATGAGCTTCTAACAACTCTACTGCCACAGTCATGGCCTAATAGTATGAGGTGCTACTCCTAGATTTGTTATGTAGTCACACAACCCTTTGAAGAGCTCTCCAGAATCATTTTGTACATCTCCTTCAGTGAAAAAGGCCTTACTTTGCATTCTCAAGTACAATTGAATAGCTGCCACCTCAAGGACTCTAAGCACATCATTTTTATCCTTTATTGGACAGTTTTGCTTTGACACCTATTCATAATTCAAATCTTAGTTTATATTAAATTCTTTAGACATTCTTACCCTGACCCAACTCCTCCAACATTAATAAGACAATCTTGTCTATCCCATAGCATATTTAATATGAAGACAGGAAGGAATAATTTAATCAACGCAGGAAGCAATTTGTTTAACACAGGAAAACAATACAAGCACGACAATTTGTTTTAATATTGTAAGTGAAAGTAATCTATATTCATTCTCTTCAATAAACCATGTAAAAACATGTTACTGAAGGAAAAGACATTTTATTAATTGTTTTATCTTTGCAAGGGTAACTATCAAACAATGAGATATGGATTCTAGATAAATAGATGATACATAAACTGATATATATTTGTTTGGAAGCAAAGTGAGTAAATTGACCATTTTATTTTATAATTATTTATTTTAGACACATATATACATTACCTTGATAATCCACATTACCTGGTAACGCAGAGAAATTCTAATTCAGTTTTTATTTTCTTTTAGCATGTGATATGTTGTAGTAATTTATAAACAGAAGAGTCTTGCTACAACTTTAGTAAGATGCCACTTTCCACTTGAATTTGAACCATTAAAGAAAGAAAATAGAATTCATTTGACAAGTGACAAGGTTATAAGATATTAAAAGACAGCTGTTTGTTATCATGGAATATAATGGAGAAGTTGAGAAATAGCAGGATACACAGCTAAAGGAATGGATAAAATGCAAAACATCATTTAGCACTAAGGGAACTGGATAGAATATTCGAAGAGAACACAGTAATTGGTTTTGACATTAATTTCTATAAGAAAGGGAAAGATTAGGTGGCCAGTAGCCTAGGGTAGTAAAGGTAAAACAAGATAACTAGTACATTCTGATGGAAAGTTGTCAAGAAAATAGCCAATATTGACCAAATAGTACCAGAGAAAGCAATTTTTTTCAGTCAACAAAACATGCAATCAGTTTCCCTGAACACTACTCCATTTATTTTTATCTTTTCTTAATGTTACTAACATGCATTGGGATAGAGAAACTATAAAAAGACAGTACCATTTATTTCAATGGCAAAATCATTAGATGAATGACTATTATCAAGTAACATAGAATGTCAAACTCAATCCGGGCCAGAGTGGCATAACAATTACCAATGTGAAGCATGAAGTCATTTATGAGCTTACACTCTTGTCACACACACAGTGTTTTACTAGTAAAATTCATAAAAGCCAATTATATCACACAGCATGTTAAAATAATATCTACATAAAGTGGGCTCAGTCTGGGAGTGTGAGAGGAAAGTCAGTTGCCAGAAGATCTGCTCCATAAAACAATGTTAAAGGAAATTCTTAAAAATGGTAGTATTAATGAAGGAAGCAGAGTAAAGAAGAATAATGTGACAAAGAGCAGGAAAATGAGAAGGAAGAGGAGGAAGAGAAAAGGAAACATGTAAATGATTTCTTAATGATATTAAGTATATTCACAAGGTGCTGCTCTGTTAGGTCTGAGCAGGAGTGGTCAGAAAGCTAAGAGGTAAATAATCCTAGAGTAACACTAAACCTAAGAACTCTTTCAATGGCAGTCTTCTAGGACCAACTTTTTTAAATTACTCCTTGAGGCACTAATAGAAATCCCAATAGTTGGGTTATCCATACTGTTAAGGATAGTAGGCGAACACCCTTATAGTACTTATAGAAAAAAACTCCAAGGATGAATCTAAAGCAAGTGCTTTAAGATTGTTAGAATATCAGTTTTCTTTAAAAGTCATTAACAATGTTCAAATGAGCAATGAGATAATACAGTCAAATTACAGGAGAGTGCGAAGTAATAAAACCTGAGATAAGAACCAGGCAACAGAAAGAAACCTAAAAGCAGCATGAAATGGTAGACTTGCTCCCCTCTAAAGCACAGCAACATGAAACATAGACAATCTTCTATACGGGAAAAAGACAGCATTTACAAAGTAGATATCACTTCATTGCTCATGTGTTCTACAAGCTTGAATACATTGTCAGAAATCAATTGACATGAAAAATAGATTTAATAAAGCTCTGAAAAAAAGAATCTGATTTATAATGAAAACTGAGTGTTGTGACATGGAAGCTTCTAGACAACAGAAAGCAGAGAACGGTGAAGGTAGATAAGAAACATATGTCTCTCCAGGCTTTCTGACTGTGGATTGAATGTGACCAGCTGCCTCAAGTTCATGGCACCAGTGCCTTCACTGCCATCATGACTTTACCCCTCAGCTGTAGCACCGAATAAGCCCACCTTCCTTAGTTGCTTTTGTTAGAAATTTGACCCAACACTACGGTAAGTAAATGAATCAAAGCTAAGTTAAGACAATGTATTTTCTTAAGATAGTCTATATGCAAAACTATAAATGAGGTTTATTGCTAAACGCAGTCACTGAGAAATAATTTTATCCATATTTAAATCAATATGTTAAATGTGTAATTTATAGTCTTTAAATACACTTTAGCAACATTAATGTGGTTTTTAGTTCAATATCTATAAAAGAAAATATTTTGTAGATATTTAGTAATGATATGAAATAAAATAAGGGATTTCAACCTAAATGAAAAATTTAGAAAGATAATTCAGGAAATTGAAGGAAGAACTTTCAACCAGGATTTAAATTATCTTTTCCTTTTTTTATTTTCAAGAACATAATATATTCACACTTTATCTTTTTTCCTTCCTCCAAATCCTCCCATATACCCTCCTTGCTCACTTTCAAATTCATGGTCTCTGTTTGAATAATTGCTATTTAATGCATACACGAATATGTATATACATATATCTTCCTAAATATCACCTGCTCAGTTTGTGTAATGTTACTTATATATATGTTTTCAGTGCTGACCATGTGGTATAAGATAAGCAATTGACATGCTCTTCCCTAGGGAAGACATCATGCTCTCAGCATTCCTTGGTTGCTTGTATTTCTTTGTGTAGAGATTAGGCCTTCAGGGATGTTCTTGAGCACTTTGGCACATCTATTGGTATAATATAACACTCACAGTTACTATTTCGATTGAGAAAAAGCTTTATTTGAGACAGAAAACTACTTTAATCTAAGCATAAATTTCTATATCTCAATCAGTACAGAATTACACAGATTGTAATTCTTTTTCTCTAAGTATAATATACTATTATTTTGTCAAAATATGAGAGTCAAGGGGAATTAGAGATTCCTGGAAGCCCAGTTTGCTTTGAACACTTCAGTTTGAATTGTAATCTCCTGTCATGGCACTTTTGATTATTTCTCTAGTGTATTCACTGGGTTAGGCTTCATCCTTGATCTGTCCCTATTTCTCTTCATTTATTGTCTCTATTCACTTCAGGAAACACATCTGGTATCATTATAGGAAAAAAAACCCACCTAGTTTCCCTTTTACTTTTATTTTAAGTCAAAACCACCTTTCTCTCTAAATTCCTTTGTCCTCTAATCTCAATTACGATAAGATATCACAATCTATGTGAATATTACTGCATCTAAAGTCTTATTTTAGGAAAAAAATCTTAAAATGATGCAATTTACAATTAATAGAAACATTTACATATGTGCTTTGTTAGAGAAATTGTAATGTTATTGTATGTCTGCCCACTTCAGCCAACCAATTTTCACAATGATGGAAATTTCACTCAATAGTTGAGTATTATAGAGAATATTCTAAGAGGTCTAATGCAGAAATTTATGGCAATCAGTTTGATCAATAAGAATGTCATTTCTCTTCTTAAGGAGACTGTTGACATTATTACTTTTTATCTTCAAATCTGCATCTACCTCTTAATAAGCTAATGTAGGATTTCTTCAACTTTGTCATTTATCACAAAAGAATAGCACTAGTCCCAATGTGGCACAAATTGAGACAGAGATATTCATGTTTCAAGTATAATTTATATTACTAAACCATTCTGTATAAGGGCCTTTTATATTTATCAGGACACTAATAATAGTAGGGTCCTATAAAGTCCGGTGTTACATATTTGATATGGCCAGCATAGTGCCTGGAGTTTGTTAGGCATGAGAGTATCTTTCATAAGTCTTGTTGTATTATTAATTATGGAGCAGAACTTCTACATGGTTTTGCTATTTTAGTATTATATGCCAATAGCTAGTTCCCAGATCAAATAATAAGAGAGTAAATATTGTGTTCTCGTCAAGTCTTTGGCTGCTGTGACAATCACTTCTAGAGTGTTAATATATGCTAGATCGTCAAGTCTTTGGCTGCTGTGACAATCACTTCTAGAGTGTTAATATATGCTAGACAAGTATTATCCTATTGTACTACAAACCCACCCCATTCTCTTTAGCTCTGAATTTGAGCAAGAGCTCAAACTAAGTTACTCAGGCTGACATTGAAGTCATTTAGTAGTCCAGGAATGACTTGAACTCATGTCCAGTTCTCTTAGTTTCTCAAATATCTGGGATTAAAGACCAGTACCTCAAGGCTTGAATCAGTGTCTCATTTTTTTCTTAACAAGCTCTCATTTCTCTATAGTGTTAAAAAAAATCCTAATCTTCATCATCTCTAGTTGTCTTCACATTCTTCTTCTCTCTTATTCCATCATAACTAAATTTCTTTAAAGAATGTTTAAAATATCAACCAAGAATATCTCAGAATGCTTCAATGATGCACAGAGCAATGGCCCCTAAAAAAAGAGAGACCTGGGTAAGACCTGGATGCCTTGCTGTGATCTGCATTTAAGCCACAGTATATTATTCTTTACTTGGTTCCATGATCTGATTATTAAAGTTGTTAGACTTTATCATGAAACTGTGGGAAGCTTCTCAGCCTATCAGTAGGACAAGCTTTCAATGAACTCTAATCCATCCATCCCCTCAGTCTCAGTATATATATTTAAATAAGTTGTAAAGCAAGTTCACCATCTCTGATGTCTCTTCTGGGCTTCAAATATCCATATGCTACATGATATGACAGATGCATCCCTTTAATGCACTGGCCAATGTTTCAGCTCTTCGCACACCTTACTGCCAAATCCAATTATTTTCCTTTTCATAGTTTACTTGTCCATATGATGAATACACTGTTTCCTTACCATTAGTATGAAACATCGGTTAAATCTCAGAAAATAGAGCAATAACTAACAATGCAAAAATATGTTTTATATGCAGATGCAATTTAAGTATAAAATTATAAACTGTCTGTTGAACTTTACACTCAAGTTTGGTCCTTTATTACCCTTCATAAAGCAAAAGTTTTCATTGTCCCCAATTTGGGATTTGTGGTTTCCCTGAATGTCTAGATATTTAATAAATGAATATTAATGTATCTCCTTAAACAATATAAAACATTTTGTATTATTAAATTTTTATAAAATAATCACATGATATACACATACTTTTATATGTTCTTATTTTATATTATTAATGCTACAAAATTTAAAACTACATTTATCTCTAGTGTACATTAATTTAAATTTGATTGTAAATACTTTATGCTTATAAAACATTATATTTATCCATGTGTGCCTGGACATTCAAGTGAATTTTAAAACATTTTTTTCTATTAGAAATGCATGTACTATGAAATTTTGGGTTATACTTATCTTTATATACTGTGGAAAATTACCTGGGGAATATATCTGGTAGGAAAATTGTTGGTCTGTGGACTATTTCATTAGCAACTCTACTCCCTTGCCAAGTTCATCTCAGAATTATTATGTCAATCTGCAGTTTAATCAAGGTGGAAGAGTGTTCTCAGATGGTTCTGTATCATTGCCATCATTTGTGATTATGTGCTATTTTAATGCATAGACTCAGATCTGTTAAATGTGTTCTCAGTAAAGTTTTATCTTGTACATCTTTTATACTTATTGATCTTCAGCTTCGTTTCTATAAGTTATTATGCTTATAGTTCCTCACTTGTTAATTATCTGCTTTCTGTTTTATTTCTGGTCTTCCAGTGAGTCTCATGCCACTTTTATTATAGATATTCTGTGTATTTGTTGCTGTGCTTGAGAATTTACTAACTTTTATGTGTCCCAGAGTTTTTTCATTCTTGCCTTAATTTTATAGTTTAATATGTCTTATGGCTATAATTTGATATTTCCTTCAATAATTTTGAAATAGTAAAATAATTTAGAAAGCTACGATGCATCAACTAAATTTGATGAACTTCCATTTATGTAAATAAAGTCTGATCTTCATGACCATGCTCCTGTAGTATTTAAAACTTTTTTTTTTCATAAAAGGGCAGAGACAAAGAGTTACAAAAGGATTCTGTGAACCTCAAAATAATATTGTGTAATATTTATTTAGAACAGTTTTTATTCTTGAGTTTATAGGCTAATAGTTTATTGCCTGTGTAATTGGGTATTAGTTGCATTTTCAGGTTGCTGTATCAGGAGCTTTTTCTCTTCATGCTTAGTGAAGCCAGATTTCAAAACTTTGAACTCATGTTCTGTAGGAATTTTTAAAGAAAATGTTTAGAAGTTTGTGAAGAAAGATTTTCCTTTGACCATTTATTGGCTGTTTGCCTTTGAAATACCCCCAAATAATTACCAAAAAGTGACTATTTTCTAATAATTTGTCTGGCAAAACAGAACTTGTTTTTAAAACGTAAGTTTTTTTAAACAGCATTGTATAATTGGTTTTTAATGTAGTCTACACAGAGATAGACTACATCTCATTTCCAAAATCCATGTTTTTGTTTGTTTGTTTGTTTGTTTGCTTGTTTGTTTGTTTCCCTGTCTCATTTGGTGAATAAACCTCTGCAGCCTTGGTTTCACTGGAGATTCCTAACATGTTCTCATGGTATCATTGTGTTCCTGGAGCTTGCAATGTTCTTCATCATCTCTTTGGTGGGTTTGTCCTGGAGCTCTGTGCTAATTCTTACCCAGTGAAATGTGCTTTTAAAATGACGTGTGATGCATTTCACTGAGAATGTGAGTACTTAAGTATTTAAACATTTGAGTTTATTGCATTGCCTGTAGTGAAATCTATTGTTAATTATTGTAGCCAGATATTTAGGAAACACATCACACATCTTCTCTATAACCCTACACAAATAGGAACTGCAGAATATATATATATATATATATATATATGTGTGTGTATATATATATACATATATATATATTACAATTACCACAGTTCTTAATACTGTCATCTAAAGATTTGTTTTCTTTTTCACCTTTATTCATATACTGTTGGAATGGATAATTATTACAATCCTGATCTTAACTGCCAAATAGCATTTTGGGTTCATTTTCTTTATTCATCACTTTATCTCTTTGAAACACCACTGTTGTGCAATATTACTTTAACTAGGCAAAGATGTGTTACATTTGTTTATGCTCCCTTTGTTTAATTATGTAAAGCTGTGTTGCATTTGTTTCACCTTGCCTGCCAAAGTGACCTGATTAGTCTAATAAATAGTGAAATGGCAAATAGCTAGGCAAAGAAGGGTAGGTGAAGCTGGCAGGCCAAGAGAATAAATAGGAGGAGAAATCTAAGCTCAAGAACAAGGAGAAGAAGAGAGAAGAGAATGAGGGAGAAAGAGAGGGACACATCCAGGGCCAGAAGCATGGAGACAGCAGGAAAGGAAGAGATACAGAAAGAAAGAAAAGTAAAACATCAAGAGGCAAAATGTAGATGAAGAGAAACAGGTTAAGTTATAAGAGGTAGCAAGAAACTAGCAGAAGAGAAGGCTAAGCATTCGTGACTAACATGAAGTTTCTGTGTCATGATTTGGGAGCTGGTTGGTGGCCTAAAAGAAAAAGCCCGGTACCTACCACTCCCATTACTATAGCCAGAAAGAACTTTCAACGCAGTAAACTATTCAGTTATTTTCATCATTCTTTATGCTTTTTCTGCTCTTTAAATTCATCTTTACTTCAACTCAGCGTCTCCATCTTGTATGTAGTCATTGTACATCTGTTTTCTTCTTCAAGGCAGCTCTTTTTAGTCTTATTTCAAGATTTTACACATTTTGCTTTCTCTAATTAAAAATGTCATCAAATGAGCAACCCCTCATCATTGTTCATAAGTGAGCCTGAGTGTCAGTTTGTATGCCCAATTGGCCACAAAAAATGCTTAATATTCTCACAGCTATCCACGCTTCCCCCTACACTCATGGATTCTATGCTTGTTCAGTATTTTATTATATGCCAAGTATTTCCAAGGAACTCATAGTCAGATTTAAATCTAAATTTGATCACGTTTTCACTTTCCCCAATACCAACCCCATATCTACCCCAGTTCCCATCCTACCCAAATCGACCTCCTCTAAAACCAAAAGGAAAAAAATAGCTATAAAAAAAGATACAGTGGGGGAAGGTGTGTCACTGACACTTTTGCCTGCTCTCAGGATGCTTCTTCTATTGGGTTAACTTGTCTAGCCTTGATACAAGGGCTTTTGCCTTGTCATACTGTATCTTGTTGTTTCTTGGAGGCCTGCTCTTTTCTGAAGGAAAGGGAGGTGGAGGGAGGTAGATACAGGTTAGAGGGGGGATGTGGGTGGAGGGGGCTTGGAGGAATGGAGGGAGAGGAAACTGCGGTCAGGATGCATTGTGTGAGCAAAGAATCTATCCTCAATAAAAATATTTTGAATTTTCAGGTTAGTATAAAAAGTAGTTGATTTGACTTGGATTTTTTTTTAATTTTTATTTTTATTTTGCAATACAATTCAGTTCCACATATCAGCCACGGATTCCCTTGTTCTCCCCCCTATGGCCCCCCTCAACTTCCCCCCCAGCCCACCCCCCATTCCCACCTCCTCCAGGGCAAAGCCTCCCCCGCGGACTGAGATCAATCTGGCAGACTCAGTCCAGGCAGGTCCAGTCCCCTCCTCCCAGGCTGAGCCAAGGGATCCTGCATAGGCCCCAGGTTTCAAACAGCTGACTCATGCAATGAGCACAGGACCTGGTCCCACTGCCTGAATGCCTCCCCAACAGATCAAGCCAATCAACTGTCTCACCCATTCAGAGGGCCTATGATCCAGTTGGGAACCCCTCAGCCATTGGTTCATAGTTCATGTGTTTCCATTTGTTTGGATATTTGTCCCTGTGCTTTATCCAACCTTGGTCTCAACAATTCTCGCTCATATAAACCCTCCTCATTCTTGCTAATTAGACTCCCAGAGATCCACCCGGGGCCTAGCCATGAATCTCTGCATCCAGATCCCTCAGTCATTGGATGGGGTTTCTAGCACGACAGTTAGGGTGTTTGGCCATCCCATCACCAGAGTAGGTCAGTTCGGGCTGTCTCTTGACCATTGCCAGCAGTCTGTTGTGGGGGTATCTTTGTGGATTTCTGTGGGCCTCTCTAGCACTTTGCTTCTTCCTATTCTCATGTGGTCTTCATTTACCATGGTCTCCTATTCCTTGTTCTCCCTCTCTGTTGTTGATCCAGCTGGGATCTCCCGCTCCCCCAAGCTCTCTTTCCCTATACCCTCGCCCTTCATTACCCCCACTCATGTCCAGGCTGTTCATGTAGATCTCTTCCATTTCTCCATCATTGGGCGATCCCTGTGTCTTTCTTGGGGTCCTGTTTTCCAGGTAGCCTCCCTGGTGATGTGAGTAGCAGTCCAGTCATCCTTGTTCCACATCTAGTATCCTCCTATGAGTGAGTACATACCATGTTTGTCTTTCTGAGTCTGGGTTATCTCACTCAGGATGATTTTTTCTAGATCCATCCATTTGTCTGCAAACCTCATGATGTCATTGTTTTTCTCTGCTGAGTAGTATTCCATTGTGTATATGTACCACATTTTGTTTATCCATTCTTCAGTTGAAGGGCATCTAGGCAGTCCAATTAAGAAATGGGCTATAGAACTAAACAGAGATTTCTCAACAGAGGAAACTCAAATGGCTGAAAGACATTTAAGGCATTGCTCAACATCCCTAATCATCAGGGAAATGCAAATCAAAACAACTCTGAGATACCACCTTACGCCTGTCAGAATGGCTAAGATCAAAAACACTGAAGACACCTTATGCTGGAGAGGATGTGGAGCTAGGGGAACTCTCCTCCACTGCTGGTGGGAATGCAAGCTTGTACAACCACTTTGGAAATCAATATGGCACTTTCTTAGAAAATTGGGAATCCATCTCCCCCAAGATCTAGCTATACCACTCTTGGGCATATACCCAAGAAATGCTCAAACACACCACAAGAGCACTTGTTCAGCTATGTTCATATCAGCATTGTTTGTAATAGCCAGAACATGACTTGGACATTTTTACACACACGAGTTATTATACTTTGTTCTCATCTATTATCCTCTGCTGTCTGTCTCCTCTTTCGTTTCTTGTCACATAGATTCCATTACCATCTTTTTACCTGATCTCTTAGTAATTATTTTACCCCTCTTATAATCTACTTTATATTTTCAAAACATCCACATAGACACACAAATGAACAAAAATGTGTAAATGTTATATTGTGTCCATACACAAGAGAAAATATATAGTGACACAAAATAACTCCGTGCAACCGTGAAGGACTTTGAAATAATGAGACTAGTAGGAAATGGATGAATTTAAGGGCCTGGAAACCATTATATGAAGCAAATTAAGGCAGATTTGTGGTAAAATTAAAATGCCCATATCTCGGAGATTGTTAAGACCACTGTTTGAAAAGAAAGTTTAAAATTATATTTAACGCCTTTAAAATAAGAATATGACCATACTTCCTGGTCCTAAGTTTCTCTATGTATGAAGTTATGAGTGTAAGATGTCAAATTCTAGCAAGAAGGACATATAGAAGTTATCATCACCCAATGCATCATACAGGATATATCACAGAGATACAAGACCATACAATCTGGCCATATCCAGGCATGCAAATTAAATTGCCTATTCAATAAGCATGGGGTTTGCTCAAGGTCACGTATAGAGAACACATGGGGTCAGAACCACTATGTAGTTTGAACTTTATTAAGAATATTAATCTTCTTATATATCAAGTATATCACAAATATTTAGGACACAAATATTTGGTGTATATTTACTTTCACATTTGCTTAGCATATTACAGACTAACGCACTGTTGGTTTGTGTTCTTAAATATGCTTTTGCCTTTGTTCCTCCATCTCTATCTTTATGCTTGTCATGCACTGTTCTATCTATCACTTATCCTCTATTTAACATGCATTATGGATTTGCCTGTTTGAGAAACGTTTTGTTTAAGTACCTACTTAATTATCCGTGGAAATCTTAAAATATTGTTAAAAGATTGTTTTTTAATTCTGCTAACTTTTGTTGGTTCTTTGTGGATTTCACATCACACATTCCAATCTCACTACCTCCCCATCCCCTTGCATCTGTCCTCTCTGCCCTTGAAACCTTCCACCCAAAACAAAACAAAATTTAAAAGAAAAACAAAAAAAAAAAAAAAAACAAAAAAAAAAAAAAGGAGAAAAATCTCATAGAAGCTGTAGTGTGGCCTTGTGAATCCACAGTTTACCCTTCAGTCAATTCACTTTTACTTAAACTTATTCATTGCTATGAGTCATTGGTCTGCTGCCAGGCCTCTGGCTTCTGCCACCCTCTTGACAATGGACTGTCACTGGGGCTCCCATTAAACACTCTATTGTTGTCCTGTGTTATGGAGATCCTGCAGTTTTGGATCTGTATGTTCGTCCCTTTCACATGTTCTAACAGTTCATAGATGAGGTGGATGTTGAGGTGGGCTAACTCATAGTCCTGGTTCTGGGCCTGGGTGGTAGCTGGGTTCATTAGCTCTCCAGCTTTCCCTCATCATCACTACCTGGGCAAGCTCTCCATCACTGCCTCGCCTAGCTCACTCACTGTAGACTGTAGCAAAGGTGCAGGGCCAGTTCTCCTTCTCTCCTGTATGACTCACCCACACTCACACCACTAGGGCCAGTTCTACTCTTTTGCCCAAGCTAGGTGCAGCACCCTCTCTCCTGATTTCTGTAAGGGGCACATAGGGGTGGGAGAGGTTGGAGGATGGGGTCAGCTTTCCTCCTCAGAACTGGCTCACCTTAACTCCCTACAACAGGATCAGCTCTAGTGTGCTGCCCATAGGGTTCACAGGGCTTGCTCTCTTGTGTGCTGCCCCTGGTGTGGGGCAGGGCTACTTCTCCCACTCTCACGACCCTGGGCCAGCTCTTTTTCCTGCTGCAGATAGCGAGTAGTGGAGGTGGGGACATCTTTCCCTCGCCCATGCCACCACATGGCAGGACACACAGAATGGGGGTCATAGGAACCATAGGATTTTAAGAAATGGTAATAACAACGTGTCAAAATTGAGCAAGAGTATATTACCACATAGAAGACAAAAAGCATTTGTAAGGAGTTCCTTCTTACACAATTTGTTTTGACAGGGCTGACTTGAAAAGCTGCATAATATGAAGAATGTTGTGTTTTTACTGAATAATGCATACTATAGAAATGGGATAATAATACTCACTGCCTCCCAACATTATAGGGACATCCTGAGGAAGAATGAGATCATGGTTGCCAGGTTGAAGGAGGTTTCTAGATGGAAGCAATTATAAAATGGCAAGCCTTGGAAATGTTTTGCTGTGACTGGACTGAAAAGGTAATGCCCATGCAAGAAATACATCATTCTGTCGTCTACTGAACTTAAAGGCATTGTGGGAAATCTGAAACACAAAGTAAAAAGAAGGCCAAGTAGATGCAGGCAGGTGGAAGAAAGCATATTCAACCCAGAGATCTACAATTGATATTATTGTTACTTTGCTTCCAATCGAGTCCTGATTTAAAGATTATTATATATTTGGTCATTTTAAGATTAAAAATCATGGCATGAAAATCTCTGACTGGACTCCAGAAAATAAGTTCAATTTTACTTTATGATTATGTGGTCTGATTATTTGTTAACACAGTATCTATTACTTAATCATGAAACACTATGGTTATCCCATTTTTATTTCTTTGCTCTGTGTACTACCCAACAGTAGTTTTATACATTTTTACCCTGCTGTGGGATGTCTTTCTATATGCTGTGAATATGTGTTACTCTGACTGGTTGATAAATAAAGCTGTTTGGCCTATGGCAAGGCAGATTAGAGGCTGGCAGGGAAATCTAGGTGAGAGACAGGAAGAAGAAAGGCAGAGGCAGAGGAGACACCATCCTGTCATCCAGGGAGCAACATGTAATGGCATGCAGGTAAAGCCACCGAATATGTGGTGATATATAGATTAATAGAAATGGGCTGAATTGGGGCTAGAGAGATGGCTCAGCAGTTAAGAGCACTGCCTGTTCTTCCAGAGGTCCTGGGTTCAAGTTCCAGCAACCACATGGTGGCTCCCAACCATCTATAGTAGGATCTGATGTCTTCTGGCATAAAGGTGTACATGCAGATAGAGCACTCATATATATAAATAAATAAACCTTTAAAAAAAGAAAGAAAACTTAAAAAAAAAGAAATGGTCTGAATTTAAGATATAAGAGCTAGTTAGCAAGAATCCTGATCCATAGGCCATACGGTCTGCAAATAATATAAGCCACTATGTGTTTACTTGTGTCTGAGCTGCTGCAGGAACAGACAGGACACAGAAAAACTTCCAGCTACAACAACCATTTTCAATTCAATCTTATTTCATCAAATTAAAAAAAAAAATGAGTATCTAAACAGAACTTCATGGTACTCAGTCTAACAGACGACCTCAATTTTGTTCCTTTGTTGTTAACTTATGCTCACTGACTCAAAAAATTTATACATTCTCATTTTTTTTATCATCAGTGAGATTTCTGGATGTAATTAATGCCTACATGGAAGATGCTATGTATCTGCTTTAAGGACTTTTGTGGAAGCTTTAATGAGACTGAGAATTCACAAGCAGTGACATACTTGGAGTCTCTTCTCTGGACTTATACTTAGCAAATGATGAAGTAAACATTCAGGGGCTAGTTTTGGAATATATATTGCTCTATCTTTTTCATATTAACAGGAGCTTAAATATAAAACAGAATTATCCAGCAACACATAATCAAATTTTATTAAAAGAAACACTTATCTATTGGTGAGTACATTTAATTGTCCTAAGGGAAGATAAATTTATCCCTATTCAAATTAACTAAATAAATGATATTATTATTTGGTGATTTATTCCTTTAACTTATAGAAGTTGCTTAGTTTATTTATATCAGAGGACACAGTTATTTTGGATTATTAGCTTATAGACAGTTTCCCAGAGGTCTTTGTCATACTTTCTATGCTGAAATTTCTAAGACTACCTGTGATTACACAAAACAACTAAGAATGTTTGTTTCTCGAGTCATGATATACTAGATATATCAAAATTTAAGTATTTTGAAACATTAAAAGCACATTATACACTTAGTAAATGTTTGTTTTATTGCATTAGAACAATAACATTATTCTTGGCAGAGGTTTTGTGATTTCTATATACTCACTCTGAAAGTATTATCATACTAAATTAGTTTGAATATTATATAGAAACATCATATATCAAATATAAAGTAGAAACATGAACAAGTGTTGACATTTTATTGTATATATTGGCATTTTACAGAAAAAAAATATTCCAAGAGATAAATTCCTACTCTACCTTTACTCAACAATGTAAAACACAAAGAAATTGCTGTTCAGAGGACAGATATTTAATCTTATTTCCACCAACAACGTCAGCAACAACAACAAATAATGCCATGTTGCATCCAGAATTCTTTGTACTAACAGAATAGAACTAAGTTTCCTGGGGCTTGAAAGAAATTGACCCTAAATGAATTGTTAACATTTTCAAGGTAGGGAGAGCATGTTCCAATCAAAGTTTCCAACTAACAGCAGGGTTTTTAGCTCTAAGTATGACGTTTAATAGACCTCTGCTTACTTAGCTTCTTTGTCAGTGACCCAAACACAGGAAGAGGTTTGTGAAATGCTTTAAGTATTTTCAACCACAATTGACTATACTATGAGAAATCTATTGGTTTTATTAATGACATTAATGTCACTGTTACAGCGTTGGGCACATGTTGCCATGTCAGCTCTCATTGTACTCACCGGGTTAACAATTAGACAAGGCTGTTGATGGTTTTCCCCTCAGAAGCTTGCATATAACACTTTTCAGTACTATGACAAATAACTACCAGGAACGAAACTTCTGACTTGATTTTGTCCAACTTGGTCATGGTACCAAGCTGACTTCCCCATGTCCTGAGATCAGATTGTGTTGTGTTTCCAGAAATAGCTCTTAAACCTTGCATTTTAAAATATTTAATATGTTATCTACAACTGATTATTTCATAGCAGCTGGTTTTTGAAGTTGAACAAGTATCTCCACACCAATTCAAAATTTCATTTTTTATTTATTTTAAAAAGAATTAGTCATAATGAACAAAAGTCCATGTAGCTAATCATATTTTAACAGTGGCATATGTTAAGCTACATGCAAAATAAATATGTAGCATATTTAAGAAAGAGCCCTAACAAACAGGACAGATCCAATGATACTGTACTAGACTGTCTCAAAACAAGAAGTCTTAGTAACTTCAGAAAATAGTCTAGTGAAATTAAATTTTATTGCCTATTGTCATATGACTTGCAAATTATGAGCATTGTACATTACTAAAGTAAATAAATATAACTGTTCTGTAAATGTATTTTTTTCTTTCTTGTCTTGTGAATTATGGGCTTTCTCAATGAACTATCTGGTGTAAATTTTTCCAGTTCAATTTCATTAACATGATTTGGTATTCTTTGGCACAAAAAATGTAATTTACATATTCACTTTCATCGTGTACTTTAGTGATTGTGGATCTTCATTTTGATTTTGATTGGGTTTGCAATCAACTAGAGTGACACATCTATGAATGCATCTTTGGGCATTGTTTTGCACAAGTTTAACCAAAGAAGGAAGACCTATACTGAATATAGTTGGAAACAGCTCATGGGTTGGATGAAAGAAGAAAACAATCTGAAAAACACAAAAAGTCCAAGTTTGTTTGGGCATATACTTTATCTTATATATCAACAGGAAGTAAAATGTGACCTCTGTTCTCATCTTTAAGAAAATGTAATGATAAAATATGATAGAAATGCATGAATGAATGAACTGAATGGTATTTCAAACAAACAGTAGGCCAGGTTATGTCTAAAAATGTAAATATAATTTAATTATGAGTAATTGTGCTTTTTGCTACAACCAAATGCCTGACAAGAAGCAGTGCAAAAGAGAAAGGATGTATTTTGACTTACGATATGAGTATAAAGTTTATCATGGCAGAAAGGTATGTTGACTTCATAACATAATGAACTACATGACTAAAATTTGAGGCACTAGAAAATAATATACATCTAAATGGATGCATTTTGCATGAATTCAATGTGTAAAATAAATAAAAATCCTGCTTCAAATAGTGGTATAGTAGCTTGTATTCAATATCCACTATCTACATATAATGCAATATGAATATTGGAACACATGCACCATTAAAACTGACACAGAAGAGATAACAAAAGACATTAGATATCAACCTAAATTAGTTCTTGAAAATAAAGATGGCAGAAGAAATATATTTTTATATGCAATTCAATGCAACCTTTACTCATTTTATAAAAGATAGCTAGAATTCAAGCAGAAATGAGAAGTCTTTTATTCCCTAAACAAAGTTTGATGTTATACAAGTGACTGAAAACTGAACAAAGTAATCACAAAGAAAACAGCTATCCTGTAATTGAATAATGAGATAGTGGTTTATTCTGAGCCAAATATAAGTGCAGATGGCCCAAAAATATGGGTTAAATCCACACTGAATGTTTCTCTTCACTATTGTTTTTTGTTTGGTTTGGTTTGGTTTTTCAAGACACAGTTTCTGTGTAGTCCTGGCTATCCTAGAACTCTCTCTGTAGACAAGGCTGGCCTCTACCTCACAGAAATCACCCTGCCTCAATCTCCTGAGGCACCACCATCAAGTTTCTCTTCACTCTTGTTATAAAACACAAGTAACTTGTGAACCAGCAGATCTTCCAATTACTTGTCAAGACCATGTAGCATATAGGAAACATGTTCATAGGTTTTAAGTGCAATTTTCCAGCATTACCAGTTTTGTGGTGGGTCGAAGCTATGTGTGTACTAAGCAAAAGTCCTCCCCCTAGCACAGCCAAGTGTAGACCCTTCCAAACACCTGGTAACCACACACATGGTCAATCCCTTATGCAGCTCTACTGGATAAAGCAAGATAAGATCTCACTAGGAAACCTCTGTGGGCCCCCACTGACAATAACATAAGGATGATTTAAAAATCAAGTAAACTCCTCTGTAAGTGGACAAAGGAAAGATAAGCATGTACCTCTTTAGCTAGTAAGAAATTTTTTAAAAATTACAGATATACACCAAATGATAAATGTTAGTAGTCTGATTAAAGGCTCTGATAATTTTCTAAAGTCATACTCTGTAGAAAGTTTATGTATCTCTACAATGATAGTATTTTCACAATGATTTTTTTTTTTTAGTATTTTAAATAAGAAGTGTATTCACAGACTGATTTTTTTCCCTGATGGCCAACATTTCATTTCAAATGAATTAGTTTTCTCCTTGAGGACACAATTGCTATGTAAGGCAGCTGGGGGATTACCGTTATATAACCTATGCATAAAGTTTCATTTTTATTCATTTGTACATCTCTGAATATATGGTGTATGGAGTATTAATTTTAAATAAGTCAGCATGATATGTGATAGAGAATACAAATCTGTTCATTTTCCCTTGAAATATTATCTTTGTGAACTTCTAGAACATCACTAACAAATATAAATTTATTTGACTCAGAGTATACATTTGCTGTTGGCTTATAAAACAAGAGTCTTTAAAACCAGTGTTATTCATTTCCTATAATTTTGTTAACTGCAATGTTACCACTCAGTCATTTTTTAATAAATACTTTTTATTTTTTAAGATTATATATAGTTATGATATTCTCCTTCTCTCCTTTCCTTGAAAACCTCCCATGTTCTTCCCTCCCCTACTCTCTTCCAAATTCATGGCCTCTTTTTTTTTCTTTAACTCTTGTTGTTGTTTTTTTATATGCTTGTGTGTATGTGTGTGTGTGTGTGTGTGTGTGAGTGTGTATGTGATTATATTCAAAAATGTATTAAAACATTTTCAGCCCATCTAACATTAATTGTATGTTGTATATCTTTTGAAGGCTGACCATTTGGTGGCCTTTGATAATGAACTGCTATACTCCTATTTTGGAAAGACTGTTTATACACCTCTGAGAATTCCTCAGTTTTTCTGTAGGTTTTTTTTTTTTTTTAAACTGGGACTGAGGCTTTATGAACTCACCCCTTCCATGATACATGTCTATTGGTGTCTTCCTTATTCAGGTCCTGTTTTCATGTTTAGGCAGCCATATTATTGAGACTTTATGGGTGTGGCTTCTCTGGAACATCTGAGATTTCTGAGAGACACATTCTCACAGCAAACTCCCTGCTCCTCTAGGTTTTGCAATCTTCCCACCCATTCTTCTTCATTGATCTCTGACATTCCTACCACTCCCCATCCAACTCCAAATCTTTTTCTTTAATAGCCAAATAAGTCCATTTCTGCTGCTGTATGGAAATATATCTGTAACTGCTGTGGGATGATATGTATGCTGTGAATATGTGTTCCTCTGATTGCTTGATAAATATAATGCTGATTGGCCAGTAGCCAGGCAGGAAGTATAGGCAGGATAAGCAGACAAGGAGAATTCTGGGAGGAGGAAGGCTGAGTCAGGAGATGCCCATCTGCCATCCAGGCAGCAACAAGTAATGGCACACAGGTAAAGCCATGGAACACATGGCAACATTTAAATTAACAGAAATGAGCTGAGTTTAAATTAAGAGCTAGTCAGTGGTAGGTCTGAGCTAATGGCTACACAGTTAATTAATATAAGCCTCTGTGTGTTTACGTGGGTCTGAACGGCTGCAGACCATGGGACCACAGGAGCCAGACAGAACCAGGAAAACATTCAGCTACAAATGGTACCCAATGTGGGCTCATACTCATGACCCTGAAATTAAGAGTCTCATGCTCTAACAACTGAGGTGCTGTGGGATGTTCTATATGTTATGAATATGTGTTGCTCTGATTGGTTGATAAATAAAATGCTGATGTGCCAGTAGCCAGGCAGGAATTATAGGCAGGATAAGCAGACAAGGAAAATTCTGGGAAGAGGAAGGCTGAGCCATGAGACACCAGTCTGCCATCTAGGGAGCAGCATGTAATAGCACACAGGTAAAGCCACGGAACATGTAGCAACATATAGATTAAAAGAAATGGGCTGAGTTTAAGTGTAAGAGCTAGTCAGTGGTAGCCCTGAGCTAATGGCTGAGCAGTTTTAATTAATATAAGCCTCTGTGTGTTTACTTGGGGGACACAGTGGGAGAGATTTGTCCCAACGGCCAGCAGGAAATCTTCTGGCTACATGGAACTGTCCATTCAAACAGAAAACCCACTAAAGCCTGTTGCTGGAGAATTTCTCTCCAGCTCCCACCGCCAAGTCCCGCCAGTTCCAGAGCCCACTTATAAAATAATCACTCAGACGCTTATATTACTTATAAACTGTATGGCCATGGCATGCTTCTTGCTAACTGTTCTTATATCTTAAATTAACCCATTTTTATAAATCTATACCTTGCCACGTGGCTCGTGACTTACCGGCATCTTTATATGCTGCTTGTCCTGGTGGTGGCTGGCAGTGTCTCCCCCTCCTTCTTCCTGTTCCCCCAATTCTCCTCTCTCCTTGTCCCGCCTATACTTCCTGCCTGGTCACTGGCCAATCAGTGTTTTATTTATATAGAGCAATATCCACAGCAAATGCCTGTACCCTATCGAAATAAACTAACTTTCCTTCAGCAACCAGCAGCTGCCATTAATTGCTCAACTGCAGATAGGGAGTCAGAATCCCCTTCTTCAATCATGCTGGAATTGTTAACTCTCTTGATCTCAAGGAGGTTTTGTATGCCTAATTATCCCAACCATTAATCTGTTTGTGACAACCATGTCATGTCACGTCATGTCAAGAGATCATCCTTTCACAGCTCTCTTTCCCATCCTCCAGATCTTACATTCTTCTGCCACATCTTCTGTGATACTCCCTGGACCTTTCACAGAGGAGGGGTTTCCATGGATGATCTATCTATGACTGAGCATCTGCAGTTGTTATGTCTCAGCATTAGAAATTCTTGCCTGTGGAGCAAGCCTCAAATTCAATCTGAATATGTCAGGCACTCTCAATACCTTCTTTAGCTTCCTCTTCTCTTTGCCTTCATATTCTCTATCTCAATCAAATAGGTTGGTCAGGCCCTTGGTTTCCTAGAGAGTTTGTCTTAGAAGTTACCTTTCTAGTGACAGTATATTTGTACAAAGTAGCAAATACCCACACATTATCCTCTGGAAAACACTCTGCTGGGATGGCACTTCTTGAAATACACACTTCAATATGACAATATGACTCCTATTTCCAGTCAAAGATAATTTCAATATATTTTCAATTTCTTGGAAAAATTCCTATCATAGGTATATGTTGGATACTTTTTTAAGTTTTAAAATAATTCTTTTTGTTACATTTGCATGCCTGGTTACTCATTATTATATTTTCCTTCCTAGTCAATACTGATGCTTATGTTTCCTAGGAGACCTGTCCCATGAAGATTAATCTGGATTATCAAGCAAGCTCTCATGAAATACAATACAACAACTTCTCTAGGCAGACTGTAGAAAAGGTATGATTTGAATTAGTTTACCTGTCACCTATCATAGTTATATTCCTTGAGTTTGGTATTTTAATATAAATTCTTATTTTTTATGGCTACAAACATGTATATATCTATATAAACATAACTGCAATCTGTGTATTTGGTGCTCATGGTCTTTGCAAATGCTTGAGGAGGTCAGAAGACAATTTTTGACATTACCTTCATAAATACTGTCTGCTGCCTTTAGAGGGTCTCTCATTAGCTTTTACTTTTCCAGTTAGGTTAAACTGGCTAATCAATGAGCTCCAAGCAACTTCCTGCCTCTGTCTTCACTACACCAATGTTATAGGCAGAGGCTTGCAAGCTATGTGGGTTTGCTGAGTGGAACTCAAGACCATATGCTTGTGAGGCCCATACTTTACTGACCGATCTTTCCCCACTTCTGGATTCCTGGATTTTCTTATCCACTACTTAACATGGACTTTTACACGTCTCATTCCTTTAGAAATCTCGTGAGACCTCTAAGTTATACCCATTTCAGTGGACCATAACTACACTTTTTTAAGTTCCCAAGTGAGCATCACATTCAAATGCTGTTGTATAAGTCTTCAGAACAAACCTAAGAGCTTCTTCTCAATAGACAGCTTAGGTAAAATATCAAAACAAAGTATGATTAATATTAAAAAGATTCTATGGGAATAAAGACCACATAGGAATTTCTCTTAGGCTAAGACAGTTGGATTGTTCTCAACAAATAAGAGTCAATTGTTTTGTAGATAAAAAATAGAGGGAAATATTTCCAAGCTTTGAAATGCTGGGAAACACAAATAAAATTAAACAGTTGAGTACATGGTATGTTTAAAAAATACTTAGACTCTAGGATACATGAGAAAATTTAGGATTAAAAGGTAAGTGAGAATTTAAACTGAAAGGCTGTGATATGAAATAACGAATAAAAAGTTTATCTTTAACAGGTAAAAATAAATAAATTTATGATGTTTTTTCAGTTATTATCCTGCATGACAATTACTCATGAATTTTGATACAGTCAGATGGCAATTGTTTGATTTTGGTTGTTTTCCCTAAAATACCAATTTGTAATTTGTGGCTGCTTACTTACAACTGCCTTATACCTGATATATCTTGCCTCTCGATTTAAAAATATTTCTTATTTTTATTCTAGACTGAATATTATGTTTTGGATTATGTTTGGCAATTTCCCTCTCTAATCAACAAGAATCATTCCCTGTTTAGCACAATGTATATTGCAAACAAACCAAAGGATTTGAACACTAGTCTACAGAGAGTCGCTTTATAATACATTCTCTCCAAGTACTAAATTTTTAGTTATTTAACCTCACAATGTGAATATTTTTCCTGTTCATATCAGGTAATCGCCATAAGTATATATTATTACTAAAAGAACAGATATTTTTCTGAAAAAATACTTTAACCATATTTTCCATAATTGGGGGAAATCAAACATATGAACTAAAAGTCAAAATCATTTGATTGCATTATTTTATTCCATCTGATGTTCATTCTTCAGTGTGCACTAGCTGTTTCAACATTTAGAATTATGAAGATTCTCCATTAGACAAAAAGTTTAAGTAGTGACACATTAAGGAGATATAGGTAGTTTCACAAATCAAAAACTATTTTGCCGAAAGACACATACTAGTTGCAATATTAATCCTTGGAGCATCCAAGTTTCAAATGACAGGTAGATGTCTCACATCTTATACTTTCCAAAGCTATAGGGACATCAGATTATAATATTAAAGGCTTTGGCTTAAGCAGGAAGAAAAGAAGTATATTGTTTATACTTCTATGCAAACTCAATATTTTACTTGTGTTGCATAGTGGTCCTCTTGATAGAAGAGATGAGGGAAAAACATTAATCCTTGGCTTGTTTTGAGTTTGGGTTCCTAAGGAAGCTTCATTATTCTCCAGAGAAGATGGCCTTGTAGGATCTGATAGTTAATCACATGTGTTCCTCTGCTTGAATACCTCTATTTGTTTTAAAACAACGTATTAAATCATGTACATTTTCATTACTATAATTCATAGTTTTGTAAAGGACAAAATCCATAAAGCAAACATCTATACATGTGTATGGTTTTTGTTTGCATATTTTATACATATATTTATGTATTTATATATAAATGCATTTATTGAATTAATTCAAAACAACAAAGACTAAAAACTCCAACAATGACTATATAAACTACAGATCTAAGAATTCAGTAAGTTTTTTGTCTAAGAATCTGGACACCTCCAAACAGATGAGCAATGATATTGCTATAAACTCTGACTGAAAAGCTAGAAGTGTCCTATTGAATTTCTTGTGTGATTCAGTTTTCAATAGTGAAATGCTGGGCCTTGTGGCCATAGCAATGGCAAATCAGGCAAGAAGAAATATCAGCTTGCCTAGCTCTAGGGTCTTATTTCTTCCTGCACTTTTTATTCTGCATTTCTGTCTTTACCATTTTACACCTGTAGTGGTTTTGTTCTTTTCAATTCAGTGACTCATATGCAAATAACATCTACAAACGCCTCTCTGATACACCCAGATGTGTGCTTAGAAATCGCTTAGCCATCTCTTAATATGCTGTCTTTGACAAAACTATACCCACCATACCTCTTCAGAAGACTGGCCTTACGGATGAGCATAGGAATTTCCCAGCTTTCCCTTAAAATTACCATGTCCTAAGAAAACCATCAGTGCCAAGAAAACATTAGACTCCTCATTTAAACTCCATTGCAATTCTTCCTCTTGGCTTCTTTCCTGTAAAGATGAGATAATGTACTTATAAATGTAGTAAGATAAAGTTTTAGATAAAGCTAACATAATGCTTGTAGACAATTTAATAGTTTTATATGGCTTTTGTTGCTACAGTGTCTCCTCATCTATAAATCTTCATGTTCCTGAGACATTCTGAAATGAAAAAAAAAATAAGTCCATTCTTTACCATAACTGATGAAACTGTATTGTCCTCATTTCATTAAATTTCCTTTTATGCTGAATCCCATGTCTGACAGAAAATGAAAAATATAAAAATGGAACAATCTATGAAGGCTCCTAACCACTAAAAGAAAAGACTTTTATGCAAACATTCAGAGTGTGTAACAATTAACATTGAGAATACATAATGACAATGTACATAATAATGGTTGACTAAATAATATGAAGTCTTCTGTAGGTGTATGTGTGTATTGTGTGTATACATTTTAAAAGGAGATGAACAAGTGAGTAAAAGTATGAAAAATGACAACATGATTAATAAACATTAATCACTGATAATACATGATTGAAGATATATAATAAGTAGATCTCTAGATATTAACTAGAAAAACCTATTTGTGATTTATGCATGTCATATGCAAGAGGGAGTTATTCTACCATTGTCTTATAAATAATAAAAATTTGTGAAATATTTTAGAGTGTTATAAAAGCATATGCAAACTGGCTTGTACAAACTTGTGGCACAGAAGAGGTTTTATTAATAGAGGCAACATATCTCGTAAGACTATAGATAAGGTACAACATCATGACCAGTGGTTCAAATGCCATATTTTAATAAATGTGGAATAATCAGCAAGTGCAACAAGTTTGGACTAAGGGGTGTTTAAGAGAGATTTAAATAAGATATCTTTCAATAATTATCTGGAAGTTAGAAAAATATTTTTAAAATATTGGCAGAATAACTTACTGGTTACATAATGAAATGGACACAGCTCAAATAACAACATAGCAAATGTAGCAATTGGTTGTAACTACAGAAGGTGAAATCAAAAGGTATATATTCACGAAAATAGCTCAAATAGGAGAAAAAGGAGGGAGTTTTTCTTTTTAGTCGTTTTATGAGATTTCAAAGCCATAAGGCCAGATTTTAAAACAGCTTATTGCAATTTATTTGACATCTGCAAATTTTGTGGCAGTATTTAGAACTTATTTTACATACAACCTATTTTGATTATGAGTATATAGACCCTGTACAAATTGGGCTAGCCACAAGGGATTCTCTAGAGAATTACTAGCCATTGTTTACAGTTTTCTTCTACCTGTGGATGAAGTTATTGAATGAAGACAGACATCACATGTTAAGTTCATGGCCAAAATGTATTCATTAGATAATATTTATTATCTGTCCTAGAAGAAAACTTGAAAGCTAGCTTAGTTAAATCTTACACATATTTTCTGTAACATGTCAACTACCTGGTAGGATGGTAATTTTTTCCTCTACTTTAGGAATACCAAAGAAACAGTATAATACAAGCAAGTTAATGAGCAACCTTATTTACATCTTACATTCTAGCTAAAGTTTTCACACATTCTATAATATGGAGTTGGCCAGTTGGAATGGCAAGCATTATGTTGTGACATTCTCAAAGAGCAGGTGTGTTCCTATTTAAAAATTGAAAATTCCTAAAAGTGTAACATGTTGTAAGATTTAGCTATTATATCTAAATACAACTTCTAAACCTTAAACTATATTCTCATTCTCAGAGAAACTGTATTTAAAACAAAACATTGTATCATCCATACAAAATGTTTGCTTGACTAAAAACAAACTCATAAAGTTTATATCAGTGATTTCAAACCTTCCAATTAGATATTGATTATTAAAAGCATATACTGTGTTAATTATAATTTTATTTTCATAAAATTTAACTCATAGATATTATAGGAATTCAAACATATAATTTAAAATATACTATCAATGCATACAGTTATCTAGTATAAGAAGAGAGCGTTTAATTTTAAGTCAATTATGCACATACTAATGCAGACTTATGAAGACATTACCACATTGAAATAATGTGACCATATATTTGTTCATATGTATGCTGTCCAATAAGTAATAATAGGTGCAAATCCCACTGAAAAATAATGATATTAGGAAATGAAATGTTGCAAATATGTATAAATGGGCCAGTCCAACCTGTGCATGGCAAAAGCAGAGGAATGCTGATTATATTCAAAGCAGTAATAACATGTCAGCATAAGGTAGGTGCCTTATAAAGAAAAGAACATAAGAAATGTTACCTTAACAGGAAGGGCCTTAGTGATAAGGCAGAGTTATCAGGACCCTGTCTATTCCAGTACATGCAAGCACAGCCCAACTCAAATTTCCTGACTTGAATTCCCACAAGCATCTGAAATTAATCCAGAATCTAGAACAGAAAAACAAACAAACAAATACAATGGATTTTAATTATTCATAAGTTAACAATAAAGTAAGATGTATAGAAAACTAATCATTGAAAACATAGAAAACAGTTACAATATAGACAGTACTCACAATCTGAAATAAAACTGCAATTTTAGATGGTGAATATTTGAAAGTAACGTTCATAACATATGCTTTGGCTCATTGTAATATTGTAAAATAACAGCTACCGTTAATAATAACATTAAATAATAATTTTGACAGTTCTTATTTGCATTTCCTATTGTTTTCATTTAATATTTTCTAAAAGTCTATTAAAATTGAATTTAATATTTAAATAGGAGGTGATGATCAACTCCTTAAGTAAACCATATGATATCCCCAGAAATTGAAAAGTCAATCAATAGAGGTAAAAATGTATTCCTTAGGAGAGAGGAACACAAATTCCAGTCACACGGTTATTTTGCAGCAACAAATACATTCTTGGAGATTTCTGAAAGGCTGTCTGGAGGAGTGGTGGCATGACCCACATTGAGAACACAGCTCTCCAGAGATTCAGTCCCAGCACAAGGTTCACAGCCATTTATATTGTTTCCCAGAAGCATAGCCAAAATGTACGTGACTATTATAAAGTGGGAAGCATTTTTTTCTGTGCCGAAATAATTGAAAAATTCAACCCCAGATCTACACTTAAGAAAATGTGTGATGTTGCACTTGATAATTTTCTTTTCTGATATGGAGACCTATCTCATCCTGATTTTTCACCTGAGGTTTTGGTGGTTTTATCACTGAATGACACATGTTAAAAGAAAATAATTTAATCTT
This sequence comes from Peromyscus californicus insignis, assembly GCF_007827085.1. Taxonomy (NCBI): domain Eukaryota; kingdom Metazoa; phylum Chordata; class Mammalia; order Rodentia; family Cricetidae; genus Peromyscus; species Peromyscus californicus. The sequence continues at coordinate 16,562,570 of NW_026294503.1, forward strand.
TACAAATCATGTTGGGCAGTTTCTTACTCTAAATTCAACACCAAAGAAGGAGAATTAACTCATAAGAGTTTGTGAGATTTCTACATGAGTGCAGGGATTGCAGAGGCTCACCTTGACTCCTAGCACTATAGATATTTTGCTATCATTATTTGGTTCTAAATACACTGAAAAGTTGAAATAAAGAGAACATCTCGTAGACAATGCTGAATTGTTCAACTTTCATGTTATACTAAGTTATATATTTGTATTATTTACCCTGTGTATCTTGCCAGAGAAGAATGAGAAGAAACCAAGACATTTATACATAGTGTTTGTATAGGATATGATAGATCTCTTTGGTTCTTAGATAATATGACTTTTCCAATTAAACTTATGTTTCTTATTTGCATTCTGCCAGCTGAGGAAGTCTGCTTAGTTTAGGGTTGAGAAATACGAGACTAAGGAATAGCATAGGCAAATAAGATTGCCTTATTAAGCCCACTGCCACATTATAACTGCAACTTCATCCTGGGGAGTTCAGGGAATCAGTGTAGAACATGTGCATTACACTTATCTAGCCAAAGGGTGATGAGCTGGAGTATTAATACACCAAACACTCTAGTCATTAGTACAAGGTAGCTCCCGGTGGACATTTACTGTCTCTCACTCTTACTTATAGAGCAGGATTTAGCCACCAGAGAGAGCCCTCAGACAGGAGGAAGTGGGTCAAGATCTTCTAAAAGATTCAGTCCAGATAGATGTAGCTAGGCAAAAGCACAAGCCTCCTTGGATTAGTCTGCTTCATTGTTTTCAATTCTATCTCTACTGGATAACTTCATTCCATTATATTACCAAATTATTCAAAATTATTCATGCATACCAAGTATTTTGATCCTTTTCCTCCTACTGAAAGAGCACATTCCTCATTAAGTCCCACCATTTCAGTTCTCTAACTGGGGATGAAAGTCATATTCTAAAAGACCTGTCTGAAATATTTATTCTATCACTCTCTGTGATTGTTACTGGAATTTTATTTTACTTCCTCATATTGTTCTACTGTGTGATACATAATTCTCTCCATTTTACCAAAATCAATAGCATTTATCCATGCTTCTAAATCATACTGAAAAGCCTACTAATTTTGATTTCCCTAAGTGGTTTTTAAAGGATTTTTTTTTCACATAATGAATACCCCGTTATCATGAGTTAAACTCATGATAAGAGGATCTACTCCAACAACATATAATCATAATCTTAAAGCTTTCTAGTTACATTGTTCAATTACTTAAGAACATTAAAAATATTTTTCTTAAATAAACAACTATTTTTGGCCTGGGAGGAGGGGACTGGACCTGCCTGGACTGAGTCTACCAGGTTGATCTCAGTCCTCGGGGGAGGCTTTGCCCTGGAGGAGGTGGGAATGGGGGGTGGGCTAGGGGGAAGGAGAGAGGGGCAGGAGGGGGGAGAACAAGGGAATCCGTGGCTGATATGTAGAACCGAATTGTATTGTAAAATAAAAGAGAAAAAAATAAACTATTGTAATTTTTGTACTTTTCAATATTTATGAGATGAACTCTGATTGCTGATTTGCACATAAAATCATTTATGTAATGTATCTGAAGTGTAATCCTTAGGTTGCTTATCTATGATACAGTTTACTTTTGTTTAAGTTAATTTTCAAGTACTCTAAAGTAGTCATAAAATTGTAGAATTCTCCTTTAAAATTATACAGGATAAATATTTTTCAATGCATGAAGGAGACCTAGGAATAATGTTGGATACTGAGAGATTATTTGTTTTACAAGTTTTCAACAAATTTTTACAGACCAAAACAAACTTGCAACAGAGGAGCAAAGCTTACTCTTACCTATTCTGTGGCGATTTACTGCATAGATCAAGAACCCTTCAAAGGTAAATAGTATCTTATAATTCCCCTTCATCAATCAAATAATTTCCTGCAAAAATACTATCAATTGTAACAAAAATAACCAATATTCTCTCTCAGTATCAGCAACTATCTTTCAAACTGAAACTATAAGAGCAACCCAAAGGAGTGGTCTAGACTGTAAGAGCAACCCAAAGAAAAGGATTCCACTTGAAATAAAGGATACTGGACCATGTAACTTGAGAGAATTTGATTGACCACAACATTTTCATTTTACAAACAGGAAAATGGGGCCCAAATAACTGAAATTCACTAATATTCCATGACTGCAAAGAAGTGAACTTAAATAGAGCTAATCTCCTAACCACATGTATAACGTAAAAAGGCAATAAACAACGCCTTCTACCACACTTCTCAATTTCACTGTTTGCTTATAGTCATAACTCTGTCTAGACATGAAGAATATAGAATATAGTAATCACCACAACCAAAACACTTTCCTGAGTACATGGTACAGTTGGCAAGATTCAGTCAGTTGTTTATTGAACTTATCAATCCATTGGATGAGGACTGTAGACCGAGAGAAGAAGGGAGATCTAGAGGAAGGAAAGAACAAGAGAAAGGAAGGGTTGGAGAGAAGAAGAGAGGGAGCACTGCAGGCAGGGGAGAGATTGGAGGGGAATAGTAGGGGAAGGGGAAAAGGGGACAGATTAAAGGAGGGGATGAGAAAAAAATAAGAAAATGTAATAAAGGTTAAAAAGAGTAGAAAGGAGAACAAGAATCCAATATAGTCAAGAATGATTTAATAACAAAAATTCCAAATGAAGATCTGAAAGAAGATAAGAGTTGACCTTGTGGATAAGAAGAGTTCCTGAGGAATTGGTCCTAAGGTGCAATCACAGCTGGAGAAAAGCCCATAATAACAGCCCAGAAGAAGCAAGAAAGAGAGTACTAGGGGTGAGGACAGTGGTGTCATGAAGATTTAATTCTTAAATATAATACCATGCGTGACCATTTTGAGATTTTTGACTTTCCTTTTGAGTGAAGTGAGGAGTTGTCAGAGAGATATGATCAGGGAATTTTGAAAAGGATTGAATGACCTGTAGCATTGAGCAGAGTCTGTTAAAAAAAAAAAAGGATAAACTAGAGTAACTGCTCACAGGATAATGTCATAATACAGAAGGGACGATTAGGCTTGGAGCCAGGTGGTAGCCATGAGACTGGACAGAGTGTTCACACTCTGGTTTTATGTTCACTCTGTGGCTTATGATTTTTGCTGAAAGTTTTGATGTGAGGTGTGAAAGATATGGAGGCATGAGCAGTGGAGCATAAGCCTTAGACAGCTGGAAAAGATGAGGAAAGAACTGCGGTGAATTCAGTGAGGTGAATCTGTCCTGACTAGAACCTCTCTGAGGTCATATTCCCAAGGAGGATTTTAAGACACTAGGATGTTTTGAAACAGATGTTGTTAAAATTTTAAGTGAAAATGGGATGGAAAGGTATCCACAACTTCTGAGCTCTCTCAGCCTTCTCAACACATTAAGTATAAAAACGAACTGATCAGCCTCTTGGCAGAAAGTACAGAATTGCTGCCTACCCTCCATGTGGTTAAATGGATCTAAGATATCCTTCAGCAATCCCTGCTGTCCATTTCTTCATTAAACTTCTGTGAGGCTACTACCCTTTATTGACACAAACTAAATTCAGTTCTTATGAATTTATGCTTTGGACAACTCTCCTGAAGTAGAGGCTTGTTTCTCAAATGGGTTCATTATGTTATTAATACTTCTTATTTTCATTTATCAATTATTTTCCCCAGAAATTCCTTTAAATTTCCTTAAAGAACACAGAAAATTTTAAGAATGTTTTTAAAATACATTAAAACGAAACAACCTTTATGTCAGTTTTAGGTCAAATAAATGATTAATATTTTTAAGAGTACTAATTTTATGTAGCATGAATCTTAAATGTTCTTATTAATAAAATCAAACCTGAGCCATATATTGGGGTGTACACTGGAAGATCAGAGAGACAGAAGAAGCCACAGCTAACCTCACCTGGGCAACTTCTCAGCTGGTCCTGTTTCCTCAGACTGGAAGCTTCTGTGTCCTCATCCCAATGGCTCTCAGCTCGAAATCCTGAACGCTTAACCAGCCAAATGCTTAACTAGCCAAATTCTTAACCAGCCAAATGTTTCTAGTTTCTGGTCCTCACGCCTTATAAACCTTTCTGCTTCTACCACCACTCCCTGGGATTAAAAGCTGCTTTCTGGGATTAAAGGCATGAGTCACCATGCCTGGCTGTTTCCAATGCGACCTTGAACTCACAGAGATCCAGAGGGATTTCTGTCTCTGGAATGCTAGGATTAAAGGTGTGTGCTAACATTTTCTAGCCTAAGTATCTTGTGGCTTTTCTATTCTCTGACCCCAGATAAGTTTATTAAGGTACACAATATTTTGGGGAACACAATACCACCACAATTTTATGTGTTTACATAGTGTGAATTTATGTTTTGAAGTTGTTATGTGAGAATTTTATCCCTGCAATTTTTAGAGATGAGTATCTATAATCACTATGTGTGAATCTTACCATGAAGTTGACTACAGGTATCCTTTTCACATAGCCACCATCTTCAATCATGATTCAGAAAAAGCAGGGTAAGTTCATTTAAGGTACATAGCAATAATAATATTTAAAAGTTTAGAACATTCATCATTCACATGTAACACCTTTTTCTCTTTTTTTAATTTGTAGGCAAAAGCAAAAATAGGAAGAAAAAACTATCAAGTATATTTTAATTAAAAATGAGATGAAAAAGAAGTTTGATCTTCCAGTTTGTGGAAAAATAAATGTTCAAATCTATGAATACCATTTATTCCATTTTAACTGCATAATTAAAGTAGATATTTAGCAAAACTTTAATACTTCTAAATTTTTTTGTTAATCACGTGCTCATGTGCAGATTTTTATAAAATTATGGATTCATGATGAAGCACCTTTGAAGGTAATTTGGCTATGTGATTTTAAGTTTGTACAGTATTTATTTTTATTATTTTAATTATGTATATGTGTTTCTATCTGTCTCTCTACCTCTCTCTCTCCTTCTTTCTTCCCTCCCTTCCTCTCTCTGTATCTGTCTGTCTCTGTCTCTGTCTCTGTGTGTGTGTGTGTGTGTGTGTGTGTGTGTGTGTGTGTGTGTGTATACACATTATGAATGCTAATGCAGATACCTGAGGAAGGCAGAAATACGGAATTACGGAATTTCCTGGAGCTAGAGTTACAGGTGGTTGTAAGCAACCTCTCCTTCTAGGCGATAAGACAGATCTCAGGTCCTCTGCACACACTGTGCCATCTCCCCATCCCAACCATGCATGTTCTTTAAATCTCAAGGTATATGAACATCTGTTGAACTGATACTGTCAACTTCTTGGTTGTTTTATCCATGTTTGAGGCACATGCAAAGACAATGACAACAAATGGCCATATCGGTCTTTAAGTGAATATTATTGATGTCAAAGTATAAGTACTGTAAGAAGATGCAAGGCTGCAGAATTTTGAGGATTTTACATGAGTTTCTTAAGATGGCTTGAAGAGGAATAAACAACAGCCACCCGAAAAGTGTGTAAGAAACAAGCTGAAGTCACAACAAGCAAAGCCTGCATGTGCTAGAATCCAGACAGAGGTTCTGTAAATCAGACGTTTATGGAGTTGAAAGAATTTCCACATGTGTGCAATTCCAGAAAGAGAGTTGTCAAAAATTAGTTCAGACTGGATGGAGAAAGAAGCAGATGCTTATTCTTCAAGTCAGTTTCCACTTACACAAGGGAATTGGGACTCTGAAGCCAACAAAACCCATTTGAACACCCCAAGCAGATTAACCACATTTCTAAAGTACTGTGATTTTATTGTCTTAATTTTTCTTGGTTTTTCAATTGTGACTTAGGATATAATATAGACTACATGAATTTTGGAGTTCTTTTTATTTATATATTTTTCTTCTCATAATAACCCAGCAGGAGCAGGGTTTTTTTTCAGTCTTGTAACCTAGCCACAAAGCTTATTCTTCAGTATCTAACACTTTGTGCTACATAATAGAACTTCTGTTGTGCATTCAATTTTTCTATTATCTCATTTTCATTAATTTTTTAATAATTAGAATACATCACCTTATAAATACTCAGTTTATTATTTTTTAGATATTGCATATAAAGATTTTTTCAAATTATTAATCCCTCCACCTCTCTTTGCTTATTATTTAGCAGGAGTCAGAGGCAATTTTAATGTCTTCAATATCTGTACTGTATTTCTCAACAGAGCTGTTTCATGTTTATTTGGAAATGAATATAATTGCTCTTGTTTCTATTTTCAATTTCTTAGGTAGTGTGTATTTTATTTCCATTCTTATGATTGATTCAAATTGTACACAGTAAAATATTTTCAGGTAATTGTTTTCTACCCAAGTGGTCTACATTAAACTAATAGACCACTTTATGCACTAATATCATGATTTTAAGTTTCCTTTGGATGAATCAGAGATTACACTGATGTGTCCTCTACTTCTCAGGCTCACTTGCACACTTTCTTCTCACAGACCAAAGGCTGAATTTCTCTCTCTCTCTCTCTCTGAGAATTTTAGGTATCTTCTTACAGGTAGGCCTGCATTAACTTTCCTAGTGCTGGTTTCTATTAAGCTCCATCAATGTTCTATGTTATCTTTACATTCAATTTACATTTGCAACATTTGATAATTTGTCTTTCTTGCTTTGGAATTTGATGATACATTCTACAATAGCTTTTACATTATACTTTGACTACAGAGTTACAAGATGTGGATTTGAGTGTGAGCTGTGAGGGGTATAATTTTGTAATTACCATATTTTTCTTTAGCAGAATTGTTAAGGCTGAACATTAAACAAAACTCTCTTTTTGTCACTGTCCTTCTCTCTTTCTCTCAATAAAACATGAACATACACAAAACACCCACACAATATTAGCAGCAAGCTATGAGATAAATTATTAATTATTTGAATATTTGAAAAGATAAAATATTAATCACGCTTAGTTAATATTTTGGCAACTGGTGCAAGTGGAGTGTGAGTAACTGAAATATGAAACTAGGCTGGGGGCATTTGTTTAAAAATTTCATTTGGATGATGTCTATTGATCTGGCTCACCACTGGGGTAGCTATTGGATCAATATACCTTCCTGTTGCTTAGGTGGATTTGCTCATCAGATGTTGTTTTATCTTATGAAATTTGCATCTTTAATTATATTAACAATAATAATATTAGAGAATTAAATGACCGATTATATATATATATATATATATATGTATCTATCAATTGTCTACAATGTATTTTATGCAGTGTTTCACACTCAGAAGATGTCATTGTAATTTATTTGTAGTAATAACAAGACAATAATTTTACAAGTAAATGCGATAGAATAAAAAAAGAGCTTGAATAGGAAAAGTATATTTAAAATACATAGGCAATAATGTTAAAATATTTTTGGTTGTGAGCCTAGCCTTTAACGGCTGAGCTATCCCTCCTGTGCTCATTGCATGAGTTGGCTGTTTGAAACCTGGGGCCTATGCAGGATTGCTTGGCTCGGCCTGGGAGGAGGGGACTGGACCTACCTAGACTGAGTCTACCAGGTTGATCTCAGTCTGTGGGGAAGGTTTTGCCCTGGAGGAGATGGGAATGGGGGGGGGGTGCTGGGGGGAAGGTGAGGGGGACGGGAGGGGGGAGAACAAGGGAATCCGTGACTGATATGTAGAACTGAATTGTATTGCAAAATAAAAAAAAAAAAAAAAGGCATACCCACAATGAACTGTACAGGGATTCCAGTAAACCTGGAAACAGGGTGGCCTCTCATGGAGTTCACAAACTTACAGCTTTTAGATTTGAATAAGAGGAATGATGTGGTACTTTTAACAAAGGATATCTTTAGCAATTAAACTGAATAATCAAAAAAAATGTTAAAATAATGTAGACAGTGTATTGACATGAGGTTTGAACAAGAAAACAGTGCTCTATCATCTACTTCAATGTTTTTTTATTTGAATTCACATTTACAAAATAATGTGAAGAGGAAGGAATGAACTTTTTAATGGTGGTAAACCAAAGGGATTTAAAAGTTATCCCTATTTCAAAATCTTCCCATAATATAAACTCTAGATATTTTCTAAATGGAATATGGACTAATAAATTACAAGACAATATATTCTTAGAAATTCCATAAGAGAATTTCTTCATGAATTTGGAATACACAGGATTTCTTAAAGAATACCCAAGATATGCCATGTTTAATCAGAAAATTTGAGCTATTGGTATATATTAAAGTTCTCTATTGTTCAAAACTATAATTCTTTAAAAGACTAAGAGAGTGCTACAATATGGTTACCAACATTTTCAAAACACAAAATCATTTTAAAAATTCATTTATTGAGTATGTAATTGATTGTATCAACTTCAAGAAGAGGCAATAAAGCAAAAAAGAAAGGAATGCAAATATGGATACTTTATAAATATAAATATCTAAATTTCTGGATAAACTATGAAATTGTGTTCCAATTGCTTTGCCAACAGAATAACAGAAGTTGAAGCAATGTTGTCATGCTACTATTGTTCCACAAAATGTGTATAAATAAAGTAGTAAAGTCGCTCTAACTGGAGCAAATCCCCCTGTGATAGAAGATCCAAGCAGCACAGATTTTTATTGGCAAGAGTTCTCCCTTGTCTGTGCTCAGAGCCACTTTGTCATGTATGTTCAAGAAACTGCTCCTTCAGGATTTCTGTGGGCATTTATTGTCACAAGGCAAACTAGTGGAAGAAGACTAGTGAAGCAAATTACGGCCCCTGCTGCTGCAGTTACTCGTCGGAAGGCAATTGATACTCATCGTTAACCTTTTCCACTGCAAATTCTCTGTTTATTTCCCCCTAAGCCACAGTCTCGCTCATCATCAGTGACTTTTCTGGTCATAGAACCCCCAAGGGAGCTGCCAATCTTACTCAGCATCTGTTGGCAAGCTTGTGGAGCACCAGGAAATCTCAGTCGTGCTGATGGGGATGTAAAATGGTCCAGCCTCTTTTGAGGATGCCATCAGGACTTTCATAACACTAAACACACATTGACAAAAATACGCAGCAATCATGTTCCTTAGTATTTACCCAAATGAGTTGTTGACTTATGCCCAGACGACATGAGGCACATGGATGTACATAGAAATTTTATTTAGTATTGCTAAAAGTTGAGGGCAATCAAGATATCCTTTTGTAGGTCAAGAGGTAGATTATATAATAGTACAACCAGATAATAGCATATGGTCAGTGCTATAATGAAATGAGTTACTAGTGTTACTAAGAATCTGACTGGAGTCCTATTATTGGTATAAATCAGAAATACATAAAGAATAGATTTTCTAGCAGTGGTAGTCATGGATCCTTTCATGCCAAAGATTTCCAGGCCAAGCTGTCTACTCAGACAGAAGCTAATAGCTCCAAGCCTTGAGAAGTGGAGACTCATGTTCCCAACCTTATATGCTGGGCACCAACATTAGATTTTATGGTTCTGGTTACTTAGTGCCAGAGTCTCGGCTCTTGGCGCTTAGTAGCAGCTATCATCTACAGCAGTCAGCAGCTTTCAGGGCCAGCTCGCATTACAGCTTATAAGCTTTGGAAGCCAGAACTTTCTGCCTTTATTTAAACCCTGGCAGTGCTTAGGCAGGAGCCTGCAATCTTTTGCCCACCGCCTTCTACACTCAGTAGTCTTGGCTCGCTGACTTCTCACCTTTTCTGTACTTCCACTGTCTCAGTCAGCTCTGTTGCGTTTGCTCCTGGCTGCTTCAGGCACTGGCCACTCAGCACCTCTTTGGCTTCCCTCTTGCAACCACGGCTAACCTCTGATCCTCCCTTTCTTCTTGTCACCAAGCAGCCTGCTCCATTCATGATAAGACTCACAAGGAGGCAAAGAAAGTACCACTTCACAGAAGTCTTTTGTTCAGCCAGATGTTAAAATACCAGGGGACAGCCCAGGAGGATCTTTCCTGGCTCACTCCCAGACAGAGTTTAACAGCCTCATTATATAAGCTTCGAGGAAAGGTCATCATGGGTTTGAAGTGCCAAGGACACATTGTATGTATACCAACCAATGTACATAGTTTCAGTCTACCACTCAGACACATCTCACTGCATTACTAAGTAGATTCTGTCCTTTCCATCTTGAGTGATGTGACTGATAAGGCTTTACAGTCATCTAAAGTTCACTGTGGATTGTCTTGATTCAAATGTTGGTGCAGGTTACCTGCTACAATACGAACTTATATGAAGAATCCTAGGAAGTCAGTCACGCTATATCTGGGATGGTCTTTAAGCCAAAGTGTTATCTGAGGGTTTATAAAATGTCCATAACAGCTGGGATGCCATAAAAAACATTGCTAATGAAGGAGCAGTATTGGCTGAAAATTCCTGTCTCTGGGTTATTCAAAAAAAGGGAATGGGTATGGAGCCATGAAAATCATGAATATCCTTTAAAAAAAAACATGTCGGCTTATTCACACAAAAAAAATTCACATTATAAGATATTTATTTATTTTATTGCAAATAGATTTCTAATACAGTATTTTCTGATTATAATCTCTCTCAACTTCCCCCAGAAATTCCTGTATTTCTTCTCTTCCCCAAGTCATACCTTTTCTGTCCATCTCTCATTATGATACAAACGGACATGTAATAAAATAATAACAATAATGCACACAACAAACTAGAATACAACAAAACAGAAGAAAAACAAAGAAACAGCTCAAGAGATATACACAAAGAAGAGACATATTGGAACCCCATAGAAACACAAAACCGGAAGTTATAGTATATATGACATGATCTATGAGAGAGAAAAAAGCCCCGACAAAGCATTTTTTTTTTTTTTTTTTTTGGTTTTTCGAGACAGGGTTTCTCTGTGTAGCTTTGCGCCTTTCCTGGAACTCACTTGGTAGTCCAGGCTGGCCTCGAACTCACAGAGATCCGCCTGTCTCTGCCTCCCGAGTGGTGGGATTAAAGGCGTGCGCCACCACCGCCCGGCCGGCGACAAAGCATTTTGAGAAGAAGTCCCTCCAAAAGGGCCAATGAGTTTGTTTTCTTTTCATCTGGTCTTACGAGTGGTTTGTAAGCCCAGCTAGACTCCTTTGTGAGCAGTTGTCAGTTGGATGTAGTTCTGGCTTAGGGATGGGGGCTTCTCTCCATTGCCCCTCTCAGCTCTTGGACCCCATCCGGCTTAGACCTGTACAAACATGAGTGTTGACTTTGCTGTGTAGAGAAGGTCTGATTTTGCTGGTACCCTCCATCCCATTTGGCTCTTCCACTCTTTCCGTCTCCTCTTCCACAGTGTTCCCTGTTATCCAACGGGAGGGATTTGATGGAGACATCCAGTTTAGGAAGGAGTGTTCCACAGTCTCTGACTCTCTGTACGTTGTCCAGCTGTGGGTCTCTGTATTTGTTCCCATGCACATTATAAAATTCCTGTAATTAATATTTAAAGAGAGCTCAACAGAAAACTAACATTCTCAACAGCACTTGGCAGAATTTTATAGTGTTTAACAGGGCACAGCATGTTTCCTGAGTACCCTAGGCAGAGCTGAGTCATTCTAATTCGTCTATCAAGAGATGAAAAGACAATGAAAAAAATAAGTAAATAAAGTATATCCCTAAGTGTGATAAACCACTCAGGATAGTTCATATATAATATAATCCAATTTATGGCTTTGGAATACAAACTGGACAAAGAACATTCTGTATTTTAAGAATTAGAAGGGAAAGATGAGTAGCTGTTATATAAGATCTTTAGGACAATAAAAATAAAAATAGTGAATGTGATGCTATCATGGTGTATATGTAGCATTTTAGGCTTATTCAACCTCATCCAGTTTGGCTTTCAAAGACTCTGATGAGCTAATGGAGGTTCATACAGAACAGCAAACAGCACTTTGATAGGCCATGTAGATAATAGAGAAGTTACATGCTTGTGAAAAAGAGTCCTGTAGCCACGCTCTGTACCTTCTGTGCGGTCCTACTATACAGCAGAGACTGCTCTAAAACATAATGTCTTTAATTAAAAAATGACTTGTTGAAACTGGTGCAGAAGCTGACATGCTGTGAGCTAGAAGCAGTCCACTGCAGAGAATAATATCCCTGCAGAGAAGAAATCCTTCCCAGACAAGTGACTAAAGGACAAGTCTCCATAGAAATGGCATTTGTCTTTAAATACTGGTAGGCTATGTATCAATGTGGATGAACAAGCCATATCAGTACAGTATCACATGACTGCCTTAACCTCACACTGTGGGAAAGATGTCAGCCCCCAAGGAGAAACTACAGAGAGTAATCCTAAATACAGTCTCCAAAACAAGACACACGAAATGAATCATGCTTAAAGTCAACATAGAGTTTATGATTTTGATGTTGCTAATATCTTATTTTAATGTCAGTATAGGCTACAGTGTTTGATTCTATTAATTATCTATATATTTTTCTTACTGTATATAACATTTTAAATAATTTTAAAAGGGACTATTAAATTATGGATGTGAAAAAAGGTGATCTAATTGCCAGCTATTTTTTATAAAAGCCATATTAAATGAAGGGAATGTTGCTCTGATTGCTTTGTGTATTATAGCAAGAATCATAATATATAATATAAATTATCAATATATTGAAATATCCACAAATAAATAATAATACCCATAAATTAAAGTTATATTTCTTATTCAAGCAGGACTTTACAGTTAAGAAACTCAGGGGTAAAAAATGTTTTCCAAATGAACAAAATAATTCAAAGAAAAATCCAAAGGGTTTCCAGAAAACTATCTCTATCTACATCATTTCTCTGACATTTAGCCACACGTTAATCACTTACAGCGAAAAAATTTGGGAAATCAAAAAAACTAAATTTGGGTGGTCATATATGCTGCCTAAAATGTGTGAATTATTTTTACCCTGGAAGAAGATAAATAATATTGGTTCAGCCACTGGTCTCCACATTACGGGGAGAATATAAAGAAATGTCATGTATCAGCTTTAGAATTACCAACATCGAGCCTTAGCATATCTAACTATGAAGGAACTTCAGGGTGACACAGTGTGAAATATTCTTGCATCACATAGAGGAAACCTCACAGAAGTGACAGTGAAAGAGGCCGGACAATAAGGCAAAGCAGTATGTCCTTAGTGGATTGCTATTTTTTTTTTTTCGTAAAAACAAAACAAAAAATCTGTCGCCCGTTGATGGCAAACCCTTTGAGCAGTGACAAAGCTTCGGGAAACACGAAATAACAGGGAGAGAAGAGCACATGGTTTAACAGTTATTACATTTCATTATTTAAATCATGTTGGACGAGAGCCAAGAAAGGACAAATTTACTGTAATTTAAGAAGTTGAAAAAGTCATGTTCCTTGCAATTTTTTTCCTGGTTTGACTCACCCTGAGATAAACAGTATGAAAAATCATGGGAATATTTCTCATTTTAAAGTTAAATCATGGCCACATGCGTTGTAATTACAAGAAATGTAAATATAGAGTAGAGAAATGTTCTTTAAAGAAAGAATTTTCATTTTGATAAAATTGCACTTGAAGATCCCCCAATCATATGTCCTTCCCTAAGTACAATTTTGTCATGTTTCTCAGAGGCAATATTCTTGAAAAGGTGACTTCCTTTGCTATTTCTATATTCCCTCTTGTCAGTTATTATGGCCAACCAACTGCACTTTTCTCATTATTCATTGAATCAGGTCACACGAATTCACCTATCAGATACTTTTTACGTCCTTTGTTAAAGAGGGTAATCACCCATTCAATACGATTGATGCCCTTCTTTCAATCCTGATCTTCGATCCTGATCTTCTCCCTAAATACCATGCACTATAGTCTCCATTTCATTTAATGACAATTCCATAATTTCTTATTTGTTGGACTAAGATCCTTGAAGATAACTCTGATTGTTTACTTTCTCATATGGGACATAAGCCAACAGGAAAGCCCACACTTCCAGCTTGAACTTCCAACACTGAGCCATGCTATAATATCTCCTGACTAAAGGATTATGAAGCATACTAATAAAGATTCTTCGTTCTATTGACTATTATGCTCCACATTCCAGGAGATTTTTTTTCTTTTTCTTTTCTTTTCTTTTTTTTTAGAAACATACAGCAGATGATTCTTCTCCTTGAAAAATCCTGGGATAGAATCCAAAGTCACTGAAAGACAAGCCAAAGCCTATGCAATGATTAAGGAGACTTTTCAGCATCTCACCGATGCTTCTAGCTCACTTCTAAAACACCCTGACCCCATTTACAGAGGATAAAGAAGTCCGGTTACTAGAACCCAAACATTGTTTTTTAAAGAAAAATAATAGAAAACAAACCTTGACTGCATATGAGCTTAGCTACTCCCACAAAACCAGAAATACAGCTGGCTTCATGGATGACCAGCATGTCTTTATTATTCCCTGTGTTCTGGCTTTCTTTTTCTCAAGACTGTTTTTGTTTTTTTCATTTTTTTTTCAGACTGATTTGCTTCATCTGATAGGAAATGCATCTTCCTAGTGGGTCTTACATAATTTTCCAGTTTTAGCCTTGCAATTCAAGAAAGAACTTTGCTGTGATTATAGTCTAATAAAAGACTAAATGGAGGAAACAGACATTTTTATTAAAATCCCAGCACTCAATTGCATTAACCATGTGATTTTAGAAAGTTACTTAATTGCTATGGACTTTCTTAGTTATGCTTGTAAAAGGTGATAATAATAGCAGCTATCCAAATTATAATAGAGGCAAATATATTAACCTGTGCTAATACTGAGAAATTCTGTCACCCAGCTCTGTTTTAGACAAGCAAAGTTTTATTTTTTACACTTTAAAAACTACATTTGGAAATAGATTCAGTGAGCTCTTCAAATTCAATCAGCTTTCATATTCCAGTTTGGAAGAAATAGATACAAAACAGACTGACAATAATTATGAGAAAATGCTTAATATGCACACACACACACACACACACACACACACACACACACACACACACACACACACTCCTCAGGTATCATATAACAATGATCTGATGCAACTTAAGCTGCTGGCCTTTTCATGTTTTCAAAGCACAATGGCAGATAATACACATTTAATGATCAGAGACAGAGTGAGAAGAATAGCTGTAGAATTTTACTTTATTGGCATCTTTGTACTTCATTTGAAAACACTAAAAGATGAATTAATGTCTGAACACAGGAAAATATTACTCAATAAGCACATGGGGGACAGAACTACACTGTCTTGGAAAGCTTTAATCTATGGAACAAGATTACTTAACAGATGTCTGTTCAAATACTTAAATATGTCAGCAGAACAGAATAGAAGAAAAGGATTGATGATTCTTCAGTTGTGAGAAATTATATACTGAAGATTGTAATGATTCAGGAGCTGACTGAACCAGTATATTATCTTGTACCCAAATAAGGTACAATACTACGAATAAAGTTTCCATTACTGAAGCTCTATGTTTTAATAAAAATATGTCATTACAATCTTGGAATCTAGATATTTATTGCTACTATATATCTTTCTATTGTGTAATGGTGAGATAAAACATGTGTTACTCTTTTTAAGTGCAAGATTGGATAAATTTCATTTTCTTTGTAATTCTAGCATGAAAGCTTGTCAATGGCAGCTTCAATTGGACCTGGAATCCACCAATAAATTAATGAATTTATTATATGTGGAGTTGTGAATTTATAGTATATGTAAAAACATGTATTAAAAAGAATATATTCATCACATTGATACAAAGTTGCTTGGTTTTAAATATGCTACATATTTATTGTGTGTTAACACTTGATCTTCAGGCTTCATATAACCAGAGCAAATAATAAATTGAGATTTATTCCAAGTTTTCAAGAGTAGAAATTAATTATAATTTTCCTGTGATTATGAGTTCACTAGCAATATGTACCACATAAAGGCTAAGCTATATTCTGCTATTACAAAATACAGTTCTGTATGCTTTCAGCAAGTTTAGGACACATTTCTGTATGTACATATGTGAGGCATGAGAATGCTTTTATGTTTCCATAAATAGTAGTTAAGACTTGGGAGGTGCTAATGGCTTCTATTAGATTATACCTAAATTTCAGTGTGCCAAATCCTTGTGACTCACCTATTGAACATATTATCATGAAGGTGTGATTTAAATTCTTATTATGGGGAACAAATTTAATGTAGAAGTCAAATCTTAAAAACAGAAGCCCTATATTTAATATTTCAAAGTATATTTTATAAATGCTCAATTGAAATAAATATGGTAAATCATAAACTAGTCATTGCTGTCTGCTTTATTTTCTTAGAAACATGACTAAAATCCTTTTTTTTCTCTTCTGGAATATAAGCTGAACAAGGGTACAGAATCCTTATTTTGTCTTGAGAATACAGATAGCAGTTTTGGACTCAATAAATACATGAGAGTTTCATGAACTCTAATATAAGACTTATTAATCCATGCATGAAAAGGATTAAAGGGTTAGGAAGCTTTACCGTGAGACTTGTAGATAGCATATTATGGATCCAAGTTTCAATTCAGAGAGAACAGATCACATAATTCATATTCTTTCCTTTTCCTACACAGACTTTGGAAAGAATTTGCTGTAGAGAATAGGCAGATAGATTATAGAACAATGTGTAGATAGACAGGTAGGTAGGTAAATAAATACATGCACAGATACATAGACAAATTTTACTATTTCATAGCTTAAATTACAGCAAAACTTAAACATTCAGAATATTGTCCAAGTGTGACAAATTAAATCCTTTTCATACAAAATACTTTCAATTACCACTTCTTTCAAATCTCAAATCTCTGATACAGCTCCTGTGGTTTAAGGCTCAGTCAATCTGTTGATTCTGGCATTTATTACTGAATGTTACACAAGTAAAGACTATGGATGGGCCATACCTACCTACATTCCATTTATTCAGTCATTCAAGGAGTCAAGATTCACGAGGTCCCATCTACTCCATTAGTCCATGGATGTTTTCTGTGCTCGTGTTACTGATTAGTTTTAGAACTTTGAAAGTCATTCATATACCAAGTTTCAAACATTTTTGCATGTTTTTTTGGTGTATAAGCAGACATGAGATTTCTATGGTTATTATAACTTTTAATCTATTATTAAACCATCAACTGGTTTCAATAGTGTCCAAACATTTTTAAAGATTATCAAGTTTGTACAAGTGGGCTAACCTGCAATCCTCACCAACATTCATATTTTTGAAAATCATTGTCATTATAGCCACCATGAGAAATTCTTGATGTATCTTGTTTACATTTTCTTCATTACTGAAAGCATTATGCATTTTTTCTGGTCACACAGTACATGAACAACTTTGGAGCAAAATATACATAAATATTTTGTACAGTTTGAGTTCATTTATTTTTCAATTATTAAAGTTCAGAAGTTCTTTATATAATTGAAATACATGCTCATTTTCATTTACAAATTAAAAGTGTTATTTCACTTTGTGTGGTATCTCTTTAATCCTTGATAATGCCTTTTTATACTGAAAAAGTTTTGATTTTGGTAAAGTTCATATTTTTCTACATTCCCTTATTTCTTTATACAATAATAATCCATCAATATGTCTGAGATCACTAAATTTTCCACTCTCATATTTTGTACATATTTCAAGGGATTTATTTTTAGTTTAAGTATGTATGCATATGTGTATGGGTATGCATATGAGTACTTGCATTAAATGCAGTTGCCTATGAATGCATCTACTTCCTGGATCTTGAATAATAGGAGACTGTGAGGCAGCACACGCTGGTCCTTTGCAAGAGAGGTATGTAGCTGAATTTCTAAATGGTCTTATTAAATAAAAAAACATCAAGCCAAATATAGAGGTGAAAGCCTTAGAGAGATCAGGGAAATAGGGAAAGCCTATTCTCATGCCTCACATATGCACATACAGAAGTGTGTCCTAAACTTGCTGAAAGTATACAGAGCTGTATTTTGTAATAGCAGAAAATAGCTTAGCCTTTAGGTGCCAAGTGACAGGATTAAGGACATGTGCTACTATTGCCCGATTTCTTTGTTTAAAATGGCTTTCTATTCCCTCTGATCTCCAGGCAAGCTTTATTTATTAAAGCACAAATAAAATATCACCACAGCAGTGTGTGATCTTAATCTCTGAGGCATTTTTTTCCAGCTACTTTTTTTTTTTACATATTTTTAAGATTTAAGTTTGTTATAATCTTTTATCCAGTCTTAACTTTTCTACTTTGTGCTACACAACAACCCAACATAATTCTTTTCTCATTTGACAATCCATCCATCTTTTCCTTCCTTCTCTAAAAAGACCATTGGTATATTGACATGGATTGAAATCTGTGTGCAGATTTTGAAGAATATTTTATTATTAACCATGTGAATTTTCCAAATCATGACCATGGCATATCATTCCTTTCCTTACACTGTTAGCATTCATTCAGTTTTATAGTTTTCAATACAAGTCATGTATTACATGTGATAAACTTCTTCCAGCATATGCTGCTATTTTTGTGACTATGTTAAAGGAATGTGAGGTTTCTCTTCAGAGATCCCTCAGGTTTCAGAATGACTAGAACTCCTGTTCCTGCCTCCAACTCACAGGTGCTGTCGTGACAGACACATACCATCTCACTTGATTAAAACTAATTATTAGCCAGGTGGTGGTGGTGCACGCCTTTAATCCCAGCACTCAGGAGGCAGAGGTAGGTGGATCTCTGTGAGTTTGAGGCCAGCCTGGTCTGCAAAGTGAGTTCCAGGAAAGGTGCAAAGCTACACAGAGAAACCCTGTTTCGAAAAACCAAAAAAAACCAAAAAAACAAAAACAAAACAAAACAAAAACTAATTATTTTTGAAATTTCCCCTTCAAATGTTTGTTTCTTGACTATGCAATAAAATTGATTTTCTGTGGTGATGTGCCTTGAAACATTGAAGATTATGATATTCTAATGGCTTTCTGGTGTATTTGTAAAGCATAGTAACACAAAGGCAATTTCCATCACATTGTTTATCTTTTTTCAAAATTTGAAAGCTTTTAAATTTACTTTTATTTTTGTTTTCCCACCTCAAATATATAATATAATATTGAAGAGAAATAATGAAGGTACTGTCCTGATATTTTTTTTTCTAGAATTTAGCTAAAGATTTCACATTTTACCAGTTTTGTTAGCAGTTACTCCATCAACTTTATTTTTTGAAGGTATACGATTATACCTAGTGTCTGACTCACGCTAGGCAAGTACTCTAAAACCAAGGCACACCACCAGCCTTCCCTTTACCTTAATTCTGTTTCTCCAAGTAGAGATTAAACCTATGCACAACTTTAATCACTTAATTCTTTACTATCTTTCTCCATACTGGCCTGACTACTCATTAACAATTGGTTGGTCCTGAAGTATTGAGTACTTGCTGAGCTCCAAACTTGAAAACAATAAAAACAAACACATGTAAGTTGGAAAAAAATTAAAAATCAAGCAAATGTCTTTTATTCCTGTATAAACTTATTGATACTCTCTTTATTTTGAAGAGATACACATGTTATAGGATTGTATAAGATACTAAGTTACATAGTGAAATAGGGTTTAATGAAATAGGATGGATTAATATTTTTCTAGACTTAAAGTATAAATTATAAGTCTAAGTACCAAAATATAATTACTGTTCATATTTTATTAGATATAGTTCTTCTGAGGCAAATGCTGGATGTTCATGATCTCATACATTCTATTGCTGAGCTGATAGCTTGAAAATAAAATAAAAGATGGATGAGAAATCAAAGGAAACCAAGTTATTGCTTGAAACTGAATTATTGTGTTCATAATATACTTTCACTTATTCATTCATTAGGTTAACAAATTGTATTGATTGCTGATGGCATGACATGAAGTCTCAGGCCTTAACTTTTCCACAAGGAGGATTAATATGTAAACTTATCACTGTCATTGAGCTTAAGAGTTACTGGCATATGTTGGATATAGACATGCAGATTATCACACTTTAAAAGTAACATAACTGGAGACATGAGAGATCTATGCAACCAGCCAAATTATCAGATTATGGTAGCCTGATAACTGCACTGTGGTTATAATGATAAGAAAAGTGTATATTAAGCATATTTGTGACACACAAGAGGATAATTAATAATAAAACTGGGGGATAATTTTCTAATAGGAGGGAAAGGAGAAATAAGAGGAAATGTCATGTAAAAGTGTGAAATAAAGAGTGATATCTGTTCAAGCTCAGAAGAGGAGTCTTGACAGAAAAAGTTGAGTTTTATTGCAACAGACATGTTGACTATGTAAATGGTGTTGAATTAATTGACTAGAGGGATGGTATCAACTAAATGAGTCTTGAAAAGTTAATATTAGTTAATATTAAATTTAATTTTAGTTATTTAATATTTAGTTATCAATTAGAATATAATGACCTACAGTTGTAGCTGACAAGAAAATTATGAATAAGATAAACAACAACAAAATAAAACATTTGGAGCTCACGAAAGACTTGAGTAATTACATTTTTAGGTCCTAAGTTTGTGGCCTAAAGAAATACATCCTTGGTTAAAAGTAATCTTTGTTCTTCTAGAAGAACAAATTCCGTTACCAACAACTATGTCAGGTAGCTACAATTGCCTATAAGAGCAGAGAAACCAATACTTTCTTCTGGCCTTCATAAGCACCCATATATGTGTAGCATACAAAACACATAAACATATAAGTAAAAATAACTATTTCAAAAATGAGTTTAATTGAGAAAATTCTGAAAACTCGGGTCTGAATCAAGCACCGTAGAATTATTTTTTTAAAAGAAAATATATTTTAAGCAATGTTCAAGTCTATCCAACCAATCTTGCAGAGACTGTGAAATGAGGTCTTCACTGTGTATTTAACTCACCAACAGTACTCTCCAAAATAGATCCTTTGTAAAGATTGGTTATCTGCTGCTGTCAGTTCCTCCGTACTTTTTAAAACCAATTAAACACTATTTCTATCTTGTCAAGCTTAAAGAATGACAAAGTAACATCTGTCATGAGTGCCTGTCAAAGGAGACTAAGATGGTTTTAAAGCAAAATCTGTTGTACACCAACCTATCACCTATTTATCCTATCCCTACATCTGTTTGGTCTCACATTGGATTATATGAAAATAAATTAGTTCTTAAATATTAGCTGAGTAACTAAGCATCATTTTCAGGAATGAACCACCCTTAATTTTATGCACTGGTATTCTTGAAATACTGGATGGAATATTTAAAAAAGTTAAATTCTGTAATATTCATAAATTGTTGAGGTCTCACATATAGAGAACCCAATTTTTGCTTACAAATAAAAATTAAGTTTTTATTATTGTTATGCACTACACTACACCAGTGTAGTACAGTGTTGCACTGTGCT
Organism: Peromyscus californicus insignis; assembly: GCF_007827085.1. Taxonomy (NCBI): domain Eukaryota; kingdom Metazoa; phylum Chordata; class Mammalia; order Rodentia; family Cricetidae; genus Peromyscus; species Peromyscus californicus. Next base: position 16,583,912 of record NW_026294503.1, read on the forward strand.
ACACTATTGCTATATACTACATGGTATGTTGAATGCCTCAATGGAAAACTAGACTAGACAGGCCCAACCATCAGTCTCCAAGTCCTACCATGTTAAATCATCTTCAGATATCCTATCAAACTCAATGTCAGAAGTTTTTGCTAAATATCCCATTAACCGAGAGCTACGCAGGGAAGTACACCAATACTTATTGTTCCCCAATGAATATATGAAATGTAAATTTTCAATAGGTTAATAAAATGAAAAGTGGAAAAGTAGAACAAAGGAAGAACCTAGGGATAGAAAAGATGTCTCCATGGTAAGAATAACACCATCAAACCAAGCCAAATATCAGCTGCCTGTAAAATTGGACATACTTGAAACAAACCCTGTCTGCTAGTATCCTCATACCTCAAAAGCAAGTCTACATTATATCAGGATACCTATCCCAAAACTACAAGTAATGCCAAAATCCAGCCAAGGCTCCTATCATTACACAAATATTTTGTCCAAGCAAAGAGCAATGTCAGCTGCATATACTTATTCATAAAACAAATTCAATTAGGATTGTATTTTAGAAACCCAAAGTCCTAGGACAGACTTTGGTCTAGAAGCTGGTCTCATTATCACAAGGAAAAAAATCTGTGATCACAAGATATTGGCAAATATTATAAAATAATTTAAAATAGCAGCAGTCTGCCTCCCCCAAAAAATACATAACCTCAAAATATCCCATTTATTCTTGTACCCAAAGAGATTATAACCCACAGAGATGGAACTGAGTTTTCTGTGTTTGTTTACATAGGAAAACTGTATTCAAGGCCTGGAACAGCACTTGGCTCCTGACTGAAATTCAGAAATATCCTTCTCATGCTCTGATCATGTACGACACTTCACACATGGTTGCTCATCCAATCATACAATGTGCCAGACTTCTCATTTGGATTGCTCAAACACTATGTGTATATAAAGGATAAGTCTAGTGAGTTGAAATATTGAAGGTTTTAAATGCAGAATAGTAAATCTACAGAGTAATGATTCTAATGTTTTATCTGCTGGAATTTTCTTGCACAAACTTTCCATTCTTTATGTAGCAGTCCAGATTCTGAAAATTCAGAGATATTAACATCCCAAAATGACTAATTACAATTTAAGTGTAGACTTAATATTGAGGGAAGAAAAAGAAAATAGAGAACGAGGAACACATGCTAAACTTAAGCATCATTTGCTTTGTAAAATCATGTTTGCGATATGATTGTTCCTGGAGTGGCTTGAAAATGATTCTGTAAGCTTTCTAATATCCATATGATAAAAATTTTAATAAAATCAGACTATGCAGAAAATACGTTATAGTATTATTTTGACACCGCCTTTGTTTAAATTTGTTATGTTTTTCCATGCCAACACAGGTTATAAATTAAATATTTTCTCATGTTTTTTGAGAACTAGGCTAATAAAATGAACATATTAATCAAAATTACATTACATATAAAATTTATTAAATATGCCTGTCATCTCTGAAGGATAATGATTAATATACTCCTGTTTATGTATGTGACATGTTACTGTGCAGTTATCCTGTATCTAAGCAACAGTGTTCTCCTTGGTAGTAATAGTGAAAGTCTAATTCAGGAAATTTGTACCATATGTTATTCTATGAATTTATTTCATACAATGAAACTATCTCCCTAGAAAACACTTTACATTTTGTTCTACAATATATCCCAATAACATTAAAGATTATTTTATCATATAAATTATAAAAATCTGACCAAGCTTCTAAAATTTATGTTTTAAATGATGTTCTCATTATCTACACATCAGGAGCACCTAGTTAACTCAAATGTACAGGCAAAAACATTCTTCTGCTCCTGAATGCTGTTACTTTCTTCGAAGGAGACATTAGGAAATAAACAGAAATTAGTTGCTACCCCATTCACCACAGCAATGGTAAGCTGACCAGAATGAAGCATGTCTATAACTCACATAATTACGAAAGACATTTCTTGAGTGTATGAAAGTTGTTTGATAAAATCATGGGTGTACTTCACAAAATCAGTAAAAATTATCCAAACACAAATGAAATTATGGAACCCAATTGTATAAGATTGGTAATAAATTAAAAGTCACTAAAAATGTGTCATTGTGGTTAAGGACTGAAACCAATGAAGAACTTCCCTTTGGTGTCATCTGGACAAGAATGAGCACAGATTTGAAATCTCCACACTGCTCCCTCTGTGTCTCTTTGTTGTACGAGTCAGAGTCCATGCCTATTTCATTGCTGCCTTTAAATCTGCCTGTGTCTGTATCTATATCTGAGTATCTATCCCTACTGAACAGCTTGGCTCTCTCCTTTATCAAATAGCACAGAAACCATCACATGTAAAACAAATGAGGGATACTTTCTAGAAATCTTTAACAGAATTTTAAGAGGGATGAAGTCACTGCTTCAAACTGTTCCTGGCTGACCCATATGTCAAAGAATATTACAAACATCACTGTTTATCAATAATATCTGTATTCTATGTTCAATACTTATGTTGGATAGTCACTTTATAAGGCTGCTTTCAGCCTATTTTTAGTTTCTAGCAAATGATTTTTATAACAAACCAACCCATGACTCTTGGTTGAGGAGCACAGAAGAGTGCATATTTGATGACTGCAGCTATGCTTCAGCTTGTATTTTCAAAGTTGACAACATGGACAATCCAAGGCAAGTATGGTTAGTTGTTACACTTCTGTCTTAAAGACAGGATAACCATGTCCATAGTCCTAATAGTTGACTCTCCTGGGCTCTGGCTTTAATAGCCTTCATATCCAGTATTACTCTGTTCTGCATATGTATCATCATATCCATAGTCTTAATGTGTTTCTGGCACAGATGTAGAAGTAAAGTTATTTTCTGGATGCCTGCTTTCCAAGTTCTTGGTGTTGGAGCACCCATCACAGTAGCTAGAGGTGACACTCTTTGAGTCACAGTGGCACCTCTGGAGTTCCGTGACCCAAAGGCCCTTGAGGTGGTCTAACACCATGACCTTTAAAAGCACATGGAGGTTGAATTTTAAGGTTACATTTTGATATGAATGATGCACATGAACTAAAAAGTTGATGCAATTTTTAACATTAATTGACATAAAACAACAAAATTAGGTGTGTAAAACTGACGTTTTCATTATGTGGGTTTAAAACTCTAGCCCCAGACATACAATGGTGAGAAATGCTTAATGGGATTGAGGGGGGTTTGAATAAGAATGATGACGAAGAGCAGGTGATGAGGTAATCGGAATTTGATGGAGTACTTTTTAGCCACAATCTTTTCAGTAATAATATTAATATCAAATTTCAATATTTAAAATGTCAGAGTATTTTGTCCATCTGAGATATTGCACTCCATGAAAGAGTCACTTGGGCACTGGGGCTGAAAACTGATGATGTTCGTTGAATTGACCATTGTCAATGTTGTGCTGTTCCCAAGGTATTCAAATATGTCTCAACACTAGCATGATACAAAAAGTAACACTGAAGCTGAATGAAAGGAATCAAAATACACTGGAATCAAAATACACTTTGTACATAAATTAATATCCTAATGAATTTATAACATCTGCCCAGTTTGTTCTTGGAAGATTAAATGCTATATGTGTAAGTCTGCCTAAATAGGTAGTTTACTCTTATGTCAAAATATCTGCAGCAGTTTGTCAGTAAAGTTTAGTCTTTTAATCAAAGAAACAAAAACCAAAAACAAACAAGCAAACAAACAAACAAAACAGGATAAATCTAGAAGCTGAGTGCAAAGTAGAATACCAGTCTTAAGTCATAAGTGGTCTTAAGCTGTATTAATTTTGAGTATGAGGTCCAGTAAAAGTTTCAGTTTATTAGAATGTAAGATTTTTTTATCCCAATGCATTACCACAACAAATATCACTCCCAGTAATAGAAATCAAAGAGTATGGTGATATTTTATTTGTGCTGAAATGTGATTTTATTTGTATGTTAATAAATAAAGTTGCTTGTGGGTCAGAGGTAATAGCAAGCCATTTAGCAGAAGTCTGGCAGTGGTAGCACATGCCCTTAATCCCGATCACATGACAAGCAGAATCTCTATGCGTTCAAGGACACAGCCAACATGGAGACACACACCTTTAATCTCAAAACCAACCATAGACACCTGGAAGACTGTATAGACAGGCAGTGACAAGGAGGTCATGTGGTTGGGTTTACAACCAATAAGAAGGCAGAACAGAAAGTCAGTAAAAATATAGACACACAGGAAGTAGGTCTCTTTCGGAGGGGAAGGACGACAGTGACAGCAAGGGGTAAGAAGGTGGTCTTAGCTCTTGGTTGCTGCTCAATCTCTGGGCTTTTAACTCTGCATTTGGCTCTGTGTTTCTTATTTAATAAGACCGTTCAAAATTACATCTACAAAAGAGTATTTCTAAATTTCTAAAGAAAATATAGTTCTTTGTTGTAGGTAACAGGGTTTGCAGCTGTCTGAAACTGGTGATTACCATTCTTCTCAGGTAGCATGCAGTATCCTTTCTAACACCATGAATGAGGGGTGAAGCTTCCACGTTGGCACCAGCTAAAATTCTCCACGTTCCTTGACCTGAGCAAGTTGTGATTTCAACAAGTGTCTTACCTTCATGTAGTGATATTTTATTTGTGCTTTAATAAATAAAGCTTGCCTGGAAATCAGAGGAAATAGCAAGCCATTTTAAGTAAACAAATAAGTCGGGCAATGGTCGCACATGGCCTTAATCCAATCACTTGGCAGCAGAATCTCCGTGTGTTCAAGGCCACACTGCAAACACAGCTAAGATGTGAAGGCACATGCCTTAAATTCCAACACTAGTTAACCACTGAGGTCTGGAGGTCTGTACAGACAGACAGGAAGTGGCAGAGTTTGGTAGGAAGAGGAAGTGATATAGCTGAACACAGAGAGCAAATCAAATGGCAGAAGAGCAAGGCATATAGGCATGGGTAAAAAGGAAGTTGCAGCATTTGGAAACTGCAGAATTGGTGAGGTAAGTTTGCCTGGTGGCTTTCCCTATTTCCCTGATCTCTCTAAGACTTTCACCCCTGTATTTGGCTCCGTGTATTTTTACTTAATAAGACCACTTAGAAATCTGTCAACACCTTCAGCTTATGGAGAGTAAGTAACAGCCTCAGTATGGCCTTAGATGAATTCTTTCTCCTTCAATACAAGATGGAACTCATTCTTGGCACTGGAGGTTTTAATTGGTGGCATAAGACATCTAATTGGGACACTGCCTCCCATATTATTTGATGACTCTGCTTATATTCCTTTCATGTATGTGTTTATTTTAGGAAGCTTATGCATTAGCAGGTTTCTGTGTTGCTTATCAAAAGGTCTTTAGTTATAATAACATCCACATTTAAAAGCAAACATACAACATTTGTCATTTGAGCTCTGGGTTTCCTCATGTAGGATGACTGTGTTTAGCTCTATCTATTTACCTGAGAAATTCATAATTTCAATATCACTTTCTTTCTTCTTCCTTCCTTCTTTTTTTTGGTTTTTTGAGACAAGGTTTCTTTGTGTAGCCTTAGCTACCCTAAAAATACCTCTGTAGACAAGGCTGGCCTCAGACTCACAGAGATCCATCTGCTTCTGCCTCTGCCTGCAGATTGGTTGGATTAAAGGCATGTACCACTGCCATCTAGCTTTCACTTTTCCTAACAACTAAATAATATTCTGTTCTGTGAGTGTGCTACATTTTCACTATCCATTCTTCAGCTGATGGACAAGGGCTGTTTTCCAACTTATGTCTATTATGAACTGCAAGAGATCTTGCAGGATATGCTAGAGCAACAGTGCCACAAATATTATAGGAGTAACAAAATGTCTTTTTACTGATTTAAGGCCCGTTCCATGAGATGTAATCCATACAGGACACTTATAAAGTGGCTAGTAACCTTGGGCTAGATAGGTCATGGGCCTTGGGGTAAAACTACTACTATTATTCTGTCAAAAGGCAATAGTATTAACTGACCCATAATGTCGTAGTTTTGCACATATAAACCAGTGTATTGCTCAACCCTCATTAGAAAAGCTTCTTCCTGTAGTAGAAGGTAGTTAACAAAGAGATCTACAATTTCACAGTATGGAGTGGGTCTCTTTGGAGAACTCAGCCATAAATGGGATTTCTTTTTAAGCCCCCTCCTCCAAAACACAGAGATCTATGCAAAAGGTGAAACTGAAAGATCATAAGAGCCAGAGGTAGGTAATGGCTATAAGGAAACAGTCTTTGAGACACAACAGAACTGGTAGGCATATGAAATCACAGAGACTATGACAATATACAAAAGATCAGACCAGTTATAAATCAGACAAAATCTCAGCAGGGAAAATGGAAAGTATAAGCAAAGTCCCACCCCTACTTGAAATTGATACCTGCTTTGAAAGCAAAACTCATTTTTTTCCAGTAGAGTGTCACAGTGTACATTTACCACACTCCATGGCAGGCACCATGTATAAGAGTAGTCAGCCAACACAAAATAGGCTCCACGGATTTGTGTGTATGTGTGTATGAGTGTGGTTGTGTGTATACATTTGTTTTATTTTGGTCTTAATGATTTTCCATTTTACATCGGTTTTGTTTTTCTTTGTCCATTTTTCTCTGCCTTTTTTCATGTTCCTCTTGTTGTTCCTGATTAGTTTGTGTGTGTGTGTGTGTGTGTGTGTGTGTGTGTGTGTGTGTGTGTGTGTTTTCTGTGAGAGCAACAGAGAGTTGGAAGTAGACAGAGACAGACATGATGAACATGAAGTTGGTTTGCTAGGGATATGGGATGGATCTGGTTGGAGTTTGGGGAAAGAAAAGAAATTGATCAAAATGTATTTGATGGAAGATTTTTAACTGAATGTATTCTTAAAAGAAATATATATAGTTCAACTAATGGTAACTTATAAATCAACTAAGGGCATTTTCTGCTTCACTGGAGATATGTCAACAAGTTAAGTATGGATTTTGGTTGTTGCAACTTGTAAGTTGTAACTAGAATTTTATAGATGGAGCACTGCCAATCCAACATTAGGAATTTACTATCACACTGTGGAAAATCAATTCTGAAAAAAAATCATAACTTCTGTAAAAATTTTATTTGGATAATGTGTATGGAGAAATTATAGAGAAGTATAAATATCTGAGTAAAATGAAGACAAACAAGTCAAGACACAAAATACATATACCAAAGACCATGGTAATTTTGAATATTCCATCTTAGAAACACTTTTGAGTTCCAGATTCATATGTAAACTGACTTTTTACTTATATCTACCAATTGTAATATAATTTTAAAAGCAAATAAAGGATTCTTCAGTAATAGGTAATCTCATTTATTCATGTACTGACAACAAGACAATGTTAGTCTTTAAAAATCTATGATTACAGAAAATAGAAGGATAGTTCAGATTTGACCTGAAGACTGCCCTTGCAGAGCGCCTGAATTCTGTTCTCAGTCCCCATTTTAGCTTGGCTCCCAGCCACCTATAACTCAAGCTCTATGAGATAATGATGCTTACTCTGTCCTCCAACAGCACCTGCATTCACATGCACATAAACACATGAACAGATAGATAGAGGTAACTAAGTTTTTAGCAATAGGAGCATACATATGACATATAAGTTTATTATTTTCAAAAGTAACGCTTCAGAGGGAAGTCAATGTTATCAAAATCGAGTATAATTGCATCATGAAAAGACTACCTACACGTAAAGTTAATAAAATGTATAGAAATAAATCTACAACGATTTCAGAACTATATCTTTAGACCCAGTAGTTAATGTTGTGCAGGTTCCTCAGGGAAGAGGTATAGGGAACTGATACTATTTTTATCGGTTTGTTACTGTGTATAATATTCTATAGAGGATGCTCATTTGTAAGTACCAGTTGAACCAAAATTTTAACTCTGTTTTAAAAATCCTTTTTCCATTGTGGTTTATCAGTGTTTAAACATATATACGGAAAGATTATTATAGGTCACACACTCCTCTACAAAGCATAGCCTGAGCCACTCAAAGGAAACTGGAGAAAGAGAAACCCTAGTCAGAGTTGGCCATAATGTGTTTAACAAAATGAAACTGATTGCATGCTTTATTCTATGTCTCTGGTAATTAATGTATAATGAAAACCCTAAGAAAGTACAAACAATATGCTTTAAATGAATGGAAGACCCATGCTCATCTATATTTTATGTGTGTGTTGTGTTTATGTGAGTGTGCAATTATTCTACCTGTGCCCACACACTGAAGCCCAAATAGGACTTTCAAAGTCTTCTATTACCTCAATATAGGTTCTGCTTTTTAAACTGAAACTAGTGCTATAGGCAAGGCTAGGTATATAGTAAACTCTAGAGATCTGACTCTTTCTACCTACACAATCCTGGCTTGCAGAGGCACCCAGTCATTATGGCTTTTCTCTGTGAGTACTGGGAATTTGAATTAAGGTCCTCCTGCTTACAGACAAGTGTTCTTACTGAGACATGTTCCTATTACTCTTCTTTTTGAAGGAGATTCTTTTGCATTGACCCTTCAAGAATGTGTCTAGAAAAGCATATATTCTGATAGAGAACTACATTTATCCTGGATTTGTGGATTTTATATATGTGTATGTATACACAAACCCAGGGGAATTGAATCTTCTTGAAGTTTAAAATATTCTCATCTAAAAAACCAGGCATTGAATCCCTAGCATATTATTCTGTCTTTATTACGTCTTCAGTAATAAGAATATTTACATCATGTGTTCTGGTGTGATTAGAGACAGTAACAGTAAAATGCTTTGGTGACATTTGATTTCTGTTATGAGTTAGGACTTTCTCACTGGAATGCAGTTAAACTGCTTTCAAGGAGTGGTTTGTGCTAATTGGATGAAAACCTGAAAGGCAAGTAATCTTATGCTTCCAATCTAAGCTAGCAATGGGACTTACACCATATTTTTTTGCATACTTAGAGTGATTAGTAAATATTGAATTCTAATCATATTTTCACCTGTGATCCCTTGTGGGACATACACACCTTTATACATATATATGTATATATAGTTAAAACAATTTAAATGTCTTCCTCAGGTTTTTCTAACATTGAAATCTATCTCATCAGAAACTTCTAGAAAATTTTGGAATTTTATTCTAATCTGTCACCATCATCACATGTCAACAAAGTTCAACACCCCTTGTCATGAATCAGCTACACTGATGTTTAAATATGTTAAATTTGTTGCTCTTTTGGTATCTCCTTTTAAAAATAAAGACCAAACTATGACTCTCATATTTTTGCTAGCAACATGAAATAAATGTTCAAATTTGAGTGACAAGTTTGACATTTAAGTTGATAGACTAGTCTCAACATAGAATCAATGAAATTAATCAGGAAGCATGATAGTAGAGTATGATGTTTTATTGATAAGTGCTACCTGCATATAAAAATGATCATCTTTCTTTCACTAAGTTGGGAGTAAATTACAAAACAAAGTCATAATTTGAGGGCAAAATCTTAGAAAGACAAAAAGAAACAACATCTATTGTCTTATGTAAATGGTGTATATTAAAACACAGGAACAATTTCAATGATTGAACAAATTCTAAGACAAAAACTGTATTCCATTTCTTACTTTTCCCTTGCCACTCATACTCAATGTATTCATGAACATTAGCTTCTACATTTTTGTAACTGCTTGTCAAATGCAAGATGATAGGACAGAACAGAGAACCATAGTTATAAGACATTTGAGAACATGGAGATTTACTGGTTTGTTACATAAGAATGACACAAAGGAAGACACTCTTATAGGGAAGGTACAGCTCCTTATGGTAGGGTAAAAGTAAATACAAAACTGAATACCATTTCTCCGTAATTGGGTAATCCCCGTATCTTTCATGGGGTCCTGTTTTCCAGGTAGCCTCCCTGGGGATGTGAGTTGCAGTCCAGTCATCCTTGTTCCACATCTAGTATCCTCCTATGAGTGAGTACATACCATGTTTGTCTTTCTGAGTCTGGGTTACCTCACTCAGGATGATTTTTTTTTCTAGATCCATCCATTTGCCTGCAAACCTCATGATGTCATTGTTTTTCTCTGCTGAGTAGTATTCCATTGTGTATATGTACCACATTTTATTTATCCATTCTTCAGTTGAAGGGCATCTAGGTTGTTTCCAGGTTCTGGCTATTACAAACAATGCTGATATGAACATAGCTGAGCAAGTGCCCTTGTGGTATGATTGGGCATTCCTTGGGTATATGCCCAAGAGTGGTATAGCTGAATCTTGGGGGAGATGGATTCCCAATTTTCTAAGAAAGCGCCACATTGATTTCCAATGAAGGAGAAATGGATGAGATCTACATGAACAATCTGGACATGAGTGGGGGTAATGAAGGGCAAGGGTCGAGGGAAAGAGAGCTTGGGGGAGTGGGAGATCCCAGCTGGATCAACAACAGAGAAGGAGAACAAGGAATAGGAGACCATGGTAAATGAAGACCACATGAGAATAGGAAGAAGCAAAGTGCTAGAGAGGCCCACAGAAATCCACAAAGATACCCCCACAACAGACTGCTGGCAATGGTCGAGAGACAGCCCAAACTGACCTACTCTGGTGATGGGATGGCCAAACACCCTAATTGTCGTGCTAGAAACCCCATCCAATGACTGAAGGAACTAGATGCAGAGATCCACGGCTAGGCCCTGGGTGGAGCTCTGGGAGTCCAATTAGCAAGAATGAGGAGGGTTTATATGAGCAAGAATTGTTGAGACCAAGGTTGGATAAAGCACAGGGACAAATAGACAAACAAATGGAAACACATGAACTATGAACCAATGGCTGAGGGGTCCCCAACTGGATCAGGCCCTCTGAATGGGTGAGATAGTCGATTGGCTTGATCTGTTTGGGAGGCATCCAGGCAGTGGGACCCGGTCCTGTGCTCATTGTATGAGTTGGCTGTTTGAAACCTGGGGCTTGTACAGGGTCGCTTGGCTTTGCCTGGGAGGAGGGGACTGGTCTTGCCTGGACTGAGTCTACCAGGTTGATCTCAGTCTTCGGGAGAGGCTTTGCCCTGGATGAGGTGGGAATAAGAGGTGGGCTGGAGGAAAGGGGGGGCGGGAGGGGGGAGAACAAAGGAATACGTGGCTGATATGTAGAACTGAATTGTATTGTTAAATAAAATAAAATTAAATTTTAAAAAAAAACCTGAATACATTTTCAAAATCCACAAATACAATACAAAAACAATTTATTTCATTTTATGGCCCTTAAGAGCACGTTTCTAATGACTTTTTCCTATTAGGTTGGGTTGAACAACCTCTCTCCTCTCCTTCTGTCCCCAACTTTCCTACCATTCTTGCTGTACAGGTCACTGCCCAGTGTTCCCTCTTCTGCACTCAAATCTTATCATCTAATACTCTTCCTTTCTGTACAATAACTACCTACTTCCTCTTGACCAAATTCCAGATTCTTTCCTTCTATACCTACTCATCCCCCCACAAAGACCCCCCAACACACATGCACAGAGTGAATATAAGATGTTCATATTTTTGAACTTTGGTTAACTCAGTTAATATAATATTTCCTGGTTTCACCCATTTTTTTGTATATTTAATTTGCCTTTTCAGGTCTCAGTCTTGCAGTTGGCATAATGCCTTCTAGTTCACTCCATTTTTCAGCAAATGTTAGGAATTCATTCTTTCTTATGGCTGAATAGTAACTCATTTTTACACATATCCACTTTTTCTTAGTTCGTTCATCTACTCATGGGAGCCTAGGAAGAATCCACGCCTTAGCTCTTGGAGCTAGTGCATGAGAATAAGCATGATAATGCATGAGTACCTTTTGGTAGGCTGATTATGTTGGTGCTGTGGGATGGTCTGTATGTCAAATGTGTTGCTGATTGGTCAATAAATAAATCACTGATTGGTCAGTGGCCAGGCAGGAAGTATAGGCAGGACAAGGAGGAGAAAAAACGGGGAAGTGGAAGGCTGAGTCAGAGACACTGCCAGCCGCCATGATGAGAAACAACATGTAAAGATGCCGGTAAGCCATGAGCCATGTGGCAAGGTATAGATTAATGGAAATGGACTAATTTAAGCTGTAAGAACAGTTAGCAAAAAGCCTGCCATGGCCATACAGTTTGTAACCAATATAAGTCTCTGTGTTTACTTGGTCGGGTCTGAGTGGCTGTGGGACTGGCGGGTGAGAGAGATTTGTCCTGACTGTGGGCCAGGCAGGAAAACTCAAGCTACATGTTGGACTGTACTCCAGAAGATTACTAGGTAGATGACATCATAGAGTGTGTTTACTTTGTAGAGGAGCTTTCATGATGCTCTCCACTGCGACTGCACTAATTTGCAATCTAGCTGAGATTGCCTGAGTTTCTTCTTTCCCATCTCTTTGCTAGTAACTTCTTAATTTTAATTGTAATGAATATTTTAAGAATTATCTCATTGTAGTTTCCATTTGTGTTTCTGTGCTATTTAATAATATTGAATCCTTTTCATATATACATATTTATATGCTTTTGAGAAATATCTATGCACATCATGTGCCCGCTTTTAATTTTCTCAAAATTTTATACATGAGTACTATATAATAACTTCTACTTTCCCCCTCTCCTCTTCAACATCTCCCATATTCCCTCCATTCCCTCTCAAATCCATGAATTTTTCCTCTTTAACTACTATTGATACATCTACATATATACATACATAAATTTTATTAGGCATATATTTATATATACATATACATTATTAAAGAAATATAACCTGATTCGTACATGTAGTGTTGCTCACATGAATATATGTGCTTGGCGCTGACTACTTGGGATTGTTTAACCTATCAGAGGGTTCATCACTGGAAAAGACTCATTAATCTTATTTTTGAGATTTCATGGCTATAACTGCCCCATAGCACATAAAAGATAGAATGTCACGTAAGATATCCTAGTCTTCTGCTCCTTCTTCAATGATATTCCAGTGCCTTACGTATAGTAGCTTTATTGTAGATCTATCAATTGGGGTTAGGTACCACAAAGCCATTTTTCTCTACAATCTGACCAATTGTTGATTTTGGTAATGGTCTTTATTAATGAGGGATGAGTGCTAAAATTATTTGTCAGTATAAGAATATATTTTTGGAGGTTAGTTTAAAGTTTTAAAACAGCATCTGCTAGTGTTTTCCATAAAAATTCATGGGTAATTGGCTAGCTTTTCTACAGTGTACATGAATTCTTTTTCATTGAGAGGATCTTAATTACCAATAGATCTCTACTGGTTACTGCTTAGATATAAGTATTATTATTGCATCCATGGAGATATCTTTGCTGCATGTATTATTGCTAAGGCTTGTGGACTTTACAGCCAGGGAAGGACTATTGACTGCCTTTTTTCCCTTGGCAGATTGGATAGCAGCTCATTATACTATGAGAGCTAGTTGTCAAGGAAGATGCTTCCACAGCACTTATAACTGAATGTATGCAAGTCATGTGTCTGAGGTATGAGTTTTTGTCAACAATAGAGTCTTACATTTAAGAATCTGGGAAGCTACCAAGGTCAAGGACAATAACCTCTATTATTTTGGGAGTTTCTTGACCTTCTATACCCATAACTGGAAGGGAGGTTTCCCATGTGTTGTACTTTATTTTTCTGATAGTCTATAGCTTAGAGATCATTATCACCCCAAGTAGCCTAACATCATTGTTATATATATATATATATATATATATATATATATATATATATATATATATATATATACATATATATATATATATGTATATATATATACAGCAACAAGAAGACAATATGTTTTACAAGAAACTTGTAAAAAAAATTGACAACACATGTCATAAAAATAGAAGAGTTACTAGATACTTTATGAAAAAAAAGTTCCTAAAGACTGCAATACCTAGAAATAAATGATTTCTAGATATTCATTGCCTTCCAGAGTGGGTATACAATTAAGGAATACAGTGCAACACATTTATGAAGAATACGCTTTCCATTTTAGAGATTATTCACCAGGTAAAAGCAGACTTGCCATGACAACAAGGCTAACTATTTTAGTGTTTATAGAAATGGAAGTGGGTTGCTTTGAGTTTTCTGACAAGTTAAAACCTTAGAGAATGAGGCTAACTATATCAGACTTGACAATGATGGAATGGCAAGTAAAATAATCTATTGGCATTGGTTTAGACACAAATACCACAACTAAATAGACTTCAGGTAAGTAATTAATTAAAAGAAAAGAAGTCAACCTTGTGATACTAAAGATATTATGTAACTTATGTTCAAGTCTCATTTTCTTTATGTTAGTATTCAATATTTTTATTGGATAATAAGTGTGGTTGTTTGAATGCAATTCTTCCCCATAAGGAGTAGCACTATTAGGAGGTGTGGCTTTGTTGGAGAAAGTATGTCACTGGGGGGAGCAGGCTTTGAGGTTACCTATGCTCAGGATACCACCCAGTTTCTCAATTGACTTCCTGCTGCCTGAAAGATGTAGGACTCTCATTTATTACTCCAGTACCACATCTGTCTGCACACCACCATGCTCCCCACAATGAAAATAATGGACTGAACCTCTGAAACTGTAAGTATGACACCCCAATTAAATGATTTACTTTATAAGAGTTGCCATGGTTATGTTGTCTCTTCACAACAACAAAAAAACCTAACTAAGACAATAATTAAGCCAATGAGTTCACTTATTATTTTTTTACGGGAACCTTATTTTTGTGAACCAATAATATTGGTGAAATTATTAAGGCCACTCCACGTAGTTGAAAGGAGATTTATTTAATGGCGTAACTTACAAATTAAGGGATAGGTAGGTCGAAGGGTCTGGGGAAGGTGTATCGCAGTCCAGCGGTGTTCTCTCAAGCTCTGCTTGGCCCACCTCCACCGTCCAGGGCCCGGGAACTGAGTGAGAGCGCAGCCCATCGAGATCTCAGGTCTCCAGGTGCCTCCCTTGGCCCCGCCTTGTAGGTGTAACAGTTGCTGAAGTCTCAATGGGGATTGGAACTTCCAGATCAAAGCTGGAATGGCTACCCACTACACAATAATGTTTGCAAGAACATTGTTAGGACATTTTTTAAACTGGGGCATGTACATCTAACCAGTGGCTACAGAAGTGAAGAAAAATGACTCCCTTTAGGCACCAATTACCCATCAATAGTTCCTCTGGGGGGAAGGTGGCTCTGGGACACATAATGGTGTGTGGATGTTGATAAGCCCCATATTATAAAGGTAGTGGTCAGGAAACCATAGCTCTTGTGATTTATACAAAGAATTGATAGATTTGTGTTTTGAAGAAGGCTTTTCTAGTCTTGAATCCAGGCAGCACTTAACACTAAACTTAACTTTCTTTTTCACAATAGCAATATTCATACACACACACACACACACACACACACACACACACACACACACACACACACACACTTACTTCAGAAAATGAATGGCATAAGTTTTTCTAGTTCTGAGAAGGAAAAGATAAATAGTCCAGAAACTATCTGACAGGATAACTTGAAGTTGAGAAAGGAAGCACACCAATTTTGGCCTTAATAAAAACTTATTTTTTTCTCAAATGCATCATTTAATTTTTATGGGTGAGATTTAGGATATGAAAACTGTTAAGGAAGTATTCTACCTAACATATGAACTGAACATTATTTATATGTAGTATTCAATACTATTTTTGGTTCCAGGTGTCCACTAGACAGTTTGTACTGGTGGTTTGAATAAAAACAGCCCCATAGGCTGAGAGGGAGTGCCTCTGAGGATTAGGACACATGGCCTTGTTAGAGTAGGTATAGCCTTGTTAGTGCAAGTGTATCACTATGGGTGGGCTTTGAGATTTCAGAGTCTCAAACCAGGTCCAGTGCAACTCTTTCTGAGTGCTTCCTGCTCATCTGGATATAGAACTCTCAGCCACCTCTCCAGCATCATGTCTGCCTGTGTGCCACCATGCTTCCCGCCATGCTGATAATGGACTAAACCTCTGAAATGTAAGCCAGTCCCAACTAAATGTTCTCCTTTCTTTTTTTTTCTTTCATTTTTCTTTATTAAGAAATTTTCTACTCACTCCACATACTACCCACAGATCCCCCCTCCTCCATTCTCTCACCCCCCAGCACTCTTTACCAAGCCACCCTGCATCCCCACATCCCCCAAATCAAGGTCTCCCATGGGGAGTCAGCAGAGCCCAGCACACTGAGCCTAGGCAAGTCCAGGCCCCTCCCCACTGCACCAAGGCTGTGCAAGGTGTCACATCACAGGCACCAGGTTCCAGAAGCATGCCAATAGACCAGGGACAGATCCCAATCCCCCTGCCTGGGTGCCCCCCAAACAGTTTGAGCCAAACAACCGTCTTCCATATCCAGAGGGCCTAGTCCAGTCCCATAGGGGCTCCACAGCCACCGGTCCACAGTTCATGGGCTTCCACTAGTGTGGCCGGTCATCTCTGCATGTCCTCCTATCATGATCTCCAAGTCCCTCACCTGCAGAATCCCTCCTCTCTCTTATCAATTAGATTCCCAGAGCTCAGCCTGGTGCCTGGCCGTGGATCTCTGCATCTGCCTCCATCAGTCACTGGACAAAGGCTCTATGATGACAGCTAGGTTATTTGCTAGACTGGTCACCAGAGTAGATGGGTCCAGGCACCCTCTGGTCCACTGCCAGCAGACCCAGGTGGGGTCAACCTTGTGGATTCCTGAGAGCCTCCCCACCACCCTGCCTCTTCCTATTCCCATGATGTCCTTATCTATCATGGTATCTTCCTCCCGGCCCTCCCATTCTGTCCCTGTTCAAAAAACAATGATATCATAAAATTTGCAGGAAAATGGGTGGAACTAGAAAATATCATCTTGAGTGAGGTAACCCAGACTCAGAAGAACAAACATAGTATGTACTCACTCAAAAGTGGATACTAAATGTGAGGGAAGGGATGGCCAAACTGCAACCCACAACTCCAGCGAGGCTAGCTAACAGGGAAAGACCCTAGGAGGGACACATGGATGACCCTGTGAAGGAGAAGTGGATGAGATCTACATGAGTGGACTGGGTGTGGGGGGGTGGCAGAGGGCAAGGAATGGGGGATGAGAACATAGGGAAATGGGAAGGTCAAGCTGGAACAGGGAAATGTTCCCCTTTCTAAAGGTTTCTGTGATCATGGTGTCTATTCATAGCAGTAGAACATTGCATAAGAAAGAGTGTATCTTGCATAAATAAATAGAGTACTGTAAATGTTTATATATGCTTATATGGATACATGTATATATGCATATGTGCTATATATAACACACACATTGTTGTGTTCTTTCAAGAGTAAACCTATAAAGTCATATCTTTGTTTATGAAAAGTCATGAAATTTCAGCCGATGATTAATTTTGATGACAAATATAGAAGTTGTTACATTGAAATTATATTCACCTTCAGTAAAGATGCTGATATTAAGTTCTGGAAAAATTGTAATCCACAAAACAACAGGATCAAAACAATCAGCCTATTGCCTCTAGATTATAACAGCAATCTGCTTATTGTAATTATAAACAGGAAAAGCAAGTTCTACAGACTCTTAGGAGTACTTGTTTAATTTTACGAGCTATGTTTGGAAAATTAATAAAGGAAGGGGTTTAGCTTAGAAAAGAATAAGGCAGTTTATAAGCAAATATTAAAGATCACAGACATTTGCACTTGGGTAGGGTTAGAGAAACCAATTATCTTTTAGACCTTCAATATTAAGAAGTGCAACTTTAGGAAACTTTTAAAATTTAGAGCTAT
Organism: Peromyscus californicus insignis; assembly: GCF_007827085.1. Taxonomy (NCBI): domain Eukaryota; kingdom Metazoa; phylum Chordata; class Mammalia; order Rodentia; family Cricetidae; genus Peromyscus; species Peromyscus californicus. The sequence continues at coordinate 16,601,679 of NW_026294503.1, forward strand.
GTAAAGCACCTTGTCTGAATAAAGTAATAATTGACTCAGGAAACAGATCAGGTGCAGGGTGTGGACTCCCAAATTATCGTGCAGAAAGCCTCCAGGTAGCTGCTATTAACTTCAAAGGGAGGGAATGGGAGTAGAAAGAAAAAAAAATGATCTGGATTTAGAGACTTGGAAGGTCTAAAAACGATTGGGTGTGGTAATCAGAACAAGGCAAGGACTAAAAGCAAACACAACAGAAGCCAAGTCATTTTGAATGAATCCTATTAAAGAAAAATATTGGGTCTGGATTAATAAAGTCTTATATTTTCTAGTTTGAAAATCCCCCTAGGCCAGCTAGTTTCCAAGAGTAGTGGCAGGCTCTGAATATTCCATGGATCTGGGTTGAGATTAGCCACCAAGAAAAACACACGTCACTAATGACCAAAGGAAATGATGAACAAGTGGAAACTCATCAGAAGGCATTTTGGGGAAGTCTAAGGTGTTCCTTTGGGTTACCTTAGTGGACGAGTTATAGGACATGTACAGGTTCAAGATAGGAACATTCTCCATGTATTCTCAATGTTATTTCATACTCCTTATGGATTCATGTTTATAATAAATTTTCCTATGATGACAACTGCATGGACCTCTACTGAGCTCCTCTGCTGTCCATTGGTTTTGCATTAGTGTTTGTCTGTGGGAACTAAAGAGGCTGAAAAAAAAATGCTACTCATGCTTTTAAGTTGCTTGTCAAATATGATACATATTGCATATATAATGTATTTATATACATAAAATATTTACATGCCACATTAATATATAAATGTAGGGGATGATACAAAATCCCAGAGATAATAAGCTTTGAGTTGGAAGTGGTGAGTCCTTAGGATGATGTTCATTTCTATTGGAACATTGGTATGTGTGCCCTGTGTATGGGAAAATTGTTGCATAATTTATTATCAAAGGAAAACATGGATACAAAATGTTATCAGTTCCACCTACCAATTTATTTTGATTCTTACATTAATAACAATGCATTTTGTTTAAAATGAACCTAGGTCCTACTTCAGGATTACAGGAGAAAGTTACACTTTCCTATTCCAAATTCTTATTTCTTGCTCTCTTTTCCATATCTTCACACTCTAAAGCAACATAATCTGAAACAGCAGAAACTCGTAGATGAAGGAACCCCATCCCTTCAACTCATTACTCAGAGAAAGCTGCTCAAGAGAGTCACCTCAGTCGGATAGCTTCAATCAGCCCTTTGTGTGTGAGAGACACATGCACAGTTCGATGGAGTCGAAGTATCAAAGCAGAAAACCTGTTATTAAGGCAGTAACTTAAGTATAATAACTAATATTAAAAATCACGATTTGCCATTGTTTGGCAATGGTCTCCAGAGCTCAGACAGACCTTATATTGCCTGTTCTCATTAAAATCTTCTTAGTGTTATTTCTTTGCCACAAATTTCTTATGTTGTACACATTCAAAATTTTTTTTTTTTTACCATATTGGCAATTTTTCACACTTCAGTCCTTTACCTGACTTCCTTACTTCAGATATTGGATACATTATTTGCTTTTATTTTTAACTTATTTTTCTGAATCACTTTTTATTCTATACTCATGTGGATATCAGCATTAGAAGGTGTAGTTCCCTAAATGTTTCTCAACTGAGGAATGGATAAAGAAAATGCGGTACATTTACACAATGGAGTATTGCTCAGCTGTTAAAAAAAAAAGACACCAGGAACTTCTCAGGCAAATGAATGGAACTGGAAGTCATCTTGAGAGAGGTAACGCAGACCCAGAAAGGCAGTAACTTATAAGTGGATAGTATCAGTAAAAGTAAAGGAAAGCAATGCTATAATCCAAAGACCCAGAGAGACTAGGTAACAAGGAGGGTTCATGGAGGAACATCTAGATCACCCTGGGAAGGGGAAATAGAAGAGATTCTGTGAGTGGACTGAGGGCAGGTGGGGGGCACGGAGGGTTACAGTGCTGAGGGGGACTGCTGGGGGTCAGGCAGAAGCCTGGTGAAGGGGAATCTCCCAGGAGTCTACAGGGAGGACCCCAACCTAGATTTCTAGCAATAGTGTATAAGTAGCCTGAACTGGCTGTCTCCTGTAACCAGATTGACGCCTGACCCAATTGTCATCAGAGAGGCACCATCTAGCAACTAATGGAAACAGTTTCAGAGAGCCACAGCCAAACATGATAAGTTCGGGAATCCTGCAGAAGAGGAGGAGAAAGGAGTGGACTAGCCAGGGAAGTTAAGGACATCACAGGAAGGCTCACAAAATAAACTAACCTGGGCTCATAGGGGCTCATAGTGACTGAACAGGGCAACCAGGGAGCCTGCATAAGACTGACCTAGGCACTCTGCATATACGTTACAGTTGTGTATCTTCGTCCTCATGTGGTACCCGTAACAGTGGGAACAGGGACTGTCTCCAACTCTTTTACAGGTCTTTAGGACCCTACCCCTCATTATGGGTCGCCTGGCCCAGCCTTAATACATGGGGAGGTGCTTAATTTCTTACTGGAAATTGATATGTTTTATTGATACTCATGGGAGACCTGCACTTTCCTGGGTGGAGAAGAAAGAGGAGAAGATTGGAGAGAGGAACTGGGAGGGGATGGTAGGGGGAGGCTGAAGCCTGGATGTAAAATAAATAGATGAAAAAAAAAAAGAGTGATTCTGCATTTGGTTCCCCTGTTCCAGACTGTTTAACATATCTCCTTGTTCTTTTCCCTTGCCCGTTTAACTGCCATCCTCTCCTGATAATTCCCTTACGCGCACGCCTTTAATCCCAGCACTCGGGAGGCAGAGCCAGGCGGATTGCTGTGAGTTCAAGGCCAGCCTGGGCTACCAAGTGAGTTCCAGGAAAGGCGCAAAGCTACACAGAGAAACCCTGTCTCGAAAAACCAAAAAAAAAATAAAAAAATAAAAAAATAAAAAGAAAAGAAAGAAAGAGAGAGAGAAAGAAAGAAAGAAAGAGAGGAAAGAAAAAGGGAAAGAAAGGAAATCAATTCCCCTCATTGGAGCTATTTTTCTTTTTTTCAAAAAACTGAAATCTGAAAGTATAAATAAACAAAACACACATTCAGGGTATTTTATTAATCTCCCTGTAAATTTACACTTACCATGATCCCCTTTCCCACCTCAGTGAAGGATGATTCTTTAGCTTAGCAATTTCATAGCTTAGCACTTTGTGGCCTCCTTCACCATCTGTCTCATGCTTCCCACTTTGAGCTTGTCTTCATTTTCTCCTTAATGTTTCTTTTAAAAGATTCACTTCATTTGGTCAGATCTACTCAATATAATTTTCATGGCAACTTATGGATGAAAGAGTTTGGGTGGGATTCTAGTTAAAGAGGGTGAGTCCATGGCCATCATGCAATGATTATGGCAACAGACAGGCAAGTATGGTGGTAGAACAGTAGCTGAAAGCATTCATCTGATCTACAATCTCAAAGAAAATATCATGATCTTTTGAAAACTCAAAGCCTTCCCCTAGTAGCACATCTCCCCCAACAAGGCATACCTCCTAATCCTTCCCAAATAGTTTGACCAACTAGGCACCAAACTTTCAAATGTATGAACCTAAGGTGGCCATCCTCATCCAAACCTCCACATTAGCCAAACAAACATTTGTTGAGTCGAGTTGTGAGCTCTATGGAGTTATTGAAAAACATGAAATAACAATGAGTCATTGAAAAACAAAAACCATGCCTTCATGTGTATTGAGATGAATAAAATACAGAACGTCAAAGGGTAATGTAATAGAAAAACAGAGATGAAAAAGGATTAAAAGCTGGAAATTCTTAGGTTTTGTGAATCTTAAAGAGATGAGATCATTTTTTAAATGACTTTATAAAAAAGTCATCATGGATAAGATGATGTGAGAGCAAAAGTTTAGAAGGATCAAATTATACTCCTGTAGGTATAAGAATTTGCTGTAGACCTTATTGCTTTTTTTCTAAATGAGATGTAAACACATTAGTGGGTTCAAAGAATGAAAGTAACATAGTTTCAATTTGTTACATAAAGAAATAATCAGGACCATAGTGAGAATCAATCTTGGCAACTATCAGTTTAATTTTATAAATCAGCTTCAAGATATTTTCATTAATCCAGGAAAACATTAAGGCTTGAATGATGAGAGCTGCCAGAGCTGGCAACTAAGGAATATCCAAAGTGGGAGAAATAGTTTTTCCCATGAAAGAGCACACCAATTCATTATCCAATACCAAATGTTCAGCCCTGATACACATATGCAAGTAGTATGATACAGTCTGAACATGTTAGTTAGGAACAACAATTAATGAAAAAAGAGGCTATAAATTTGAAAGATAGAATGAAAGGGTTTATAGGAAGTTTTGGAGGTAGATGAAGGAAGGGGAGAAGTGATGCAGTTATAGTATAATCTCAAAAAATAAAGAAAAAAGATATATCTGTTTATTAAGATGGATAAAACAGGATGGGGAGATTATTTCCAAACAAAATAGCTTAAATCGCTAGTAGACACACACTGAAATATCGTGTACAAATACATTTCCAAGACTTTAATTAAGAGTTAAACTTTAAGTAGCTGATGAAAACACATAATAGGGGAATGTAGGTGGAGTAGAAATGATGCAAGAGATGGATTTTGTGCACCTAAACGTTAAAAGAGGATTAAGGGGTCAGGAAGTAGCATGCTTAATGAGACTGAGTATAAAAAGGAGGAAGAAATAACTCCCGTGATAACGCGAAGGTTATATGAGGTCAACTGAAAAGTTCACTTTGCTTAGTTGGAAATGTCATGTCAGGCTTCTACACTGATAGCAATTAATGAGAGAAGAAAGAAAAACAAAAAAGAATGGAAAGATAGATGGAAATGATGGAGCAATACTTACTTATAGGAGGGAAAAAATGAAAATGTGAAGATTAAATTAAGATTTTGGATTTAGATTAGAATATAAATAATTCATCAGAGTAATAGCAGGGACATAAGTGCATTGTGTAAGTGACTGGGCTACAAGCAGTGTAGAGGCTAGTGGAAGTGCTTTTTGGTAAGGTCATTTGTAGACAAGTGTTTTCAGATACATCTTTGGGTTGGCAGGAATGTAATTAAGAAAGTGGTCCCAAGAGAAAAATGGTGAGAGTTAAGAAGGGGAACAGAGAGCATCCCAGCAAGTGCACGCTGTTGGCAGTGTTCCCAAAACCACTTCAGGGTGATCCAACAGGGGAATGCTGGAGGGCAGACTTTACTCCACAATTTCTGATGGTGTAAGCATAATGTGTCTGCTCTTTATACTGCTTTTATATTTTCTTTCTGTTGTTTCTATTGGCAAAATTGCATGGGCTTTTATTTTTTTAGCAATGTTAGCAAAATACAAAGGTTAGCACTTAGTAGCTCTGTGCATAGCCAACGGCAGAAACAAGCCATTCATTTGGCTGCTGCTGATGCATATGGTTCCAGAAGTAATATGGGGCTGATCTGGCAGATGCAATGGCAGCTTCCCAGACATGAAACAGCAGCAGCTCTTCTCTTTGCCTGAAAGCTAAACTTGGACTCTGTCTTCCAAGCCCATCCAGTGGCAGTATGAGACTTTAAGAAAAGAAACCACCTATGCTTACCTTGATTGAAATACTCCGTTTCTTAACATATAAAATGGTATCAATAGAGAAGTTCCTAAGGCAAATCCACTGTACTAGAAAGTACATAAACAAAAACTGAGTTTCTCAGATCACATGTATGCTTATTATGTAAAAATGTTATGTTATGTAGCTAAAAAAAATCTTTAGGGGACCAAAACATGAGGAAACTGGGATGTGTCTTGACCACACAATTTGGAGATGAATGGCAGAGCAGCTAGTTATATTCTAGGGATTAAGTACTTGATCAAGACTTGAAATTCAACTCAAGAAGTGACTCAGTGATAGAACTGACTCAGAAGAGTAGTGTAGAGAAAATAAGAAAGGATGCTGAAGGTCTGTAGAGGAAACAGACTGAAATTCTGGAATGAAAGAATCAATCAAATAAAATTTTATATATAAAAAAAATCCACAGTGGAAAGCACCATAAATATACAGCACCAAATGTTTTGAGAAAATCAAACTTACTTCAGTCACAATGGTTATGTTCTGAAGAACAAATGACAACACATTCCAGTGTGGGTGTGGGAAGAGAACAATTATTCACTGTATTTACTATTGGCTGGGACCCAAACTGGTGCAGTCACTGTGGAAATTGGTTTAGAGGTTTTTTTCCAAGAGTTAACATAGATACATCCTATAAGCCAACCACACCTCTACTGTACATATTCTTAGAAGATGCTACGTCATACTATAGAGACACTTCCTTATACACATTCATAGCTTCCCTCTTCACAATAGCTAGGAAATAGACACATTCTAGATGTCAGTCATCCATTGAGGAATGAATAATGAAAACGTGCTTCATATACAGAATGGAAGATTATTCAGCAGTAAAAATAAAAAGATGAAATTCACAGGTAAATCATTAGAACTGAAAATAATCATTCTGAGTAGGTAACTCTAAGTCAGAAAGACAAACCCACTGTGTTCTCTCTCTCATAGATAAATGCTAGCTTTGAATCTTTAGGTATATGTGTTCAAATTGGAGTACCCAGAAAAGGGAAGAATCTAGGAAGGGGTCATGGGGGGATTTCAAGGGAAACAGGATAGAACACAAGGGTCTGAAGGGGAGAAGAGGAATAATGAAATATAATATTTAAATAATGAAAATTTAAAGTTTAAAATGGGTTGAGGATGAGAGCACACTTCACTGTTAGAAACAAACAAACTAGGAACAAACAATCAAAGAACAGAAGCCATCCTAGCAAGTAAAAGGGGAGTGAAAGTAGACAGTTCTGAAGATTTTACGAGAACTGATCTAAAGTTGCTGTATAGAGCCAAGGAGTCAAAAGCAGCATGGATCCAGGATGGAGGTCAGTGGGGATGTCTGGAAAGCACAGAAAATTAGTCCACACAAAGAAAGACACACGATTTTTGAAAAAGGTGTCAAAAGCACGCAACAGGTGGTTCTGGAAAACCTGTAGAAGAACCAAACTCATTCTACCTCTCTCACACTGCACAACAACCAATTTTTAATGGATCAAGGACTTGAATGTTAGGCCTTAAATTTTGAAACAACTTCATGAAAACAAGGAAAGGCTTCATGTTATATAAATAGGCAGCAACTTCTTAAAAAGACTCTGATAATGAAGGAAATAGTATCAAGAATTAACAAAAGGGATTCCATAAAATTTCTAAAACATTTCTGTGCAGTACATGGAAATCCATACATACATTTCTGATAAAAACTGGAAATAGGAGTACACCACTGGTTATCACACGCTTTGTTTTATAACTGAAGGTCTCTAGTGAACATACTCTAGACATTCTTACAAATCCATGTTTATCACTGTCCTATTCACAGTCATCAGAAAATAATGGTTAGCCTCATATCCACCAGCAGATGATTGAATAATGGAATGTTATTGTGAACAAAGATGATAATTTTGTTTTGCATATAAAAATGGCTATAATGGTCATTCATGATCTTAAGCAAAATAAGCCTGTTTCAGAAATAAAAATACCGTATTTCCTTTCATGTGAAGCATCTAGATTTTCATTTATATGTGAATGAGTTCATAGGTCGTGAAATTAGACATGGGGTCATCAGGGAAGAAGAGGAAGGAATGGGAAAATGGAAAGTGAAAGTAACAGTGGATGTGACTGTTGCTTGAGTTTTCCTGCCTGGCCCACAGTCAGGACAAATCTCTATCACCACCTGCCAGTCCCACAGTCGTCAGACCCAACCAAGTAAACACAGAGACTTATATTGGTTACAAACTGTATGGCCGTGGCAGGCTTCTTGCTAACTGTTCTTACAGCTTAAATTAATCCATTTCCATTAATCTATACCTTGCCACATGGCTCGTGGCTTACCGGCATCTTCACATGCTGTTTGCCATCGTGGCGGCTGGTAGTGTCTCTCTCACTCAGCCTTCCACTTCCCAGCTTTATTCTCCTCCTTGTCCCGCCTATACTTCCTGCCTAGCCACTGACCAATCAGTGATTTATTTATTGACCAATCAGTAACACATTTGACATACAGACCACCCCACAGCATGTGACACAAAAGCATAGTAGTTGTAACTGAAAGGAAAAGAAACTGAGGGACGTGGATAGGAAAGGACAATGGGGGAAGGAGATGAATAAAAAATGATGTGTGCATAAAAAGTGACAAAATGAAGCCCACACGCACATGCGCTATATTTTTAAAATTAACACATAAATACAATAACGTACATCTGTACAAGCTGGTATAAGTTCATTAATTGTCCTATTACTTTTATTTATGAAATGCTTTATGTTATCAACTAATGAATAGAATAGTGGTAACTACTAGTGATGCTATTGATACCTTTATAAAAATATAGTTACTTGAACAACTATGATTCTGCCATGATGTATGCTGTCAATGTTCAGTTAATATTTTCACTTTATCATAGAAAATAGCAGTAGAAACTCTACATGATTTTAATTTTAGATTCTCTAAGATTAGGTGTTAGATTTCACTAGATTTTATAGTTCTTTTTTTAAGCAATTTTGTGTACTTAAAACTCTAAATTGAATGTAAGACTTTATGAAAAGTCCTACAATAGGAGACACAGTGTGCTCATAATGTGATATTTTTATTAATTTTCTTAAAAATATAAAAATAAACGATGCTAGCTAATTACAAGAAAAGGCTGTTTGTATTTTTCTTTCTTAAACTAGAATGCAGTAGGATTGAAATCCCTCAAGGAGGTGTAAGCGTCTAAAGAAAGTAGGCAAATTTCTATGGAAACAAGTTTTAGCTCCAGGGAAAGTCATAAATTAGAGTGTTTTGTAGAAAGACTTGGATATTTGCAGCACACAGCTGTCAGATTACCTAGCTAGCTAATTTTTTGAGGTTTTTATTTCTGTTAAAATTACTCCACACTTTCTGTTTATTTCATGTGTTTTAGGTTCCTGTTCTTTAGATCATTCTTATTAGCAATGAGGAATTTTAGGGCAACTTTATTTTAAAACACAAAACTCTGTTTGCAGCAAAAAGTTAATATTTCTTCCTTCAATTTTTCTTCTACAGTTCAATGGCTGTAAATCAGTTTTAAAATATTAACAGTATAAAGACTTTTAAAAAATAGACAGACAATCCCATCTAAAACTGGCAAGTTGCACAAAATCTTTAATATTAAAAAATTATCTTCATAAGTGTCTATACCTTATAGATAATGTCTACATGTGCTTGCGATTTTATGATCTGTTTATGGTACCAAAATGTCTTAAGAATAAATGACCACATTCATTATAAAAAGGTAACAGGTAACTTTTTTCATTTGTAGTGGGCATATTTTCATTAAGTTTCAGAATATTGGAGATGGCAGTTGCCACCAAGACTAGTTTGCAACAGTCACAGAACTACTTAATTAGTTTGTCTTGTAAAAGATATTAGTCATATAGATTAGGTTTCCATTAAGCTGTTTGGTTGAATTACCTGTGGAGATGCATCTCTGACATTTGAACTACTGCAATGCTTATTTATAACTGATTGAATTGAATTCTGCTTTGATAGAGCTACTTTTTTTTGTTTTGTTTTGTTTTGTTTGCATTGGCCAATTCCTAATGAGATACTATGTATCTAAAGTTATTAACATTTTTCCAAGGAACGTTTAACATCCAAGTAAAATTAAAAGGAAGTTTTCTATTGCTAACAAGAAGAGTGCCACACGTTATTACAAAATCAGTTACTAAGCCCAAACCTCTGAAATAGTAAATTACAGACCACTAAGGCATTCTTTATTTTTTCATCATGATTAACAGTAATTTAAGGAAACGAAATAGTAATGCTATTGAATATTAAAACTAAAAACCAAGGAAATTCAAACAAGTGTAGAGGGTGCAGAGGAACAGTGGCAAAACAAATATATGATTCAAACATGAATATTTAGTTGTCTAGGATAAATAGGTTAAGCTAGTAAGGGACAAGGCTGAGTGAAAGTACGTTAGAACCAAGTAAGAGCAAAGCAAATAGAGAAGTGACAGACAGAGGCAGAGAAAGACTGAAAAGGAAAATAAGAACCTGTTCCTTAAATCCCATGTGTTTGGTAAAATATTCCCTATAACTTTCCAATAATTGTCTACCAGATGAAATAGCTCTCAAAATTGCTACTATACTACATCCTTCTTAAAAAGCATAGAAACAATAGGATGCCTTTCTCAATTATTTGACCTCCAGTGACATCTGAATAAGAAATAATGGTGTTGGCACACCCAACATGGCCTTGTGTCACCTGAAATTTCCCCCAAGACCCAGCTCTTTATCTTTTACCCCATGTGGTTCCTTGCTTTTTTTCTCTTTTCCCAACAATGATGGTTAAATATGATCTTCTTTATTGACACACATTAGTATTAGTACATAGCAATTTTTGTGTATATTACTTCTACCTAATTTCTTTTGTTCCTACTCTCACACAGTCTGCCTTACACTAAATTTTCTTTATATACAAAGTTAATAATCTTTTTCTGAAGGTTATATTTTTATACTAAAGTACTGTAACCATCCTATTTAGCATTTTCATAACAAATTCAGAGCTTTGCAGTATACCACAAACAACCTACCTTTAGCCCATTACACACTGAAAATAACCAGACTTCCATCATATAAGGAAATGTCAAGTTAAAGTTAAAGTTATTTTCTTTAGTTATCTGCTGTGTTTCATCCTAAGCCTGAAGATGTTCATGCTCATGATGCTGGATGGTGCACTTAGGACCCATTCTGGATCTGAGTACTGCTCATGTATCTTTGCTCCAATAAGCACCGTGAAAGTTAATTTGTCTACAGTTCTGCTTTCAACAGACATTATGTAGACTAGGCCGTAGTGGTAAACTGTTATCTCTGTGAAAAAGAGAATGTCACTGGTTCCAAATTTGTAAAACTTTAAAAATAAATGGATAATACAATGCTGCTCCAGATTTCTTGGCGCTTGCCAGCTCTGGTACATCTGTGACATCTATTCACTCTGAGATCTGTTCATAGTGCTTCATTTGCATAAGTACTTAGAAGTCGACATCAAGGGATTCTGAAAAAAGTAGATAAAGTTAATCTGATTCCAAATAGTCTTGATATGAGAAAGGCATTTAGAAAGCAGACTGCACAGGTGCTGTGAGATCCAACATAAAGCCTGTTTAGAGTTTCTTTGAAAGCAAACTCACGCATAGCACCTCCAAGCACACAAATTTCCAGTTCTACAGTTTCTTTTTAACAGTAATTAAAAACATGAGCCCCAGACAGGTATGGTGATAAATGCCTTTAATTCCAGCACTCTGGAAGCAGAAGCAGGTGGAACTCTCCAGGACCGCCTAGTCTACATAGTGAGTTCCAGGACAGCTAGTGCTACATAGAAAGACTCTATCTCAAACGTCAATAACAACAAAATGAGTTCAAATTATTATTTTCATTTATTCTGAAAAGAACCATCCTGATACTTCCGTACATAAGCTTAACTATCAGTTGTTGAATTTTAAGAGGCAAGTATTTTTCTCAAATTCTAGAGACTCAAATTGCCTTTAAGAATATGAAAAATAGTTCCCTTTTTATTATATATTCCTCCTTTTTTAAAGTTTTGCTTGTTTGGGAGTTTTATTATACTCTTTTTCCTTCTCTTGCAAATAGTAATTAAGAGTGTGAATACAAAATGGAAAAAAACAAACACAAGTCTTTTTCTTTGTAAATTAGCCTAAGAAAAAAGCATTTGAAATTATATAAAAATTATCCATAGCATAGAAAAGGAAAATGTAATTTATCAGTCAGACAATATGATCAAGACAAATTTCATGCTAATGGATACAACATAGAAGGTTAGATGTGGGCAAATTCACCACAAGTGTATTAGTAATGCCAATATGGAGAATTTAGACTGCTAATCACAAAGATATATGTACTAGAAAGCTGTCATTTTCTTTAGATTTAGGGGAACTAATAGGAAATGGGGTGGGTAATAGATGCCCAAAGCTTTGGACATCTGTTGAGAATTTAACTCTTGTGGGAGACATGTTGACTGTGGAAAGAAGTAAGAAAGACCTCAATTTCTCATACACTTCCACTTCTGAATTTCTAATAGGCCATTGGCTTGCCAAATTCTACTGGGAGCATTCTGGAAAGAAATGTGAAAAATAAAATTTCAAGAATGAGAGTCTTGAAATTCACATTGAACCAAGGGAAGAGCACAAAATGGTTGTGAAATCTAAAAATCCTACTAGGCAATAAAATATATTAAAAAACTAATCACTATTATGAAGTTTCATGAAAAGATGGGAAAAGAAAATTTTGAAAAAGATAACATTTCATCCAGATGCTTGAGAACAGAAGGTAGATATTGACCATTGCTTTCTAGTTTTAAAATCATATTTCACAGAACCAAAATTATTATAAAATTAAAGGCAAGAACCAATCAGCATTTAACACATACTTATATACACCTTGTTACTACTAGCAAGACAACTCATTTTCTATTGAGCCACTAGTCATTAAAAAAGAAAAGATAGAAAGTGAGAATGAAGACAAAGACTGTGATTCTCTCAAAATTTCTTTATGTGTTTGTTATAGATATTTATAGGACATACATACATCTTTGACTTCTTTCCTGGGTCACCAAAGCATGATCACTCTATGTCCTAATCTGTGATTTTTCTTTGTATGGCTTCTAATTAGTCTGAAATTTTGGCTCTCAATTTTTGTTGTTTCTCTTAGAAAATAAAAGCTAATAAAAATATACTAACTTCTACCTTTTTAAGCTACTTGCTTCTTGCTGTGGCATCTCAAATATAGGTAGCAACTACAAGGGAATGTGTTCAGTAATAAATAGTAAATCTTAAAGTATAGGTAATTTTAACTTGAAACCATGCTCACTTAGAGATGACAAAGCTTTGTATCCAGTTCCCATACAGACTTATTTAAATAGATGGTTTTAGTACAATTTATCAGTCTTTCCAGCAATCGTCAATAGATTGCAGACCATCAAGTCCAATAAATTAAAGCAGGAAAGGTGAATTCATGTTAATATATAATCAGAATATGGAAATTCTTTATGTATTGCACCATGCTTTTACTTGCAGATAATTGATTCCAAAGTATTTATAAATTGCCTTTTTTAAAAAAATCCTAGCTGTTCTGTCAACAGTGAGTGACTTGTCTAAAACACAGATAATAGTACAGTAGGGGACAACAGGTCACATAGTCAAAAACTGTTCTCTTCATGAACCATATCCCCATTTGATGCACAAAGCACAATGCAATTAACACATTTTCTAGAAATTTCATCAATGCCATTCAGTTGCTCTCTCCTCAAAAACAGAAAGGTGCACAAAGGCTCTTACCCTCTCTTCCATCAGTGAAAGGGGAAGTTTATTTAGATGATACATTTATCAGCTTTACGAGTATGAAATGAAGGGATAAAGAATGAAGGATAATTGACAAATGGTCTTAACAGCAATGAGGATGTATTTCTTTTCAAGTACTTTACCATGACCATAAAAATCATAAACCTTTTACCCCAAATTGAGTCTTATAAAATAGAGAACATATGGCATTTTGCTGTGGGATGTTCTGTATGGCAAATGTGTTGCTAATTAGTCAATAAATAAAACACTGATTGGCCATTGGCTAGGCAGGAAGTGTAGGCGGGGCAAAGAGGAGAATAAAGCTGGGAAGTAGAAGGCTGAGTCAGAGAGACACTGCCAGCCGCCACGATGACAAGCCGCATGTGAAGATGCCGGTAAGCCACGAGCCATGTGGCAAGGTATAGATTAATGGAAATGGATTAATTAAAGCTGTAAGAACAGTTAGCAAGAAGCCTGCCACGGCCATACAGTTTGAAACCAATATAAGTCTCTGTGTTTACTTGGTCGGGTCTGAGAGGCTGTGGGACTGGCAGGTGAGAGAGATGTGTCCTGACTGTGGGCCAGGCAGGAAAACTCCAGCTACAGCATTTAGCTTGAAAGAAGCTATTTGATAATATTTTTGCACAGTTTAGACAAGGTTGGAAGAAACTGGTGTTGAAACATTGCTACTTTCCATTTAGAAAAAAAAAGGAAACAGGCAATTAAGATAGAAATCAAACATTCAATAAACACAATTAGAATATTGATTTTTGAAATAGGAACTATTAATGTTTTTCAAAATCAAAACTAATTCTTTAGAAAGAAGGGTAAAGATGAGAGGTACTTGTATATTTTAGAATATTTAGACTATTTTAATTATTTACTTTATTTTTTTTTATATTGAAGACACAAGGGCACAAACCTTCAATGTATGGCTAGAAGGCCTTGTGTATGTATACATACATATAACAAAAAGCCATTGAATGAATATATACATCCTGCCAATTTTCCCCTCTTTATTGCTACCATCAGTATACCACCTGCATGCCTAACTCTTCCTCTGATATTTATCATCAATGATCAGCTTTGTTTGTTCTCAAATTCAATAAATTCCAAAGTAAAGAATGATTTATATTCTGCTATTGTTGAGATAATTATATACACATATACACAATACATACACACTATCCAAATTTATTACATTGATTGCATTATATTAAATGAGTTGTTGCATATAGATATCAATCATTCAGATGATTTTCATAAATGTCAGAGAATTACACATATTATCTATTTTATTGTTACAATTGCCCAAGTTTTTATATGTATGCTAGTTTTAGTTTGTTTACTTTATTATTTGCTGAAGGTTTTTATTAAAATTCCTAACTTCCTTTGAAAGTTTGCTCTTTTCTGTTCTGTTTTCATTTCACATATTTTGACATTATGCAATGTACAAGCATTTAGGATCATTACATATCCCTGGCAGAATGATGTTTTCATGATGCAATAATATTCCTCTTTGTAGTTAGAAATTTTCTGCTCTCTACTTTACAAGGTAATAACATGATCCCTTTCAGTTTCATATGATTTGATTTGTTTTAAGTAATATTTTCTTTGTGTGTTTTTTTCCATTCAGTAAGTCTTCAGTTTCCAAACTGAATTTCACTTGGGTTTCTGATATATGACATATTGACTGTATTTTGTATCTTTGTCAACATTTTCAATAACCTATTAAATTCCCATGTTAGTGACTTGGTGTCTTAGTTAGGATCCCTATTGCTGTGAAGAGACACCCTATCCATGGCAAATCTTATAAGGAAAACATTTAATTGAGGGGGATTGATTACAGTTTCAAAGATTCAGTATGGCTAGAAGGTTTCTCCAATCCTGAGTTCCCCAGGTCCTACCCAGCCCCAGTCCTGCAGCCCCTTATAAAATAATCACTCAGAGACTTAATATTATGTACAAACTGTGTGGCCTCTGACAAGTTTCTTGCTAGCTAGCTCTTATAACTTAACCCATTTCTATTAATCTGTCAGTTGCCACGTGGCCATGCATTACCGGTACTTTCACACCTTGACTCTCCTATCGGTGCTGGCGTTTTCCAAGACTCCACCTTTTTCCTTCCTTTCTCTCTCCTTGGATTTCCTGCCTGCCTCTTAGCTGCCTTGCCATAGGCCAAGAACTTATTTATTGACCAATGGAAACAACATGTATTCACAGCATGCAGAAAGACATCCTTAGCAGTTTAGTCCATTATCATCATGATGGGGAGCGTGATGGTGTGTAGGCAGATGTGGTGCTGGAGTAGCTGCAAGTCCTACATCTTTTGGGCAAAAGGAAGTTGAATGACACTCACATTGAAGGAAACTTCAGCAAAGATACCTCAAAGCCCACCCACACAGTGACTCACTTCCTCAAACAAAGCCACACCTCCTAATAGTGCCACGCTCTTGGGGAGCCATTTTTTTTAAGTCACAATATTCTACTCTGTGGCCCCCAAAGACTTATAGCCACATCATAATGCACAAGATGTATTCAGTCCAAATTCAAAAGTCCCCATAGTCTATAATTGTTTCAAAACTGTTTCAATGTCCAAAGTCCAAAGACTCTTCTGAGAAACATGGCAACGTCTTAACTGCACTCACTCATTAAAAATCAAAATAAAAAAGCAGGTCACTTACTTTCAGCATATACTGGCACAGGATATACATTACCACTCCAAAACAGAGGGAAGGGAATATAGCAAGGAAATACTGGTCAAGAGCAAGACCAAAAACCAGCTGGGCACCCTCCAAACTCTGTAGATCTATGTCTGATTCTGATGTCAAAGCACTGTTCAAATCTGTGACTTCATTCAGCTTTGCTGACTACAACATACTTCTTTCTCTTGGGCTGGTCCCATTCCCTGTTAGCAGCTCTCCTTGGCAGGTATCCCACATCTCTGATATTCCTAATATTGTGTTCCCCAAAGCAATCCAGGCTTCAACTTCATAGTATCATGCATTGGCCTTTCTACTAGGCCTCCATTTAGGGAAGGCCCTAACACGCCTGGCTTCAGCTGCTTTATTCCATAACTACTTTCTTCTATCCTTAACTCTAAAGCCAGAACCTTGTGGACAAAGCTGCCAAGTTCTGTTGCTTTCTGGGGCCAGAACATGGACACCTTGCCTAATTACATCTTCACTAGCTTTCTGTGTTCCTTCACTGCCTAATTTGGCTGTCCTTGAACTTGCTGTTTAGACCAGGTTGGCCTTCAAGGAGATCTGCCAACCATGCCTTCCCAGTGCTGGGATTAAAGGTGTGCCCTACCACACTGGGCTCTAAGATTTTCTTAGGTTCCTTTCCACATGTTGGAAACTTAGCTGGGAAGGATCTTGCCTTGAGGTTGCTAATCCCTTTATTCCATTTCTTAATCTACTTATCTCATTGAACACAGAATTTAGCTCCATTCCACTTCCTGGTGCTCTTTCTCTCCTCATTTTCTTATTTTATCCTGCTCATCTTGCTCCTTATAAACCTTTTAGAGTTACTACTAAAAAAACACACAACAGAGTCTATAGTAGGCTGTTCTGAGATTTTTTTTTTCTGCCAACAGAATCAATCCAAAACTGTTCATTTTAGCCTCAGGCAGACTCTTCAGACAAAAGCAAAAGGCAACCACTTTCTTCACCAAAAAAAATCACAAGAACATACTAAAATTCATCTGCTCTGAAACCTCATGACTGAGCCCCCAACAGTTCAAACAACTTTTAGCACCTGTGTCTTCCATTCTTCTACCTGTATGGCCCATTAAGCAGTGCTTAAAGCATTCCACTACTTTCATAACCCAAAGTACCAAGACCAGCTTCCTCCAAACAAACACATGATCAGGCCTATCACAACAATACCCCAGGCCTGGTACCAATGTCTGTCTTTGTTAGGGTGTCTATTGCTGTAAAAAGACATGACCATAGCAAATTTTATAGGAACAATATTTAATTGAGGGGGATTGCTTATAGTTTCAGAGGTTCAGTCCATTATCATGACAGGGAGTATAGTGGTGTGCAGGCAAATGTGGTGCTGGAGTAGCTGAGAGTCCTACATCTTTCAGGCAACAGAAAGTTGCCTGACAGTCATACTGAGGGAAGCTTGAGCAAAAGAGACCTCAAAGCCTGCCTGCACAATGACACACTTCCTCCAACAAGGCCACACCTTCTAAGGCCACACACTCCATTTGGGGACCATTTTCTTTCAAACCACTATACTCAGTTAGTGATTTTCAGCAAATTTGGAAATGTTTTGGATATCATTTCTTTGAATATTCTCTTAGATCCACTCTCTTCTTTGTTTTTCTACATCTATGCTGCCAATCTCTTGTTATTTTTTTAATATGCCATGGAATGATATTCATTCTTCCCTTAACATGTTTTCTCTCTGTGCTTGAGATTGATGAACTTATTGTTGTGTCCTCACAGATGAGCAATATGTTCCTAGTCTCATTTCCACTATAATTAAGAAATCAACTACTGAATCAAATTTTAAAAAACATATTTGTACAATTACAGAATTCAGGGATTTTTTATATTTTACTTCATCTGAGTCTTGGGTATTTTACATAGTTCTAGGTATTTCTAGAATATTTGTATCTGACTGTTGAAATTGTTTTTATTTGGGCTGCCTTCAAATTCTTTTAATATAATACTCCAAAATGATCCAATTGGTATTGGTATCCACTGTCTGCTTATATAAGCTGTGAAAGTTCCAGTTCTTGTTTTGATGAGTGATGTTTTACTTGCATGTTTAAATTTGGGTCCTAATAAAACCTTTGTTTTTTGGCAGGCTATATACATTTTAGGTGTGTCAGGCATATGCTGACCTTCTGTATTTGCTGAAGTTCCAGCTGCACTTTAATTTCCAGAGCCATTACATAGTTTTTTTAGCTTCTTGTTTTATCTGCTGCTATTAAGATTTCTACAGCCTAGTTTTAGCTGTAGAATAATTTTTGAGTATGGAATGTGTTCTAACATATTAGAGTAAGTATGGAAGAAACAGTTTTGCTGTTTCCAGCATTTTTGCAGCAGTGGAAGAAGCACATAAGTACAGAAGAAACAATGTGGGAAGTGTTTACAGTAGATGTCCACTTTACAGTTCAGAGTCTTAATTCAGGAGGTTGAACATGAAGGTTCAAAAAAAATAGATCAAAAGGAGTCTGAACATACAAAACCAAAAATTAATTTGAATTTAAGCAAGTAATAGACAAGAGCTATTTCTGGCAGCAGGGTATCTGTGATACATCATCAAATTTTATCATACCTTGGTTCAGAAGTCACTATATGCACATTTTGTACTGCCCAGGACATCAAACCACATAGGACCAACCTTTGTCAACTGCAACACTTCCATTCAGATATATAATGATGTTATAGAGTTTGATGGTTTTGCTGTACACACCATGTTTTCTCTGCTTACAGGAACATAGTAGCTTATTTCTAGAAAATATTTTAAAATGTCCTACTGTCATTTTAGAACATGTAAATATCAAAATATTTTATCGTTGGATTATATTATGTCATAATGCATGATTTTAAAACTGCTACTTGAGTTGCTGACTGTAGTTTCATAATATGGTTTTAGATGAATTTTGGCTTGAGCTTAAGGCAGAATTTCCAACATTTCTTCAGTAGTGCTAACAGTCTTCTATAATTTTGTACTATATGTACAAAATGTGTAAAGTTATATTCTGAGAAGTGATGGTAATAAATCAAAGTATGGATCAACTCTGAAAAATATTGAAGACAGCCTGTGTTCTTCAGTGTCAAATAATTGGCTAAGATTTGACACTTAAGATAAGCACATTGATATCATTAATATTTACATTTATTTTTGTTAAAAATTGCCATAATTAAAATATGGATTATGATATTCAGGGGACAATCTGAATAAGAATGGCTTCCATGGGATCTTATATTTAAATGCTTGATCTCTAGTTGGTGGAACTGTTTGGGAAGGATTTCAAAGTGTACCACTATTGGAGGAGGTGTATCCCTTATGGCAGGCTTTGAGCTTTCAAAAAGCAATGCCTTTCCCAGGTGGCTTTCTTATTGTCTCAAGATGTAAGGTCTCAGGTATTGCTCCACTACAATGCCTGCTGGCCAGCTCTTAGGTTCCCTGCCATGATGGTCTTGGACTTACCATAATGGTAAGGCCCAAATAACTCTTTCTTCTATACATTGACTTCACCATGGTGCATTTCACAGCAGTAGAAAAGTAACTAAGACATATGTATACATTATAGATAGATAGATAGATAGATAGATAGATCATAATTGTTTTAATGAATTTTTTATAATTTACTATCAACAAATGTTTCATTTGTATATGGATTTTATATACATATATTCTGGGCCAGATAAAAGTTTCTTGGACAAGAAAGGGTCACAAACAGATAAAGTTTATGAAATTCAGCTTCAGTTCTATGATTAGAATGAAAAAAGTCTTAGAAAAAGTTGTTTTCTGATTGTTTAATTTTTTAATTTTTTTGACAAAAGCATAAATGAGAAGGAGATAAACAAACACACACACACACACACAAAAAAAATGGGAACAGAATGTTTTAGCCAGGAGCGAACATTTTAGTCAGAATCCCTGAGAGTAGACAGAGCTTAGGTGATTAGTATTAGGGTACAGCTATGGACAGTGGACCTAAAATCCCACTGTAATTCCCCTTGAAATCTGCCAAACAGTCAGAATTGTTTTTTCAGGAGAGAGTAAAAAAGAGAAGAAGAAATATGTGCTGACCAGTTACAGACCAATTGCCTGAGCATAAGCGTCATTGTATAGAGTGTGAGCATTCTATACGTAACCATCAAGCAATGTCCTCTGTTAAACTTTCATAAGAAACCAGGAACAAGAAAGAACAGTAAAATATGTGACAATGCTAAGTTTGAAATGTTCTTTTATATGAAAAGACAGAAGCATAGCTCATACTTATGATAAACACATTTATAACAGTCCCACTGGCTAAAATATTAAAACTTTCTGTCTTATCAAAAATATGACCTACAATATTCAAATCATGCATGTTTTCTTTCCTATTCATCAAATAAGTCTGTAATTTAACAGCAGGGAAATGCTTGTATTGAATTATAGTGGCTTTGCTGGTATCTTCCCGGTATGTAATGATATTTGTAAATCATCTTAATTCCAATTTAGGTATATAATGCAAATAGGTGTATATTCTAAGATAATGCCTTTGGCCTATGATTCAATTTTTATTGTAACAAGCTCTGCTTTCCTCAGTAGTACTTATGAAAATATAGCAATATTTTATGATATCTTTTATGTTTTTAAAAAGAAAATGAGATGCACACAAAGAGCCAATTCCACAGATTAAAAAACTGTATGTTTTGCAAATTTAATGTAAAATGGCTATAGTACGCCCAAAGCAAGAACGGCTTTTCAAACAATATGCTTATGTCTTTAATCATACAGAGAGAAAATGCAGAACAGCAGCTGGCTTACACTTCTGAAGTCAGAGATTCTGGCTTGCATTCTGAATGACTCTTTCCATACCAGTAGACCTAAACTAGGGATTTCCCTAAATTATTCTGTCTGGTAATGTGTTGATGGTAATTACAAGTATTTTCTGATTACTTTTAAAATTAAAAGAGCATCATCCCATTTAAAGCACAATGCTTGGCACAAAGTATTAGCGCTTCATAATACTGATAGAGGGCTGGATGTCTGAAAAATCCCAAATTCCAAACAACGTATTCAACAGTGATAGCCTCACCATTTCTAAAGGTTGCTGCCACTAGGGAAGGATGCAGATATTACTGTTGGTGTTTTTATGTCAACTAATAAATTTTATTCCTCTGAGGGTAACTGAGACATATAATCTGGCCTTGTCGTAGAAAAGGGTTTCTGATGACTTTTTAGAGATTGTGAAAAGGTCACCCTTTTATTAGGAAAATTGATCTTAGATTATAAAGGGCAACAAAGTCAAGACTTGATTTTGGTTCCTGCCAATCGTACACAGGCAGTTAGCTGCACAGGAGACACTTTCTCTGCTTTATGAGTTAATTCCATCTGCATTTGTACCTGTGGCTTTGGGAAGCATGAACACTTCAAGGGCTACACGCTTTCTTCCAACTGTGAAAAACAGTTCTAAAATGACAGGATGTACGTTTGTGAAATGTGCTTTCGAAGCCAATAGGTCTCAGTACTGGAGAGTCGAAATGGCTCAGCTGAAAGTAGGTGGACATGGAGAATTGATGGCTGCCACTAGACTTTGCTGTTCCCCTCAGCTGGGGAAGACACAAATGCACCTCACAGGCCTCCTTCCAGCCATGGTCAAGAGCACTTTATTGTCAAAATGCACTTTCCTTCGCCAGCCAAGGCATATTTCTCTAACATTTTACAAATGTCAAACTTTAACTTTCAGAATTCTATTTTAGAATTCCTATTTTCTTAACCTCCTTCCTTAAAACCTACTGAAACAAATATAAAATGATACAAATAAAAGGTCCCTCTATGCTTAGAAACTGTGAGAACATCATGCAGAAGAATGGCAGTCCATTTCAAAGCAATTAGAAACAAACTGAAAGATTCCAAATATCAGACAGATTTCTACAACATATTACAATGATTAAAAAAGAAATTTGTGTGGGGACTGTGATATGGAACAGTTCCTTGGATGGAAGACAAATTCATCTTTTGGGATATGCCTTTCCCCAGTAAAATGGAAAGCAGAACACAGGGATATGTAATATATGGATTTCCTAAACAGGACATTTTTTATTAACTCTTTTTCTATAAGGAAACCATGAACAGAAAGGAACTGTACATTGACACCTCAAAGCATATGATATGAACAAAGAAATGTTACATATTATTACAGACATAACTTTAATGTGACATTTCAGTGGTCAACAAGGTAAGACAGAAAAGTGGAAGAAATGTGTTGAGTCCATGTAGCAATAAGTTTAAAGAGAAATTTCCCCACTAGGAAATCACCCACTACCTCTAGGCTATGGTTCTCATCAAATAAAGCTTAAACCATTACAGAAACTAACAGCTCCAAGATCTAAAGCTAAATTTCTATTAGACTAACACATCTCTAATGGAGGGAGAACATGTGAAGAGAAATGGGTAAATTTCAGGAGGAAAAAAAACCATTATGTATGTACAGTGTCTTGCCTGCATGCAGTTCTATATGTTAGGGTCCTCGAGAAGTCCCAGAAATGACCACCATCCATGTATGCGATCAGTAAGAGCATTTATTATCTCGAGAGTAAGAATCCCCACATGATGGGGCCACACATCTGACACAAGGAAAAATGCTGACCCTGAGAAAAACGCACAGGTTCCTTTTATATACAGCTAAAGGGATTGTAGAAGCAGTTAGGTTATCCTATCTATGACTGGCTTAAACAAGTGTCAACTGTTTGTACATTTCTAATAGGCTAGGGCTAGCAGGGGCTGGCTAGAGTAACAGTTTACCATCTTTGGGCAAGTTTGGTCAAGTTCTGAGAGAGGGGAAGTAAGAGGATTTGTCCATATTTGGTCATTGCCTTGAGATACTGTAGGGGATGGCTCAGGCTTGGTACCTGCTATCTCCCTGGTCCCTGCTGTCAGGGACACTGAAGATTGAATGTCTATTGTTTGTGGTTTCCTCAGAAACCTGTCTGTCTAGTTTTAAGAGGCAAGAACTGAGGCCTAGTTTTTAAATGAGTTATTAGTAGCCTGTCATGTTATTTGCCTATACTTCTCATTCCCCATTGCCTGGCTTGCTCATATACACTGCACATATGTAATATTCACAGAAACCAGAGAGTACTATGGATCACTTGGATCTGCAATTACAACGAGCAGTCACGTGCATTCTGGGAAGATTTTCTAAAAGAACAGACACTGCTCTTAATCACTTTGCCATCTCAACAGGCCCCAAAGGAAAAAAAAATTAAAAAGCTACTTACATATAAATATTATTCTTTTTGTTGTTGCTTGTTTTTGAGACAGGGTCTTACTACATAGCCCTGCCTATCCTAAAACTCATGATATTGATCAGGCTGAACTTGAAATCATGGAAATCTCTTTGCCTCTTCTGGGATTAAAGGTATGTGCCACCATTCCTGGATAAACAATAATATTCTTAAACACAAAATTAGAAATGACACTATTTATGGCAACAAAAGGGATGAAAAGCAGGAATCACAAAGTGGGTACACAGGGAATTTGAAGACAGAAATAATATCTTTGTATGTCCTTATGAACCCAATACCATATGTAATAAATATTCATCAGCTGATGTAAAGGAAAAGAATAATCATTTAAAAACTTTCAATTATATTCTCATGATATACAAGAAAAAGTAATAAGATCTATGATGAAATTTATTTGTTTCATTAAAAATAAATAAGTGTCTTTTACCACAAATATATATGTAATAAGGTGAATGAAATCTATGGATAATGAAGAAATGTTGGCAATGTGTCAAAGTAGAAGAAATTAATAATGTAAGGAAATTACACCCAGAATAATCTCAGACTTTTCGACATTGGAGATTTATTCCAAAAAACTTGAAGACAGGGCAATGTACTGTCCAGAAGACATACTGCATATAAAAATAAAAACTAGCTAGAGAAAAATAGATGAGTAAAGATATGCAATGACTTAGTGACTGAAAGCACACCTAGTGATGGACACTATTACAGAAGAACTTACAGAAGCAGAATTGGAGGATCAACCTATTTGCACAAAGAGTGTCTAACCCTTTCTGGCAAAACGGACATGAAAATAAAGTTTTACAAAGATACATAAAGTTGGAAGAGGGATGTGTTTGTGGGTCTATGGATGGAGTTAAAGGGGAGAGATGGTGGTGGATGTAATCCTACTCCATTGGATATGTGTATACATTCTCCAAAAGAGAAAAATTGTAACAAAAATGATACATTCTCTAATTTTTCTACTGCTATGTTAAATATCAAGATCAAAAATATTTAGGGGAATACACAGTTTATTTGGCTTGAATGAGGTGTTGCATTAAACACAGACAATTAGAAGTGCCGTTATTATTGTGGGAAGTTCATTACTGTGGGAAGTCAAGGAAGGAACCTGGATGCAGGAACAAAAGCACAGACTATGGAGAAACACTGTTTACTGACCATGGCCTTTTAACCCTACTCCTTGTATAACCCAGGACCACCTAGCCAGAGGTGCCACTGTGGAATTGCCCACAGTAACTGAGTTCTCCCCATCAAACATTAATCGAGAAAATGCCCTATAGACTTTCCTAAATGCCAATATGATGGAAATATTCTTTTCAACTGAGGTTATTCTACCCTGCTTTCAAAAACAAAAACAAAAATAAACAAACAACAACAAAAACAATGAAATGTCACCAGCATAGACGTTAAGCATAGCATGAAAGAGACTTTGGATTTCATGAGTAGTATCAAAACAGGTCTCCCCCACCCAAAGTGTATGTGGGGGCAGGATTTTATGACTATATATGACCATAGACCATCTTTTAAAAATAGATATTCAAACTCCCACTAGACATACGCTTTTATTCATTTTCCAACCACAATCAATGCCCTTGTTCTTTACTGTGTAAAGGACATGGTTTGGAGTCACGGAATCATGGCCCCAGTCCTAATTATATCAGCAAATGATGTAGGAAAATATCTTTACTCTGTGTACCCAGTAGCTTCCTAAACTGGATTTTATATTGGTGCATTTCTACTGAACCACACATGTACGTTACTTGATATTTCCCAAAGGAGAGTGCAAGGATTTTTTTTCTTTGACTCCCAAGTCTAGCAAATTTCAAGGATGAATTTGTTATAAAGTAATATACAATGTTACAAAAGTGGACAAATGAGCAATAGAAAAAAGGAACCAAACTTTGTTCATACAGTAATATACAATGTTACAAAAGTGGACAAATGAACAATAGGAAAAAAAAGGATATCATTAGAGTAAACAGAGTAATGTGAAGAAAATAACAAGGGTAAATGCTCAGTGTTTTTATTTAAAAACCTTCATTAAAAACAAATCAAACTGTCTAATCAAAGAATACAGAAATGCTAATGGCACACGAAAGTAAAATCCAACAATGGGGTATCTACAGGCGACTCGCAACCCCAGTGAGACACACGTGTGTATGCTAACATGGAGATGAACAGTGAAAACATGGATAAATACATCCACACGAAAAGAAATAAAAAGTAAGCAGGAGTACAAGAGTAAGTATTCTTACAGTCAACCAAGCAGGCTTATGGACAAAATCCTGAAGGTACAAAAGAGATGTCATAGAGCCACCAAGTGATTAATTCAACAAGATTGTGGGATAATCATAAAAAATATAGGCACCAAAAGCTGGAACACAGTATTAGTGGTAAACACTATTAGATCTAAAGGGAAATAAAACTCCCTGTACAGTAAAAATGAGAAACTTAAACACAATTTCTCTCAAAGGGTCAATTATCTGAACAAAAATGTCGATGAAGAAATATCAGAGTTAAGGTAGGACATAAACTAAATGGACTTAGCTGACATTTATCAAAGTTACATACTATAGCTTCAAAATAATCCTCCTTTTCACAATACATAAAATATTTTCTGGAGTATATCATATATTGTATGTTAAAGTAAGACTCTAAGTAAAAGAATAATGTGTGCCAATTTTGCTTATTATATAAGAACACTGAAAGAAAATAAACACCAATACATATAATTTTTAAATAATGCCAAGGAACAGCCAAAACAAACAAAACAAAAACTATGGAGTGAGGCAAAACATACTGAAAATCTACAGTTATCACAACAGTAGAGCATTGTTCTAAAAAAAAGACACCCATAACAATGGAGCACAAGAAAAGCAAAGGAATAATTGCAAGCATTTATGATTATCTGATTCTTGAAAAAAAATACACCAAATATACCTTGGAAAAGGATAGACACCTTTCATAAATGGCCCTAGGAAAACTGAATATTTACTTCCATAAAATTGAAGCTTAAATTTGTTGCTCATTTGATATCCAATTCAAATCAAAATAGAATAAATGATTAGATTAAATACTTTTAAGTATGCAACTATTGAAAGAAAAATTGACAAAAAACCTCAAGACATCAAGATATCCAATGATAATATATCATGTTAGATTGTAATACATTGTAATTATGCAGTAGATTAACATATCATAGATTATAAATGTATACAATTAAGTCATACCACTAATAAAAGAAAAAAAGGTGTATATTCATTTGTTGTAAGTTGAAGAAAGCATTTTCAAGTTGACATACTTTTCTGAAATCATTAACAGTATTGAGTTTAAAATATTTAAAATCTTAAGTGGCAAAATTAACACATTTATCTATAATGTCTCAAAACATAAAATATCAAAAGGGAAATTATATTTATTCAAGTATTAATACTTCAGAAAAAAAGATTAATGTGTGCATTTGTACAAGTAAACTTTAGCACATGTTAAGAGCAATCGAGTATTTCACCAAGTGTAAAGAACTCAGATCAAGTATAAAACATATTTTAATGTTTGAAAAAACAGCTCAAAAATACATAACTTTGAAAGATCAATAGAGTCAAACATTCCAGGTCATTAAAAATTATTTAAAGGTTGCTATAGAGAGTCAGGGCATAAAGACACATATTGTGTATTCAATACTACAGAAAGCACAGCATTTAAACAATTCAATAAAAGTAAGGAGCATTTTCTAGACATGCTAAAACACAATGGTGATAGATAATTAACTTCAAATCCAGCAGAGTATGTGTTTAAATTTAGAATTACTAAATGAGCAAAAAAAAAATCAAAATTTTAGTTTTTCAAGCACTAGGGCTGGTTTTAGATACATATGTGGATTTGTACCCTCTCTTCTGTAGCTTGCCTACAAGAGGAAGGCAGTCATTCATCAAGTTTCATTCAAAAGTGTTTTATATGATAATAATTCATATTTTGTGATAGTGTTAACACTAGAACATATGAATGATATTATTACAGGAAGTTAAATCATGAAAATATTCCTAGCTCCTCTTTTGTTAATTCTGACTCTAGAAGACTTGCTTTATGTGCAACTGGAGATTATCAATAGTTTCTATTTTCTACAATAAAGATTTATTTTATTAATTTGAATCATGTGTAGATGTGTAAGTATGCCACACACTTGCATGTTCGTGTGGACACTAGGGGTGTTGGACTTCCTGAAGATCAAGACATTCCAAAACTCCTTACAAACAGGTGACATGAAATAAATGAGACACTGCCTTTGAACCTGCTGTGGATTTTTTTTTTTTTTTTTTTTTTTTTTTTTTGTTCTTCAGCACTGGTTTGTATGTTCATTATGAAACTGGTTTACCAAAAATGTGGTAAGACAATCTGAGGATACACCTAATTAACAAGTATGCAAATGAAGTTTATTCTCTGAAAAATGCATTTGGTGTACCTGTGCATGTCTGGAATTTTCTGATGCATAAAGATGTGTTCTAAAAATGCCAGCAATATAGAACAGACATTCTAGTTGTCAATGGAATCCATTTAGTAACCCTGTGGAAATCACAAAGTGCCCACATTGAGTCATGAAGGTCACCCTGTATAAATCTGTCTACATTCATGAGTTGCTACAGCTGACTGCCACAAAGATAGTCTCAAACTCGGGGTTCACTTTGAATTGCTGAAATGGCAGGAATTACTGGGTAAGATTCCAGCCATTACATCCAGAGTTATCATTGTCTTTAGTGCAAAGTGGCCTGGATTCAGAAATGTGTCCTTAAGCATCTGCATTATCTGGGACAGCATTTCTTAATTCTTTTAAGCTTTGAGGAAGGAGTCTTTTATTGCTTTGTACAAATTTGAAAGCTAAAATGCCAGTGAACACTTTGTATAGACTATGATGAAGCACATTTTTAGTCTCTGGCAAAAGTGACAAATTGAAATAGCTATGAAACGATTTAAAATTGTAAGTGCTGACAATACAGATGTTAATTGTTATGTCAAAAACATAGTCACACTACATAATGATATGCTTTGTATATTTAGCAGATAAAACTTTCTGTAAGCTTCTTACTTTCAAAACACTATACTGGCTTGCACAGTTTCCATTTTATATGAACAACAATTCATTCAGAAAGGCATGATAATAAACTCACATGGTTGGGACGTTATTATATAGTCTAATAAAAATGCATTGCATTTTCAATTTTGATCTTTTTTTACTATTACAAATGTGTACTTTTTATTTAATCACATAGTAAAAAAGTAATTATCTACATTTACATCTTTTAACCTTATCTTCTAGATAAAATAAAGTTTAATGGTGCAATACTTCAAAGCATGCAATTTATCTTTTAATATTATTTCCCACCATATTCATCTATGCTATAGCACTGAATCATCTGATATATTGTAACTGAAAATAAGCATAACAGTATTCAAATATTAATAAATACATAAAACCCTTGCCATAATATAAATTAATATCATGTACAGAGTTTAACTTTCATGCATGAATACTCCAGGGTAAAAACAAATTAATGACATCTAGAAATGCATAGGGAAATAATAATGACCCTAGTGCTAGAATATTAAAGGAAAAATAATGAAGAAGTAAAAGCCAAAGAGAAGTCAAATGTGTAAATAATTAATACTGCTTAATAAAGGGGCAAATAAAACTCGACAAAATATCCACAGATGCAATAAAAATGAAAGTACAGACTGAAAGGACACTGCAGATTAACTGGGAGTTAATAAAAGACAATGGCTAGAAAAGAGGGATTATGAACAAGAGAGCCAGTGCTGAGCCCCACTTATCTAACAAATTTGGGTTTGTGCAAGTTATTTCATTCTTTAACGCTTCAAGTTTTCCAGTTCTTACCTGGTTACAGTGAGACTGAATAAGTGTTCATAACCGATCTGCCAAGGTTTTGATATATTGAAGGTATTTTACCTTGTTTTATTTTATAAATCTTCTTGGATCATGGGCTTTTACCTTTTTAAATCTGCTCTATCTATGCAGTTAGATCTCACAGTCTGAAGAGATTAAGCTACCCAGACCTTGCCACCCCTCTCTGTTGACTTAAAATAAATTATTTGTGGACTTATTCTTTGGTCATAATAATACTTCCTTCATCCATAGTCATTGTTATGTAGGCTATATTGAATTAAGTCCAGTTACATGAAACTTCTCGCCACTCCCTAAAAGGATATAAATTTATATATTTTCCTTTGTTTTAGGAATGTCTCTCCTCATGCCCATCATCTTGCCAATGACCACTAGCCTTTAGTTTAAGTTACTCTTCTTAATGAAATTCCTCTCCAGGTTTGAAAGGGAAATCGCTCGGTCTCTGAGTTCTCATCTCAGTGTCTCTGATGTGATGCAGTGTTCCTTTATAATGATTTCTTACCTGAAGTTCTGATCACGGCCCTTAAGCTCTTGAAGTCTGTCTTCTAGTATAGCTTATCCCTGAAAGACAATTATGCATCAGCTCCTTTCCTGCACCAGTCCACCAGCTGCTCTCTATCCTTTTTCTTTTCGCTATCTACCAATTATGGTAATTTTATTGTTTATATTTAAGTTATCATTTACTTGGAGAATAGGTCAATTAACTTGATGATAGCAACCCCTAAATTTATGCATATAAATTAGTAATACATAGTGTGAAAAATATATATATACATATTCATATATACTTTGTCAATTAAATAACTATTAGTAAATGTCTTTAAACTTGTTATTAAGATTTATAATATTAAAAGTATCATGAACATTCAGTCAGAAAAGAAAAGAACAAGATCCATACACTAGAAAACTTTTGGAAAGGTACTAGGGGTCTGAAACATTACAAATTCTCTCTCTCTCTCTCTCTCTCTCTCTCTCTCTCTCTCTCTCTCTCTCTCTATCTATCTATCTATCTATCTGCCTCTCTGTCTCTCCCTTTCTTTCCTAGAAATCCATTTGCAAAATTTGACAAAATTAATTAATGGAAAACATTATCTAACTAACATTATGAAATTTAGGTGAAACATAAAATGGATACAAAACATTGAATATCTTAGAAACATTTATAAAATATTGAGTAAACATGTTTCAAGAAAATATAGGAAATATTGGCATATTCTAAAGGAGATAGTTCTCACTGTAAAAGAAATTTTGGTGGCAAAAGATATTATCAGTTAGAGGATGACAAATTTTGCAAATAACAAATGTCATTAACCATCATTATTATGTAACATTTTTCATAAGTCACCAGAGAAAATAACAAAATAAATTGATAAGCAAGTAACAATGGGAGAAATAAAAATGGCACCTGCATTTCTCAGTCAATGATAAACGTACATGCTAAACGTAAAGTCACAGCCAGACAATGGTGGCACATGCCTGTAATCCCAGCACTCGGGAGGCAGAGGCAGGCTGGCAGATTTCTGTGAGTTCGAGGCCGGCCTGGTCTACAGAGGGAGTTCAAGAGCAGGCTCCAAAGTTACACAGAGAAACTCTGTCTCTAAAAACCAAAAACAAATCAATCAATCAATGAACAAAGTCACTTGACCATGTGTAAAAGTATTTAATATCAAAATGTGTTTTAAAATAAATATATTTCCATTTTAATAGATTTTTTCTTAGAGAAGTGGTGAGTTTGTGTGTGTGTGTGTGTGTGTGTGTGTGTGTGTGTGTGTGTGTGTGTATGTGTGTGTATGAGAGAAAGAGAGAGAGAGGGAGAGAAAGAGAGAGAGAGAGAGAGAGAGAGAGAGAGAGAGAGAGAGAGAGAGAGAGAGAGAGGGAGAGAGAGAGAGATTGTTGACAAAGTATAGAAAGGTTCCCTGTACATTGTGGTCCGTGCCTATAGTCTCCCTAGCTACTAAAGTTCTGCAAGAGTGGTATATTTGTTCCAACTGAAAAATATACAAAGGACAACATCCATACTACACATTAAAGGTCACTCTTTTTTTTTTAAATTCTGTGGGCTGTCAACAAATTCATCATGAAGTGTTTCTTCTTAACTGGTTCATTGAGAATAGCTTCAATAGGAAAATCCTTTTTTGATCCATCTATTTACTTTCTGCTCCTTGTTACCCACAGAAAGCTTGGATCTTATTAGTGTACCTGTTATTTTGCTTTATCTAGAACATTGTATTCATGGAGTCCTATAATTTGTAGACTTCTCACACCAGAATTTTCCTTTCATTTATGTCTTCCCGGAAGTCATTTCTTTGTAGCATGAGGCAATATTCGTTATGTGGATGTGCCTCCAAGTGCTCACTTGTCTACTGAAGGGCATGCTGAGTGCTTCCCAATTTGACAGTTACAGATAAAACTTCTCTAAGAATCTACATGCAGATTTGTGTGCATAGACTTTTAAAATAATTTGACAAGGACAAAGGATAATAACGGATGAATCATGAGAAAATAAGTTATTAATTATTTATGACAAAGCTGCCAGTTTTATGAAGTCAAAACATCATTTCCCATTCATAGAAGTAATAACTGAACTTTCGTTGGCTTTACCTACCCACTAGCCTTCATAGCCTTCAGTGCTATGAAAGTTGTGGTTTTGACTCTTCTAAAAATAAAATAAAAAAATTTTTACTTCTCTAATGACAAAAACATGGGCCAACTCTTTTGAATTTTTTTTTTTTTTTTTTTTTTTTGGTTTTTCAAAACAGGGCTTCTCTGTGTGGTTTTGGTGCTGTCCTGGATTTTGCTCTGTACACCAGGCTGGCCTCAAACTGGCTCTGCCTCCCAAGTGCTGGGATTAAAGGCATGTGCCACCACCACCAGCTCTTTTGAACTTTTTAAACATCTTCTTTGGAAAAATATCTACTGAGGGCTTTAAGGACAGTATTTAATAAGATACTATGTTCTTCTTGCTGAGTTTTAAGGTTTCCTTATATATTGTGATTAATAGTTCATCATCTGTGCCTTTCGAAAATATTTCCTCCCACTTTCTAGTTTACTTTTCATGCTATTAGTCATGTCTTTTTTAGAGCAGAAGAAATTTGAATAAAGTTTAGCTCACAATTTCATTCATGTATGGAATTTAAAGGATGTCTGTAAAATGCTGTAAATCTACTTGTCTCCTATGAGTTTGACCAGGTTACATTCTCCAATTTAGTTTCTGATCCGCTTTGAACTAATTTTTGCTAAAATATAAGATTAAAATAAAATGTTTTAGATCTGTTTTACCTTGTTGTTGTTG
The DNA here is from genome assembly GCF_007827085.1 of Peromyscus californicus insignis. Lineage (NCBI taxonomy): Eukaryota > Metazoa > Chordata > Mammalia > Rodentia > Cricetidae > Peromyscus > Peromyscus californicus. Next base: position 16,634,290 of record NW_026294503.1, read on the forward strand.
TTTGGAGGCTTATATGTAAAAACAGAAATATCCCATCACCATTTATTGAAATTTTTATTTTGGTTGCTATGTGTTGCCTGTATTACTTTTTCAAAGATGAGAGTTGGCTATATTTATGTGTGTCTATGTCTAGGGTCTCTGTTTTATTTCATTGACCTATTTTTCTAGTCTATCACTATTCTCACATTGACTAGGAAATCTTGAATTAAGAAAATGAAAAAAAATTGTTATCTCATTCAACATTCTATTGTTTACTTTGAGTTTTTTTTTTTCCTCAGAGTAAAGCATGAGCAAACAAAGGCAATAATGAGCCAGATTTTTTTGAGTTTAGCATCAAAAGAGAAATAGGGAAAAGAGAGACAAACTTTCTAAAACTAAAGTTAAAGTAAAATTAAAGTTACTTGGCCGGGCGGTGGTGGCGCACGCCTTTAATCCCAGCACTCGGGAGGCAGAGCCAGGCGGATCTCTGTGAGTTCGAGGCCAGCCTGGACTACCAAGTGAGTTCCAGGAAAGGCGCAAAGCTACACAGAGAAACCCTGTCTCGAAAAACCAAAAAAAAAAAAAAAAAATTAAAGTTACTCTAGGACTGTTGCTATAAAGATGATTTGGTGTTCATTAAATTATCAAACATAATGAGAAACTCTCATCATTCATTTATCAAATTCTACAAAATTTTGGCATAAATTTAAATCAAAGGTGTTTAAATTCATGTATTTTGATTGTAAGAGGAACAACCTTTTCAACATTTTTAATTTCAATGCCCTCTCAATCACCAAAATCCATACCATAAATCATAGGCCAGTGATAACCCCTTTACAATCTCATAGCATAACTTCATTTAAAATTCTACACAATGCCATGTCACAGCCTGTTGAATATCACCAAGCTTCATGAAGACAGATAATACTTTTGATCCTCTTGGCATAAGCCTGTGTTGTTAAATTATTTCCCTTTGCTAGATATATTTGAACAACTTTCTAGAACCATGAGTTCAAAATGTCAATTTTTGTTTATTTAGATAACAAATATGATCTTCCATTAGAGCATGACACATATTATAGATTCTAACCTTCAAGCTCTTGCAGTAACTCATAATTACATATTTTTGTGCATCAGATAATGAAGACTAATAATGGAGAATATCAATATTATACCTAACTACTAGTTTAATACATTCAAGGACATTCGTAGATTGCAGGAAATACAGTTCACAGCTACAGAATGAATATGTTTCAAATATAAGTATATTGAACCTATTATAAGAAAACACTTTAATTTTACAAAACTTTTATAACATACAATAGAATTGCAACCCAATTGCTAGATAAATACTGAAGATATAGCTGCTCAGTTTTATGCATAAAGATATCTAACACCACATATGAAATAATTTCATCAAGGCCACATGGCAAAAGTGGAATACCAAGATTAAATGAGCTGTTATCAAATGTTTGTAGGTTTGCAAGATGGTGATACACCCCCATATCTTAGCACACAGGAAGCTGCAGTGAGGTATCACAAGTTCAACATCCTGGGTAACATAGTGAGTTCAAGGACAGTCGGGGTCATGTAACAGAGAGATCTATGTGTTAGAAAGATGGATAGCAGAAGAGAAGGACAAAGACAGTAAGGAGATAGACCACAATGTTCTAGAAGCAAACCTACTCACCCTGTACCTAATCATCATTTCAGGGAAGTCCTTAATGTTTGCTGAAATTAGTTGAATAAAATATGTCAGGAATGGCAATTTTAAAGAAGTGGAAAAATTACCATTATCTTAAAGCAAACCCTGGCTTGCTAGGTTTCAGTGTTAATTTCTGCTACCAATCTGTTTAGATTATTATTCAAAGCCTACCTGTATGCATTAGTACACCATTGTGTGTTGTGGTCCTTTTGCAGAATAACAAAAAAATGACATTACTCAGTAGGCTTAGCAATGAACTGAAAACTTTAGGCTTTGTGAATTCACATCTTTTGTACCTTGGGAATGATGGCCAAAACACAAGAATTCAACAGGTTTATATAATCTGCGGTTAAAATCACTGCATTTAAAGTGCTGTGCTGTAGTAATAATTTTCAGCGAAGGTTCTTCCACCATCTCTTATTCTCTTAAAAAAAAAAAACTAGCTTATTGATGACCTAAAATACTCCTATTGATAGATAATTACTTGTAAAATTCCCTGAAAGGAATGTTATATAAATAAGGGTTATGTGTGACACACCTGACTGCATTTCCAGCAGATGGCCCATGGTAACAGTGCACTGTAGATCTAATTGATTCCTGTTAGCACCTCTGGAAGGAAAAAAAATGCTTTCTTTGCCCATATTGCCTTTTCACACCACCCTGTAAGCCAAGTAGAGATAATGTGTTCATGTTGTTATTATTTCCTCCAGAAGCTGTACTGCTGTCCCAAATAGGTAGCTCCCTTTCTATCCCTCTCCAGTGGCATCAATCACAGAAACTTATATTTTCAAATTTTCAAAATTCCAGAGAATTTAGCTTGGAAAATCAAAGGCTAGTGTGATCTTATAGAAGAACCTCAAAAAAGTTCTACAGAAAGTCACATTTTGGGGGTGGGACTCTTATAAGGGGAAATGATTCAAGTTTAATGTAATTATTGGTTCTGAGTGATTCATAAGCAAGACAACACAGGAAAGGTAGAGTAAGAAAAATGAGAAGTGAAACGAAATGGTGAATAAGAATGAATGAAAAATCAATATGAATTGTTCTTCCTCTTCCCTCTGTCTTTAACTCAAAATAAATAGGTGTTAACTGGATAATATCTCAGTGGGTATCCACAGTTGAGTCTGGGGATGTGGCTTTTGCGATATTGTCCTCTTTTTGAAATTTCTTAATTACAAGGAAATTGTAGAAGTTTAAGTGACATGTTTATTTATATTAAAGGAAAACAATAATAAGTATGTGTATTTTTTATATCATGGATTTTAATTTGTACATTATACATCTTCAGTCTTTCAGAATAAAAGTAATTTAGGGATGAGAAACCTGAACACTTTATTAAATGTCTGCATTCACCAGAAAGGATTAAGTTCTCTCTTTTTTTCTTTTTACCCAACTTTCTGTTTCTTTATAGACTCTTTGTCATTCAAGAAATAAGTCTTGTGGCCCAATGTATCAGTGTCATATTTGAATATAAGATGCTAATTTTCCTCTTTATCTAACAGTTCTAGCCATGAAAACTAAAGAAGACATCAGGAACAAAGATGAGTAAGTCCACTCAGGCCACTGCAACAAAAACATAAAAGAGGGTGTATCTAAACAAGAACCATTTCTCCTCACAGTTCCCAAGACCAAGATGTGTATGATAGCGGTGTAGTCAGAAGAAGTTTGTTCACAGCAAGGATCAACTTTTGGGGTCACGGTGTTTGCATTCTGGCATGTTCTCCCATGGCTGAAGAGGAAAGTTTGCATCTTTTTTTTTTAACGATGCTAATCCTACTTATAATGGCAACATGAAACTGGGGGTGAATTAGTTCCTGCTTACATAATGTCTACTTGGAAATCTACATACACAGTTTAAATGTCCTAAACAATGCAATTTATAAATACCCAAACAGAAAATTGATCATACACAAATAATAAAATTGGATCAATATAATCTATATGTTGAGGTTTATTGGGAATATTGAAAATTGAGTTGGCATCCTTAATATTCATAAGAACTAGTGAGTTATTTTTATGGATAAAGAGTACAAGCATTGAAGATGACCCATTCATAATAAAAAAAGGCTGATTTAAATGTCCTCATAGATGAGATCTTTATAATTGAAAAAATCTTAGACTTACACAAGAAGAATTTGAACAAAGAAAAGGCTAGATTACAGTCATTGTAAGTCATGCTGAGACACCACATTCTAAAACTTTGTCACTAGAGGTCTGTCACAATAATAAGAAAGTACTAGCATCAAGCACGTATCTTCAAGATAGCATTGTTGTCCTCACTCAGCCAATGCAAGATATCTTTTCTTTGTGAACGTGCGACAGTGAAAAGAAAAATTGCAACAATTGCCTGTTCTTCCTCTTGATATCCTCTTACACACACACACACACACACACACACACACACACAGAGAGAGAGAGAGAGAGAGAGAGAGAGAGAGAGAGAGAGAGAGAGAGAAAATAATTTTGTACTAGTAATATCATAGTTGGTAAGGGAGGAAAATGTTGACAACCAGCGATATTTGGCAATATCTGAAGGTACTGTGTGCAATCCTAGCTTGAAAAAAGAGAATGGCTTCTGGCCATTGGTTCAAAGCCAAAGATCTTGCTAAACATTTTTCACACCACATGCATTTTAGCCAGAAATGGCAACAGTTCTATTTTTGAAAAACTATTGTTAACCACCAGAACCATCTTCACACTCCATCCCTCCTCTGTAAATGTTCTGTGGTCTTCAAAGGACCAACTGAATCCAAGGTTGAGGACACTTTTTCCAAGGTGATGTAGTCACAGATATGCAATATGAAGCAATTTTCTGCTTGAATCAGTTACACTGTTGAGTCATAATCAAAATGATCATCAAAATAGCTAATGGCAAGCCCCTGCATATAATACAATCAATTCCCTGCTTGTATGAAGCAGGGAAGACATGATAACCTAGAGGTCAGAAAGCTGGGGAATACTTGTACTGGATACACAAAATTCAATGATGCTTAGCCAGCCTTGTGCTGAGGACATTATTATGCTGATGACACCAGACAATATTTATCGCTTGGATAAAAATGCATAGATATGTATATGAAATACGTTCAATACAATACTTTGTGAACTTCTAATACATCTTTTAACATAAAATACATATATATGACCCTATATATAAAATATTGCTAATTTATAATAATTTGGAAATGAAATACTCTGTCACCTGCTCAGGTCACAGCCACTTGAAATTTAATTCATAATGCAAAAATCTACTTAGTAATAGAGAAATGAGCACAATAGCCTAGGAATCAGGAGATTCTCCCTAGGGCATAAAAACACCATTGTAGGGGGGTAATAACGCAAAACAAGTTATGCTTGAAGCATTTGCTTAACAAGACCTATAAAAAGGAGTAATGAGAAAATGCACTTACATACCAGAATTTAGAACCAGTCAATTTATACAGAAGCATGTTAAAAAAAAAAAAGCTCACCCAAAATAGCAAATTCTGACTGCTTAAAAACTGAAAACTTTTGAGTGTAAATTAGAATTCTTCTTTAGAAAATAACTCATCTCTGGGCTCAGGGCAAAATAATCAATTCAGCCCTTTACCAGAAAGAATGACTGGACACACACACACAGTTTGATTTTTGTATTCTATAAGTCAACGTTGATGGAAATAACTGATGGGAACTAAAACACATAGCAGTACTGATTGGAAAGCAAACAGCAGAGACTTTCTTCTCCAAATAATTTCAGAAGTAAAGTAATGACTATTTTTAAATCCTTGGTACCACTTTAAATTGACATAGAAAACATGCTTTGTATTTATAGTAGCCATTGGGCATTTATTTTAAAGGTATATAACAGAAAGGCTAAATACCAAAAATTTAAATATAATATACATATATGTATTTACAAATCAGTATTTTTATATTTAGCATGTAGATAGGTGTTGAATAGTTGTTGCATGGTGGCAACTTTTTTGTCATGCCTATCACTAGCTTGATCATTCCTTAGAAGAAGGTATATCTTTGTATCCTAAAGCTGATTAGTAGAGTAAGTGGTTAATAAATATCAGCCAATGTTATCCCCTCTTTCATGCATATTTAGCTTTGCCTTCCCACATACATTTTTGCAGTGTTCTAAAACAGAGGTATTAATAGAGTATATCTGTAAGTTACATTCCTTCTTGCTTTTATTTGGGTAGTGAGGGATGAAAGCGGGACCCTGGAGGCAAAAATAAGTAGGAGCAGCAGGCTCTCCCTCTCTCCTACTTATCTCGGGAATGAAGATGATTTTTGCTTGTCACTATAGAGATTTTGTTTCTGAGGTTTGGGATCCATTTCTTCTCCTTTGGGTCTTACTCTTGCATGAATATCTAGAAGGAACTAACAAATGCTGAGAGCAGGAGATAATTATCCCCAGTGAAGACCACACCAATCAGCTATCAAATATCAAATGATGATCCTTGAAAACATACAAGTAACATTATACACACCAATCAGTTATCAAATATCAAATGGTCATCCTTGAAAACATACAAGTAACATTATACAGACAGGGGAGGCTACATTTATATATTTATAAATATATATAGTGTGTGTGTGCGCTCACGCCTATGTGACAACAATTAAGGAATGCCTTTTTGAATAATAAACTTTCTCAGGACTTCCTGTCTGAGACATGGTTAGTACTGTAAGCATTTGAATACAGCATTACATTTGCTTAGCCTATAAAGGGGAAAAAAAAATGTAGAACTACACCAGCGTATTAAGACCTTTCTTGACTTCTCAAATAGCTTTGAGTATTTTTAATTAATTAATCTCCTCCCTCTCATAAATTTCTCATCTGTAGAAGTAAAGGAAGGATGGTTCTATCACTGATGAGATTCAAGAATTATCTTGAAAATAACAGGCAAAAATGTCAGAGCAGTTACTGGCGTAAACAGATAGCTCAGGCCATGGCCACATCAGAATTGCTATTGCCTGCTTCTGTGTGAATTTCCACACCATGCTGTTGGACAGATGAACTGTCTCCAGAAATGACAGTTCCTCCCATTTAAGATCATAGCCTTCCTTCAGTCTACAGGCTCTATAAGCCGGAGCAACTGGCAGCTAAAACAAAATCAAGGATACATAGTAAAGCATTCTAGCAGAAACCTCCATCAACCTTTCACTGAGTCGCAGATTGCAGACACTGTTGAAAAACTCCAGGTTTCTTGTGTGTACTTACTTTCAGTTTGAATAGAACCCTGAAGCTTCTATATTCTGAGAAGTCTAAAGTGGAAATACATTGATTTTTAGAGTATAAACAGGAGATTAAAACATAGAGGAAAACAAAAACTTGAGTAAGACAGCAGAAAGCAACAGCATTTTGAAAGCTAATGGATGGATACATTAGTGGAATGTGGGAATAAATGACAAGAACCTGGTTCCGTGTCTGGCCATGAGGAACGCTAAAGAATTCCCAGTTTGTGGCACTTTTTAAAGCCTCAGAAACTAGTGGCAACAAGTCCCCGTAGGTGCAATGGTAAAGTGAGAATGAGAGCTGGTGGATTTACTGAAACCTCGTAAATAGAGCGAGGTGTCCTCACTAACACTGTCACTCTTCAGGGGCTTTTCAATCTTTGCAGATCATAAAGTGAAACTTCTCTGGCCTCAGGAGATGGAAAGCTAAATCTCAGACCGTAGAATTGAATATATCGTCCTGTACGATGTGGAGGTTTCTAAAGTCCTTCCACTGTTAATCTTTGGGAACGTCGGTAGGCAGGAATGTCCTCCGAGAAGATCACACTGTCCTTTGTGGGTAATCTGACTAGTTTGAGGACACTGCTGATAACTGAGTTGAGGAAAGTTACAGAGTGTTCTAAAGGCATAAGAAGAGTGAAGATATAGGAAAGTAACTGAACTGATGCTTTGACATGCTTTCTGTATCCAATGAATCTTAATATTAAGTGTAGCCCAACATAAATACTATTTAATATGGTGTCCGTTTTCACAGTTACTCCAAAAGATGTTTAAAACGTACAATCTTCTATCCTCATAAGCCAGTGTGGGCTGTCCCAGAACTCCACTTTTTGTAACAAAATAGATGGGGAGGGGTTTGTAAATTTCTCAACAACTGTTGTGCTATGTTATTCAAAATAGTTTACAGTTAGGTTGACAGTTCTCTGAAAAAAAAATTTTTTTCATATTGCAAGAGTCCATTGTCTCTATAATGGTGCTGAGTTTGAACCTGGACTCTTGAGGCTGCTAAGAAAATCCACTCACAATGCCCTATATAAACAGCACAGTTGGTTCTTTTTACTCCAAAAGAATGGAATAGTCTTTTGTTTCATTTTGGCAGTTTCAATCAGTTCAAGTAAACATAAACTTAACTAAATTAAATGCACTTAAATCACAACACAATTTTTTTTAATGTTACCTTCAGTTACCTGGTGAATACTCTGTGTACAATGAGATCTTCAAGCCTAGGAAGAGAATTTAAGTGACTGCGGAGTTACCTTCTTATTTCAATCAATATACCCATGAACCAAGTTGAAATATTAAGTTATCTAATGAAGTATATTTCCTTTGCCCTAGGCTTTCATATATTCTCACCTCAACATATTATTTTAAATATTATGATTATAATGCCCAGAAGTGAAAACAAGTTTGTGAATTACTCATTTTTAAAAGGAAAATAAGTATTAACTCATAGTGACTTACTGCCTGGCTGGAGGACAACAACAACATGAAACTACAAATACCAGACTGTCTGGTTCTCATCTGGGGTTTGGCCACACAAGTGGAAGCCAGCGGTGAGAAACTGTGTTATCAGAGTAGTAAAAAAAAAAAAAAATGATCAGTAGATAATTGAGTACAAAAATGAGGTATGATGTCACAGAACATGCATATTAATTAAACGAGAGTACATAGTCATTTATTTTTCTCAGAAATCATAAGAAACATAGCTATTTCACTGAAGCAGGTAATGAGATTCATAAAAACACTAAGCAATTAGCCCAAGATCACACAACTAAAAATGGATGTTAAGAGATTTTTACTAATCTAAATTCAAGGTCCATAGAGTTTTCTATCCTCTATACCTATGTTTGCTTAATATTCCCCATGACTCCTGCTGAATCCCACAGCAGTTTAAGTTACAATACTACTAACCTAATTTCCTTCTCTTACAAACAGCATACTTCATCCAGGTTGATTTGATATAAACCCAAAATATACATGACTTCCACTCAGACTATTAATTCTACTTGGAATGTCTCCATCTGCTGTTTCTCTTTCACAGCCAAGGAAAATGCCCCTTCACGCAGTAAATGTGCTTTGATCATCAGAACAACCATATTCTCACCTGTCTATGCAAAAGCTCTATGCATTTGTCAACTGTCTCCATGTGTTTACTCATTTTGCTATTTATTAATGGGTCTGAACTATAGCAGTGGAACACACAACACTAATGACATTTGGGAACTTACTGGAAATGTAAATTTGTAGACCCTACCTTAGCCCACAAAAGTAGAAACTCCAACTGTGTTGTCCAGAAAATTGAGCATAAATTAACTCTCCAGGCAAGTGTGATGCAAGACAAAACATAGGAACTTCTACCCTACATAAGGAAATCATTTTTTTCACAACCATATACGAGACCTATAGATACAGGTATGTGTTTTGTGTGACGTTATTGCATAGCTATTCTCTTTTGATAAATTTCTGGGTAGAAACATTGATATAGGAATCTCAAAAGGGTCTTTGAATACTGATCTTATCTGAATATGTAAGTATTGGGACAACTTAACACTGCACCTAAGAAGAAGACAGTTAGCCAAGCTACACATTAGTTTCCTAGAAACACTAAATATTAAAACCAACTGGCACCTAATATAACATAATTCTGTTGCTCCTAGAAAATTCAAATTTCCCAAGATAAGAATCCACCTTTATATTTATCATTGGGAGAAGCAATATGTACAGTTCCCTAAAGTAAGGATGGCACAGTGAGCTGCAGATTATCCACATGAAGGTCTACCAATAAAACTGCAATTGCCACTTATCTCTATTATGTTAGCTTTGAGGCTTTAGTAGTGAATTGTTTAGAAAGAATAAATGGAATTGACCTATAATTACAGTAAATCTGTGTTTCCACACTTGGCAGTCCTATCACTTCCCAGAGTAGTGATTAGGGAGTAAACTGCATGAAGCCAAAAAGTCTTGGAACAAAGAAAATATGGGCAAGTGTGTTGGGCAGCTTTAATAAAAAGTAAAAATATAATGACTCTTCTTGCAATCATGCAAAACATGATCATGCTATGGTGTATTTTATTCCAAATTATATTATTTAGCAAAGTATTTTAAAGTAGCACAAGGAAACAATGAATAGATATCAGTATTAATATATGGACACAGTTACATGTTTTAAGTGTATTATTTCACGGCATTCCTCTTTTCTCTGTTATCTATCACTGGGGAAGGTATATTGCTCATAGATCCAACTGACCCCAGGCATTAGTTTAAGAGAAGAGAAAACAATGGTAGCAAAGGAAGCATTCCAGTACCAGATTTATAAAAATGCTTTAAAACATCCTATTTCCTTGACCTCAGTCATATGATTATATGTAGAGAGAAGAAATGCTAAAAAAAAAAAATCTTTCTATTTTAATTATATGTTGTCAAGGACAAGGATAGAATCTCTAGTTAGTGGAAAAATACAGACCCCCGCCCATAAGACAGGGAACTAGATCATCTTACAGTCAGGTTGCCTAGCAACAGGACATTGAGTCAGAGCCCTTGACCCTTTCACCCTGTAAACATCCTATACAAACATCCTGTTAGCTTACTCCACCCTATGCATATAACAGCTTCTTGCTCTCCCCACCCTGCAGGAACTATATAAACCGTCTTGGAAAAAAATAAAGTTGCACCTTGATCAGAATCTAGACTTGGTGTATTTCCTTTGTATCTCCTGTCCCTATCGTTCTGTCCTTAGGGTGTTCGAGAACCCGTTGTAGCCCTGTAGGCAGGGCAACTGGCGCCCAACATGGATGAAACCACCTCTTGAGGATTCAGAAGGCCCTCTCCCGGAGGAAAGACCAAGCCCTTGGTGAAGTTGTTGGATCCCCCTGAAATCGCCCGGTTCAGGACGCGATCCCGGAGGAGAGCAGAGACGACACAGGTAATAAAATGATGAGCCATGTGACAGACAACTTTGTCACAAGATTTATTTATTTATGGTCTAAATGAGCCCCTCAAGATACAAGAAACCCCTGCAGGCAGGGCAATATGTATAGCTAATAGAAATGGAAAGAAAGAAAACAGATATTGGAGACTGACATAAACACATACTGTATGCTCTAAGTGCTGCTAGAGAAATGATAGCAACCTAAAAACAAACACTTTTCTTCATATACCAAAGGTCAATTGGCATCGTTCCTTACAAATTAACTTGCTAGGCCTTATAAAAAAGACAAGAGCAAGATTTCCAAAATCACCCAAGAATACACCTAAGATGTACAGCTCCGGGTCCACCAAGAAAACTTTCTCCACAACACAAAGGGCTGTAATTGAAGTAATATTAATCAGGACATTCAGATTTTTTTTTTACATATTCAACATCAAAACACTGAAATTAAAGATGCTAAATAAATAGCTTGAATTTTTATATGAATGCATACTTTTTATAGTAACAACAAAATACCAGAAGTTTAATGTTGTGTAATATTAAGTATTTGGATCTACCAGGAATTGTGAACTAGAATAAAGAATATAAAATCCATGGATGTTTGGCACACTCCTAAAAACAACATGGACTTGTTTCTTTGCACGTGTTCAGCACAGCTTTTGGTACTATTATGATGAAGTATTATCAAAACACATGATGTAATTCTACTCTCCAGGAGAAAAGAAGAAAGGGAGTTCTGTCTGCCTTTTGGGACACTGTTAACAGAAAAGCAAACTTAAGAATGTTTTAAACTGAGTGTCCAAGCACACTGGTAAATGAGAAAGATAAATGATCAGAATGAAACTAAGTGAGAAAATGTGGCATTCTCTAAAATGTATTACAGGAAAAAGTGTGCTAGGGGAAACTAGAAAACACCATGAAAGCAAATAATTCAAATTTCTGAGGTTTGGATGCTTCAGATACCATTCTTATGAAGACAGATATTCCTTAGGCCATCAGTATATTAATTAAACATTTTTCACAAATAATTGAATTTAGGAAAAACTTTCTCAGAATAAGTTGTGAAATTAACATTTGCTGGGGCACCTTTGAGTAGTGGGTGATTCACAAATTACTGATTGTCATTCATATACCTTAGTTATCCTGGCTTTCAAACTTCTCCCCTCTCAAACTATAATTTCATCTTTTGTCTTTCAATATACTAACATGAATGGACAATCCTACTCAGATCTCGCTTATATGTTTCAAGGACCCTATTAATGTCCAGATCATTCTCTCTTGACCCTGAATTATTTTCCATCTTGTATTTTCTGCGAAAATGAAGTGAAAATTATATGTAATGCCTGTATAGGTTTCTTTCTTCATTGAAGACACATAAAATAGAAGTTTAAAATATGAATATAAAAGAGTTTTAAAGGAAGTCATCGAAATTCTTCATGACTTTTGAAGATATATTGAATATGAAGCTGAGAACTATGCTGAATATCACCAACAGGGAATATTCAGAATGAAATGATGATAATAGTTCCAAGCAGGGTAAGAAAATGTGAAGGAAAATTGATCAGAAGGAGTGTGTGTGTGAGTGTGTGTGTGTGTGTGTGTGTGTGTGTGTGTGTGTGTGTGTGTGTGTGTTTGTGTGTATTTGTACTTATTTGTGATTGTTCTACTTCCTGGTTCATCTAAAATGAGGATCATCCTTTCTAAGTTTTGGACATTCTTTGTGTAATTAATATTACTGATAACATATGAACATTAATTAATGTGAATTGAAAAATAAATTATTTAAGAAATGAAGTTATATCACAAAGTATCTTAATTCATTTATTATCTTATTATGTTTTTAGATATCCTGGTTTTCAAGCAGTAATTAAATGATAAATTTGGATTCAATGGTATGTTAGCCACAGTGGAAAGAAAATGATTAATCCTAGACCCCTGCCAAAACACCTTAAATTAGTATTGTTGAAAGGTATGAGGAGCTAATATTGTATAAAGGTAAATATAACAAAGCACAACAAGGTAAATATGCTGGTGTGGTAGTGATCTGTGCAACATGATGCTGAAGTTGGGGCCCACTGGGGAAATAGATATGAAACGTTCTCCAGAAACTAGGAGTCTAGTCATACATTCCAGAGGATTTGCCTAATGGTCACAAGGATGTTAGGTTTTATACAGAGGAGGGCAATAAATGACTATTAAAGAAGCAAAAGATGCCATGAGAAAGTTTGGCTCTACACTTGCCACATTCCTGCCTCTCCATGTAATAGAGGCTTTAATACATTCCTTGGCCTTGTAGAAGCTTCTACCAAAGATAGAGTTCTTTTCACAAACTCTCATGCACAGTCTCAGAGCTCTTTAATTTTGTGTTTTCTATTTCCATCCATAATTAATTAGAGTGATTTTTTTTAATATGGTGTGAATTTCTAGGTTCTTTTTTTTTTCCTTTTTTTTCCAATTTGGATATCCCATCCACTTTAGATGTTAAAGACACATTGACTATTGGAATTGAGTGGGATCCTCCACATTTGGATTTGTATCTGTCCATTTCTTTCTAAGAACCATTTCTTTCTCTACCCTCTGAACGACCTCACATCTACATTTGTCATCCCTTTACTGACCCATTCATTCGTGTGGGAAAAGAGTGATGGCTCATTATGTTTGGACATTTTGTGGTATTCAATGGCTCTATTCATTCTTCTTAGTCAATTCTTCCATGTTCTTCCCTCGGAGCCATATGGTGCTTCTTCCTACATCTTACTCACATACAAAATCTTCAGTTATTCTTCAAGTTAAAGCTCAGAGGAAAAATACAAATTCTTAAAAATCTGAAGATGTCAATGTACTTCTCCTTAAAGAAGATATACAGGTTGTAAATAAATATTAAAATGTGATGCTCAATATGATATGTCAGTAGAAAAATGAAAATTAAAACCACAATGCTATATCAATTCATGCTTTGATAACACTGTAGATAGACAAACAAATAAGCAAAACTTCATAAGCGGGGAGGACACAGAACAATTGATCAATCACTTTAGTCACTGGTAATGGGAGTGGAAAACACTACAGAGACTTGGATTGGCAGTTTCTCATAAAGGTTAAAGATATGAAAAGCAGATCAAGTGAAATCAGTGGCAAGTGTTGAAAAAAATAACAATATCTTCATGCCTTTCTGTTTCTACCCAATAACAAGATTTAAGGCTGAATTACACACAGTTAATATAAGCAAGAGAAACAGAGAGACAGACAGACAGAGACACAGAGAATAAAATAAAGGTTTGGGTAGAGCAAAGAACTGGAGAAGGCCTTTGTGTGCTTCCTTGAGCAGGAGCTTCTGCAAACAGCTCTTGAAGGTGCTGAAGCAAATTGTCAATTCACAATAGCTCTTTCTCCTTCTGATGTGTTTTCATACTGTGATTCTTGGATTTTTGTGTATATAAAAAATCAAACAAAGGAAGCTTTAGGCATATATCCCTTTGGTTACTTCTGCTGTATGCTTTTTTACACATCATAGTATAATTATTAGGAAGGTGTCATAAAGTTTTTGGTCTATTAAGATCTTATTTTTGAGTAGTGAATTAATTCATTGATGTCAAATTTTAAAGAGTAATGATGATTTCTGAGACCTTGATGTAACATCAGTTACTGTTATTATTGAGTATTCCATAGTCTATTTGATTATATTTTCTCACCCATTGTAGTCAAAACCATATTCTTCCAAATTTGATTCTTCCCCATCTTTTCTATCTCATCTCTATGATGATATCTAACTATTATCTATCCCTTTCTCTAGTTCTGTTTCTATATCTATCTGTCTATCTATCTATCTATCTATCTATCTATCTATCTATCTATCTATCATCTACTGATTTACTATCTATCGATCCATCATCTATCTACCTACCATCTATTGATCTACTATCATCTATCTACCAATAATCTACTTACTATCTATCTACTGTCTATGTATCTATCTACCTCTCTACATATCTATCTGTTTATCTATTATCTATCTGTCTCTGACTCTTATCTGTTTCTAAATCTGTTTATTTATCTATCTGTCTATCTATCATTTATCTTTCTCTCTGTATCATCATTTGTGTATCTATATCTAACATGTATATATACATATACATGTACATATTATCTATCTATCTATTTATCTATCATCTATCTATCTATCTATCTATCTATCTATCTATCTATCTATCTATATCTCTAGCTTCTTTATAATCTCTCTCTTCATGTTTTCAGCTCTGAAGGTTTCACAGGGCTGCTAAGTCTTACTGGATTCTGCCTCTCCCATGGCAGTGACAGAAAAGAAGGATGATAAAATCCCCATTCCTCTCAATTTCATGGCATAGTTTTGCTGTAAACCAGTGTCTGCTTAGCTGTAGCAGGAGATCTTAAGTCTTGGCTGACATACATGCTTTCTGGTTAAAAAAAAAAAAAGGAAGTTAGGAAATAAATATTTCTGTGTTAATGCTCTTTTTTTCCAGTCCTTTGCTTTGTTAGTTTGAGAACACCTGGAAACCTACAAAAATATAAGAGAGTGATACAAATTTTTGTTATAATTTTACTCAAGAATAACTGATTGCATTGCACACCATTAAACACATGATGAAAATTATAGAAGAATAATAAAAGTACTAAAGGTGGAGTTGGAAGAAATATTATCAATTGGTGGGGTTAGTTGACAGTCAGAGTGTTATTTTCATTAGAGAACAGGAAATTTCTGAGCAAGGCTGTAGTAAAATGCTCCTGCAGAACATGTCTGGTAAGGCACTCTAAAGTGTAACTGGATAAATGTTCACAACCCTGAAGGCAAGGGCTCAAATTCACTACACATAGATTTAATAAATATCAGAGTAAATTAATTTTGTTTTGAGCATATAATGTGCAATCAAGAGAGAAGATCTAAACTTTGCTTTGTCTTTAAACAAAAACACAGAAAGCATAATGGGCAAATAAACTACTGTTTGCAGAATCATCTAGCATAAACCCATCAGTTTCACCACTAAAATCTACTTTAATACACTTTGATAGACTCATTAAATGTGGTGATGTTATACTACAGTTTAAATATAACTGTGTAACTCTCTCCTCAATATGTTTATAATTATATTTAGTCATAGTCCATCTTTGATTATTTGGAGCTAAGATATTAAAGTATATTGTATTTAATATCCAATGTTCTGAAAATTTTCAGATACAATTATTATTAAATATTAAAGTAGATTTCTGTTTAAGGAAAAATTAAATTTATTTCTGACAAGTATGTCTTTGCTGATGAATTTTATTTTATGTTTAATCTCTATTGTTAGTATTAATTTTCATGTAAATCTCCAATCTGATGTGAAATAGTCAAAATTTGTAATTACATCTTATTTTTACATCACCTTAATTTAGTTATTTAGAAGTGATAATTGTGAATAATATGGAGCACATCATACAGATAGAAAATAAGCCTTACATAACAATAGTATATTCAATGAACATTGTATCATATTTTTCCAGAAACTGACATTTGTGGCAAATTCAACTCTTAAATTTACCAAATAATTGATGATTTTGAGTGTGAATCTGATAGAGTGGATTGAATTGGTTCTGGATCATTTAGGGTTCAAGTTTCTAAAAAATTCTGACACTTTCAGTCAATCAAGCAGATACAATTAAGAGATGTATTTCTTCCCAATTGTAAAATTTCCATGTGAATAATATGAATTTTACCTTTTTCAGTATAATACTTGGTTTCTATCAGCCTCACATCTATCACTATTAACCAATTCTAAATCTGTGTAATTGATACTATATCAAAAACACTGTAATGTGAAGAAAAATCAAGGAGAATGGGGTTCATCTCTGTGGTAGAGAAGATTTTTGCTACTGAACAAACTTTGGAAGAGTTTCCAGTAGCTTTGGTAAATAGAACACAGGTCTGTGGGCTAAACCAACAAGCTTATGTTTATACATTATTTGTGGATACCGAAAAGCACCTGGAGGTATATTTTTTTCATAATCATTTCCATAATCTCTGTGTGTGACCTAACTCTCAGTTTTGTAGTTGAACAGTTAATTATGTTGATCCACAAAGACAGCTTTACATTTACTTATATTTGGCTAGAAAGTGATGGAATAACACTATTTGTCACGTCTGCTTAATTTATGGAGAGACTGGCAACAGAGAAGCAAAAGAAGGATATAAACACAAAGACTCAAACTTTGCAAATTCTGCCTCACTGCTGAGTAGGCAAGCAACATCGCCAATGTGGAAGAAGCCCTTTAATAGTAGAACCTGTAAGAAGCATGAAGCTGAAGACTTTTTCCTGCGTTTACTGCTTTTTTCCACTAGATCTACTAAGATTTCATAACTTCCAGGGAAAAGTATATGCATGGATGAGCAATTTTGAGAAGAAGAGTTCTAAATATTAATCCATGGAAAATGTATGTAGGCATTATTCATCCAGGAGACCAAACAGTTTCCTCTTTTAATAGTGTTTGGTATTCTCCTTATGAAACTTCAGGCCAAGAAAGAAAATAGTATATAGATTAAGTATAAATTCACATGGCTTGTAAAGTGCAGAGTTAGAGACACACAGTAAGTGCACATGCATGTGTGCAAACGTGCGTGCGCTTATGCGTGTGCGTGAGCGCGCGCGCACACACACACACACACACACACACACACACACATACACATGCACAGTGGGAGACAATAATACAAGCACAGGCACATACACACTCAGGCTTAAGAGAGCTATGTGAATTTAATATCTGTGAATGAAACTGCAGTAATTATGCATAGAAAAATATTGATCTCCTTTGTTCTCAGTTAATTGCTCTGGAAAGTCATTAGGCCTGAAGGCAAGGGATGGTCTGAGCTTCATCTGCACAAGAAACAGATATGTATCTAGGAGCCAGGTAGCCTCTGAGAGGACAACAACATTTTACCTTAGTTCAGGGGCTTCAGGTACCTAGCCGGTGGTCTGGTAGCTATTCTGTTCCTCCCATGTCCTTCAGTGCTTTGTTTGGTGTTGACCCTATCTTTGGATGTAGCTAAAAGGGAATATTTACAAAAGGCAGATACCTAATTCAAAGGCTAAAAAGGGAGCGGTGAGCTCAGAGGCAGAAGGCCCTGCCTATGTGACCTTATCCAAGCATTGGCCAGAGTAGAATGCTCACGCATACAGGTACTATGGGAATTATGAGCACAAAAAATTCATAATGAGGAGCAGCTGAATATTAAAGCTGAATAACACCAAATATTCAGTGATAAATGGCTTCCCACTAGAAAAAAATGCCTTGAAATTTCTAGGTATAGCTTTAATACACAGAAGAATCTCTATAATATGTTCTTGCGGACCGCAAGAATAAAGTTAAGAGCTCCCCATGTAAGCCAGGCAATCACCAGGTTCTTGGTGATAAAGTAATGAAGAAAGCAGTAAACTTTTGACTCATATGTGGCTGACACTCTCATTTTTTAAAAAAAAATAAGTGTAATAATAGATTAGGAAAATACACTGAATGATAGATAGATACATTAGATAGAGATAACTTGTAACACAAATTCTAAAAGGTCTTTTAATAAAAATCCCAGAGCCAGATATTGGGGTAAATGCTGAAAGATCAGAGAGACAAAAGAAAAAGCCATTGCCACGTCTTACCTCTAGGACTCTTCAACCTGAAAAGGCTTTAGTTCTTGTCTCCTCATGCCTTATAGACCTTTCTCTGCCCAGCCATATCACTTCCTTCTTAGTGTTGGGATTAAAGACCTGTGTGCTTCCCAAATACTGGGATTAAAGGTGTGAGATCTCAAGTGCTGAGATTAAAGGTGTGTGACTCCCAAGTACTTGGATTAAAGGTGTGTGCCACCACTGCCTGGCTCTGTTTCTCTCCTAGATTGAGTCAATCTTACGTAGTCCAGTGTGGTTTTGAATTTATAGCAATCCAGATGGATCTCTGCCTTCCAAGTGCTAGGATTGAAGGTGTGCACCACTATTGCCTGGCATCTATGTTTAATCTAGTGGCTTGTTCTGTTCTCTGATCTTCAGGCAAATTTTGTTAAGGTACACAATATATCCCCACACAACTTCTAAGAAGAAAACAATCACATAGGACAGAAGTACATAAAAATACAAACAGACTTCAATAAATGAATAAAGGCATTCTACTGTAGCACAAATTTTAGAATTATGAAAAAATAAAACTTGCCCATAGTGTATTTTTTTTTAGAAACAGTCTGTTTATTTGTATATTGATGACAGTTGGTGTTTGCTTCTTTTTTTTTTTATTTATTTTGCAATACAATTCAGTTCTACATATCAGCCATGGATTTCCTTGTTCTCCCCCCTCCCGTTCCCCTCACCTTCCCCCCAGCCCCTCCCCATTCCCATCTCCTCCAGGGCAAAGCCTTCCCCACAGACTGAGTTCAACCTGGTAGACTCAGTCCAGGTAGGTCCAGTCCCCTCCTCCCAGGCCGAGCCAAGCAATCCTGCATAGGCCCCAGGTTTCAAACAGCCAACTCATGCAATGAGCACAGGACCCGGTGCCACTGCCTGGATGCCTCCCAAACAGATCAAGCCAATCAATTGTCTCACTCATTCAGAGGGCCTGATTCAGTGGGGACCCCTCAGCCATTGGTTCATAGTTCATGTGTTTCCATTCATTTGGCTGTTTGTCCCTGTGCTTAGACCACATGAGAATGGGAAGAAGCAAAGTGCTAGAGAGGCCCACAGAAATCCACAAAGATACCCACACAACAGACTGCTGGCAATGGTCGAGTGACAGCCCGAACTGACCTACTCTGGTGATGGGATGGCCAAACACCCTAATTGTCATGCTAGAAACCTCATCCAACTACTGAGGGATCTGGATGCAGAGATCCATGACTAGGCCCTGGGTGGATCTCTGGGAGTCCAATTAGCAAGAATGAGGAGGGTTTATATGAGCGAGAATTGTTGAGACCAAGGTTGGATAAAGCACAGGGACAAATAGTCAATAAATATTATGTAGCTGGGAGTTTTCCTGTGTCCTACCTGGCCCCGAGGTCCTGAAGCTGCTTATAAAATAATCACTCAGAGGCCTATATTAATTACCAACTGTATGGCCTATGGCTGGCTTCTTGCTAGCCAGCTCTTTCATCTTAAATTCACCCATTTTTATTAATCTATGTATCACCACACATTCTGTGACTTTACTACATCCCATTACATGTGGCGTCTTGGACAGCAGTTTAGCGTCTTCCCTTATTCTCCTTTCTCCTTTCACTATCTCTCTTGGATTTTTCCACCTGGCTCCATCCTGCCCTGTCATAGGCCAATGCAGCTTTATTTATTAGCCAACAGGAGTAACACAGATTCACAGTGTACAGAAAGACATCCCACAACAATATTCATCTTTTATGTAGAAGAATCTAAAGAGAGAAAAATCTTCAATAATAGCTATAAAGTCTTGAATTAGTTGATATCCATGTTCTATGATGAAATACTTAAGCAATACAAAATACAAATACAAATACGAAAGCAACTGAAGAGAGAAGAGTTTGTTTGGGCTCATGATTTGCACGAATACAGTAGATCAAGTTGGGAAATGCATGGGGCCAAGGAAATGAGGTAGCTGATTAAGTTGCATCTGCATTCAAGAAAACAGAGTAGTGAATTGTACTCAGCTGGCTTCTTTTTCTCTTTTCTTATACAATATGGAACCACAAGCCATGGCATGATGCATACTCAAGCTGTATCTCAGAATTCAGATCATGTGTCTTAAGTACTCTATATCTGGTCAGGTTGACAACAAAGATGAGCCACTGCAAGAGTAAAGGCCATATGTGATAGTGTGTATTCTGGTTGTAATTAATGGTAAATTTTTTATTGCAAGAAAATCTTTCAAAGAGGTGCAATGTTTGTTATTCAAGGAAATGTAAACAATAGAAAAATGTCATTTATTTAAAGAATTAATACATAAAATATCTTATATTTTTATTTTATTTTTTAATTTAAATTAAGTTAGTTTGCCCAGTGCATAAAGATAATTCATGTTATCAAGGTGACATGTAATGTGTTAACTTTCTTTAATGTTTACATAAGACTATACATATCTAAAATGTGGTTTTGAGTTACATAACTACACTATAATTTGTCTAATACAATGTTAATTTTTGTGTAAACTTCTTCAGTCTGTCTCATATTGGATATTTAGTAATTCAGTTCTCCTAGTCCCTGAGACTAAATGGAATTGTTACCTTTATACTATTGCATCCACAATTTCTAGCTAATTATTGTTTTAATCTCTGAATATATCCTCCGTGTAATTTTGAGGTTATAATATATACTGTACATCTCTACCTAACAAAGGATATAGCTTACATAGATCTGTTAAATTTTTTTTTACAGTTGCAGATCTATAATTATCTAACTTAAGTTTTTCAACTTTACAATATGGAAACTGGGGCACATTCAGTAGATGTCACCAAGACTGTGCCATGTTAACATGATCTTAATGATTATATCAGTTTCTTTAAAAGAACAGAGACATTTCAGTTTTGTAAATTCAATGTAATACTATTTTCACATCAAAGTCTCCCTTTTTGAAACTTAAACTTGCAACATTATTACAAGTCTTATTTACTATGAATGCACATTGCTATAAAAATAAAAATTTCCTTTCAAGTGGCAGGTGGCATAAAAGTAAATGATGCATAATCTGGCTGGTTTTTCTCATTGAATCCATCTATAAATCCCAGGTAGAATGAATGGATGAAAAATTTGAGAACTCTAAACGTATGTAGTGGCAGCAAGACGGAAGACAGAGACTAAAATTTTAAGTCCCCTCTAAATGAAAGGTTACATTTCTTCCACTCAGAGACTTCTATAAACTCAGGAATGTGCACTGGGTGCAATTAAAAGAGATTCAAGAGAATTTCTGTTTCTTATAAAAACTGCAATAAGTTTTCTCTATAGACCAGGAAGCTAAGAGACATTGCTTCTTGTATATTTCTTCTTCTTTGCTTTCTCTTAGTTGAGGGGGTTTACATATGAAATGCCCTACACAGTCTCATATGTTCAAACACCTAGATCCCAGATGGTGGTGCAATTTGAGAAATTTAGGAATGCTTTAGAATGTAGATGAAATTCTAAACAGTCTTATTAAATAAGAAACACAGAGTCAAATACAGAGTTAAAGTCAAAGAGATCAGAGCAAGAGCCACAACTACCTTTTCTGACCACCTCGCCGCCGTCGCTTCCCCCGAGAGAGAGACCTTCTTCTTGTGTGACTTGTCTTTTTACTGTCTTCCTGTTCTGCCTTCTCATTGGCTCTAAACCCAACCACATGACTTCCTTGTCACTGCCTGACTATACAGACCTCCAGGTCTCAATGGTTGGTACTGGGATTAAAGGTTCAGGTCACCACACTTGACTATGTCCTTGACCACACAGAGAGTCTGCCTGTCATGTGATCAGATTAAGAGCGTGTGCTACCACCACCTGAATTCTGTTCCTGGTTCACTAATGACCTCTGATCTCCAGGCAAACTTTATTTATTAACATACAAATAAAATCACACTTCAGCATAATTAAAAATATCACCACAATTAGCAAGATGGACACTTGCTAGTTGGCCTGAGTAACTGCAGTGGACCTTGGGGTTTTACAGCCTGGCCCCACTTCCTCTTTGCTCTCTTCTTCCTGAATGTGTGTGCTCTTGCCAATGTGACTTTCTCGTAGTTTGGCACAGTGATGGACTCTATCACTCTGGAAATGTAAAGCAATATAAACACCCTCTTAAGTTGATTTTACCAGAGTGTTTCATCACATCATTTGAAAAATAACTGAGACATCACTCTACATCCAGGCAACATTATAGTATCAGTGTTAGGAAAAGCAATCTACTTGCATCAAGTGATTACCTATAATTCTAACAGCGAGTGGCCCTTTCTTTTGGACCAGGGATCTATGGTGAATAGAATTTCAAAGAAATCCCCATGCATTCCTATCGCCAGCATCATTCCTTCTCTGTAGTAACAAAAAGAGAGGGTCAGAGAATGGCATTTTAAATTTTAGGCTAAAATAACCACTAAATAAAACACATTTAACACAAAAATGTTGAAGGCAAAAATTAATACGAGGATAAAAGAAGAGTAGTATGTGTAATCATAAAACAAATCATTAAAAGTTAAGAGTTAACAGAAGGTATGGGAAATTGCAATATGGCCACAATATACCCCTTCAAAGATAGATGTAGCCAGTTGGACTTATTAGACACAATTGCACATAACCTACAACAATCAACTGTGACTAAAATGGTGTATGTATGTTTGTTACCAGAGTCCTAGGCCAGGACCTTAGCTCTAGGGATTCTAACAGACAAGGCTTTTCCATATACCATCTAAATAATCCAGACAAAAATATGAAGAGTAGGGAATCAATAAAGAGATTTACTCAGTACAGCCAAACTAGAAAGTAGGAGGGTGACCTGAATTTATGGTCCTATGTTACAAGAACTGGCAAGAACTTCAGGAAGTTGTGTGTAAAATAGAATCAGAGTCCAAAGTAATATGCAGAATAAAGTATCTTCAGAACTGTGATGTGGCTGTCTATATATCTACTGTGGTTCTGAGGGGCCTGCTTACTCTAAAGAAGTTGTTATTCCGTGGAGTGTGTGGTTAGACCCTATCAGGAAAGGCTTTCTTCCACTTGAGAAGGTAGTTTCATTTCCTCTTATGGAACTATTCACACCACTGTTCAGTTAGCTGCTAGGACATTTATTCAAGGTTTAATTTGTCAAAGGAAAAAATTACAGGCCCAACTGAAAAGTTAGCACTTCCAGCAAAACCAGCCATTAAATTTCTTTCTGCCTGGCTAGATTATTATCAGACAAAGTAGACTTCTGAAAAAAGAGAATAACCATGTGTGGAGAGGAATATTACAGATGATTATAATGACCATTTCCCTCAGAATATGTAACAATTTAAATATGTATACAAAAAAAACCGTTTTAAGTTGTTATAAAGCAAGACTACTAAAACTGAAAAGAACCTTGGAAAAATTCACAATTATAGGTGAAAAATAAAGAACTCTTTAATAATCAACATAGCCAGAAAGCAATTACCAAAAACAGAAAAAAATTGACCCAGGTCATGGGACAAAATGGAATTTATGAATATGCTAACAAGTATGAAAATTATTCCTATTTTAAGTGTACGTACTCAAAAAGAGAGAAAAGAAATGTTCATCATATCTGATAATAAAACCAACTGCCATAAACAGAAGATGTATAAAAGTACAGAGGCTGCACTCTTATCTCATGGAACATTTAAAAAAATCAAAATAAAAAAATAGAAATTAATTAAGCAAACTTTGAAATAATGTTGGTTCATTAAGGAAGCTATAATGTATTCTGAACGGAAGTAAAATGGGAAACTAATGAATCAAAATATGTAGCATACAGTTACTTCAACATGTATTGGAAAAAGTGAGAATTAAGTATGTAATATAATTAGATTAGAAAAATTTCAAATGACCAATTTGAGTGTCTGTCTCAATCAACTAGGTAAAGAAATATGTTTACAAAGTAACAGAAATTGATTCACCTGAAACATGCATGCATGCATGCATGCACAGGCAGAGAGAGAGAGAGAGAGAGAAAGCATGACAGAGACAGAGGCAGAGGCATTGATGATAGTGAAGATGATTCTTTCTTTCTATAAAATTATTTCTTTTAGTTTTTGAGAATATAATATAGTTACATGATTGACCTCTTCCCTTTCTTCTTTCCAATACCTCACATATAACCCTCCTTGTTCTTCAAATTCATGGCCTATTGTTTATTAATTGTTGTTATGCATTTGTGTGTGTGCGTGCATGTGTGTGTGTGCATGTGTGTGTGTGTGTTTATACTAAATACATAAGTACAACATGCTTAGCCTGTACAGTACTACTTGCATATTTTCCAGGTGACTATTTGGTATTGGATAATTACCAATTGGTGTGCTCTTCCCTAGGGGAGACTGTTTCTCCCTTTACCAGCATTCCTTAGCTGCCCACAGTTCTTTACATAGGGTTAAAGCCTCATGAGCTTCCCTCATCTTTGTTAGCAAATCCATTGCTGTTGCTCAGCTTACATTTATGTAGTCATGTTGGAAATATTTTATTGGTGTAGCTTCTTACATTTCTGTGAGACACACACTCCCTCCTCCCCTTTCCTGTGGGACACGTACTCCCTCTTCCTCTGGCTCTCCTTCGTAGAGTTAATAGAATTGATAGCTTTGTAGCCACACTAAAGACACAGGGTAAACTAATCAGCACTATTAGTATGGAAAGAAGAATTATACTGGTAAGTGTAGATGATAAAATTAAAGATAACAAGTGAATACCACACACTGCTCCTATAACATTGTACATCAGTTAATTAAAATACAGAAAGTGCTCCAAAGTAACAAACCACCAAACTTCATTTAAAAACAAATAGGTAAGCTAAATTGTCATTTATGTATTAATGAAATATAATTTATAGTTAGAACACTTCAGGAAAAAAAGCAACCTTTGAGAATAAACGTTTTACTGAATGTTCACTTTCTTTTCTGTTACCATGGGAATAAAAATGACAGCTGCAATGCAAGGGAGAAAAAAGTCTGTTTGCAGGTCAGTTCAAGTGAACACTCCATCGCCTCAGGGAAGACCAGGCAGCAGGGGCCTGAGGCAGTCGGTCACCTGGCATGCACACTCAGAAAACAGAGAGGAACAAATGCGTGCTGCTGCCCACAGCCCTCTCTCCATGTATACAGCAGCATCCCATCCAGGGAATGTTGCCACTCACAGTGTGTGGATTTTTCTACTTCAGTGAATTAAATCAAGATAATTATTCACAGGCATGTCTAGAGGATCTTCTTCTTGAGTCTAGAGTCTGTTAAATTGAATGTTACACTGATTCTCTGTATCAAAAATCTAGAGAGCAACATGGTTTCAAAATACAAAAGAAACTATCTCTCTCAGCCATACAGAGAGCAAAACTGGAAATTGATTATGCAAGAAAAACTAAATGTAAAAATCCTTTATAAAAATTTGATGTAGAAACCCTCAAAATAGTAAGTACGTTTTCACATGCATTCAATTTACTATCTGTTCATTGTTATCTCCAATGTAGAAGTTGCAATAGTTAGTTCTAATGAGATTAAGTTCAGGAAATAATCATTATGAATTCTCCATCAAATATCTCAGATTTTATTCAAGATATATATGTCTCACTCCCTCAGTGTCTTGAATGATAAAATACACATTACAATAAGATAGAAATCAAGCATTAAATATTTAAGTGCCACAAAAAACGTATCTGCTGCAAATTAAATCTACTGTATATTATTACCTTTGAGCTCTATTTTGCTGATAATATGCAAACTGTATTAAGCATATAAAAATATATTACTGACTGGAATTTTTAATAATAGTCTCTCATTGTTCTACATTAGTCTATATTTTCCCACATTAATATATCAAATGTAAAACATACGATAGTACAATCTTGTTCAGTTTCTGTCATTTGTTCACAAGAATATGATAAAAGGAAAAGAAAAATATTGCATATGAAGAATTCAAAACCCAAAATTTTCAAGTTCAATGTTACAAACTTTGTTCATTAGTTTTCTCACAGATGATTCAACTTTATGCAGATTTCCAGCATATTTCTCTTTGGTGGAAAAATAATTTCATGATGATTAATGTAAAGTCTTGCAACGTAATGTGCTGACAAATTTGGCAAAGATACATATAAGATTTAATGGAAATAGAATGACCATAATAGTGTTACAGATGTTTAAACATAAAACACTTTCTGATAGTAGAATAGAAGTTTCATTTTCTGCAGAACAGAAGTGCTATGCTAAAGTATGATAATCCATGAAGTCTTAGAGAATATTTAATCAGAGAAGCTTGCACTGATGAAAAGAAATCTAGAAAAAAAAAAAAAGAACAATTCTCTTCCATTTCATTCATTGGTCATACCAGTTTAGAAAAACGTGATGAGAAGGTAAAAGCTGTTTGAAATTTGACTGTATAGCAATGAGCTTCACTCAAGAGATTTTTAAATTTAAATTTGAACCATCCTAGGTAATATTATTGCATTCTTGCAAAAATTTTATGAAAATGTAGGAAATTTTACCTGTACTTAATCTGAAAATAATTCTATGGAATCTTCTTTATGGTATCATTTCTGCACAAAACATTACAAACTTCAGGAATCATTGCTGAGCAAAATCAGTTTCTCAGCATCTGTCAAAAGAGAATCTAGTGCCTCAGCAGTTCATAGTTTTCTCCTCTGAAAGTGCCAAGCCTGAAGACCTGAGTTTGATTCCTCATTTATACATGGTGAGAGGAGATGGCAGACTTCCATAAGCTAGCTTCCAATCTTTACAAGTCTCATGGTTGGGCCTGTGCATACACACACACACACACACACACACACACACACTAGAGTGTAACATTAGAGTCCTACATTTCCACCTTAATTCTAGATAATGCATTGTATTTTTAATTACCTGGAGATTAATTAACATTATTTTATTTATGAATTTATTCTGGATTGCCAAAAGGTATTAAAATTATAATAGATATTTCAGCTGAGAGCATTGCCGAAGATAATATTTATTTAGTAATGATGCCCAACTGCATCATTTTAAAAACCTCAATATTATTTAAAACAAATTTTGTTACTAGTATAGTTTATTTTTGCACACATATGAACTATATTATTCTCAGAATTACCATCTGTAATCAATAGTCATCCTTAGTACAGTGAATATTTAAATTTTTATAAATATTTGCATATTAAGCTTTTTGTTGTAATCAATGCATTTTAAACATTAGAGGTATTTTAATAATCAAATGTGATACACTAAATATTCTTTGATAGTAGACTTATTTCATGTTTTCATATATTTAAATATTTTTTCTATTTTTTGATGACAGTTTAATTTTAATGAATTCATCTTAATTTGTCCCTTATCATCTGTTTTATTTAAGACTGTAATATATTATAACTTGGGTTTCATAGTTTATCAGTAGTAGTAATATTTACACTAGAACTATAGACAATTTATTCTAAATCATTTTATTTTTATTTTTCCGATTACCCATTGATCTTTGTGCTACTATAGGATGCATTAACTATTGTACTTCACAATGACTATTCAGCATCTGGAATTCCATCCACATAAATCTTTCTTTGATATCACCAATATTACTTTCTCAATCATTTCATTTCAATGATATTTTATATGTATTTAATTGTAAAAGTAGATATTATCTTTTGATTTTTGTAGTGTGTGCATTTGTGTGTTTGATGTGTGAGTGTGCATGTGTCACAGAATATGTGTAGCTATCAAATGGTAGCTTACAATTTTATTCTCATGTGGGTTCAGACATGGAATTCAGATCACCCAGCTGGAGGAGTAAGAACTTCTATCTCCTTAATCATCCTTTCAGCTCTAAAAATGATGTTTTACTAGGAGACACAATCTCATGGCAAACACCCTGATCTTCTAGCTCTGACAATATTTCCACTCCCTATTCACAATGTTCCCTGAGCCTCAGGTACTGAAGTGTTTGGCAGAGGTTTGGGAGTGGGCTCCACACACTGCATTTTGATGGGTTGTGGTTTTCTGGAGTGGTCTCAGACTGTTGCAAAGAGAAATTTCCTTGATGAAGGGTGAGGACTACATTTATCTGAACTGTTATTAGGGATATGCTTTCCCACAAAAGAGAACATCAACTGATCTTCCAGTGCCAAACATCCCTGAAACATACAAACAAGCAACATCGCACAGACTAAACATTTTGTATTTAGGAATATATATATATATACATATATATATATATATATATATATGTATATATATATATGGTGTGTGTGTTTGTGTAATAAACATATACATATAGGCATGAAATAACAACTAGAGGCCATGAATTTGAAAGACAGCAGGGCAATGTGTATAAGAGAGTTTGGAGGAAAGAAAGAGAAGAGAAAAATACTGTAATTTAATTATGAACTTTTTTTAAATGATGAAAAAAAGAAAATTTTACATTCCCTTGTAAAATTTAACATCTCTTAATTATACTACCTATCTAGCCATATGTTGATCTCTCTATACATCATTTATCATTAATCTAGCTCTGTATAACACACACACACACACACACACACACACACACACACACCACCAACACCAACACCACCAACACCACCACTACTACCACCACCACACCAGTAAACACACAGAGATATTATGCAGATATTTTCTCTAATTTGAAATATTTGGTCCGAGAAAGAGAAATTAAAATTCTCAGAAAGCCTAGGAAATGGCAAGCCTCAAGAGACTAGGAAACTTACAAGATTAATAAAAGCCATTCCCACCCCACTCAAAGACCACAAAAATGGTAAATAATTTAACATAGTGCTTCAGGGACACAGAGTTTGAGAGTTGTCACCCATGCTGTGCTGGGTCTTTCTGTGTCAAAGTTGTCTTTGAGTCACCTATATTCCTGTAAGTAAATCCTTATCCATGTCCCCTTAAAAAATTAAAGGCCTTGAGCCAAGACAGACTTGGGTACAATTGTCTCTTTGATCTGTCATTGCTGTCTAACTGGAGTCTATAGACATTGCTTCACATTTCAGTAGATAAAACCACACAATAAGTTTCAAGTAGCTTTAGCTGGTTCCAAAAACTTGTGCCAAGTACAAACTGACAATACTCATTCATATAATCAATACAAAAATAGTTAAATATATTTAAAATACAATAATTTAACTATCTCAAGGCTATGTAAAAATATGGCCTGCTTGAAAATACATTAAAAATTGGCTTAGCTCTTGGAAAAGTTGAAATACTAGATGTAAAATAAGTAATAACATTTTAAAATAAAACAATAAATGTTAACCTCATAAAATGTGTTTTGTTGCAGACCAAAGAAGTCAGTGAGTGGAAAGTGAGAGAGATGAATAAAGAAGCACTTTATTAAGGTCAACATGTTGAAGAAGACAAGCTCACACTTCAATGACCACTTACATCCTGCCCTGGAAGGAGAATCTGTCATATGATTTTTCATGATTACATATTTGAATCCCAGGCAGGTGAGCAACTAAGTTGTTCATTGTCTAAAATATATTAATCTGGAATGTGGGCTGCAGGCATCTTAGTCCATTCATATCTTCTATTGTGAGACTATGTCCAGTTCACTGGATCAGTTTTCACCCGTGTTGGGTTTATTCCAGCCAGTGCTCTGGCAAGCACCCTTCTAGGTATGACCTTTTCCAATAACCTAGTGCTCAAAGTGCTCCAGGGTGGCATCTTATGCATTTCTAGCTAGTTTTAGTATGGAGATGTCTATATAAGACAGACTCTACTAGGAATTTTAAGAAAGTATAGCTAGGAACAAAGAGGAACTTCTGAGAACCCAGTCCTATGAGGGATGGTTTGCATGCAGTTTCATGACAAAGAAAATACTCTCTATCAAGAATATTCCCCAATTTTTCTTACTCAAGTTAGGCCTGAACACGCGTTCATAAATAGAAGCACCTCCAACAAATGTAAGCAATATAAGATATCTAAATGATTAGTATGAAGATTTGGTATAGAGCAGTTGACCTATATGTGGCTGCTGTACAAAGACACATTTGTATTATTTTCAAGGGAAACATCAATTCAGCCATTGCAAATTCACTCTTTCAACTGCTAGCATAACTGCTAATAGAGGCTTGGGCCCACTTTGCCCTCATCATCTGCTTTTCATCATTGCCACGTTTATAGAATGGGGTGAATGACGGAAAGGGATCCTGGGACCCATGGTTTCAGCATCATTACACCGTATCTTGCCTTATTTAGTCAAATTCTCCTTCCAGACACCAATCTTTCTGTCCATAAAAGACACAAAGGCTCAACGTCCTTTATTACTCCTCTATGGCAGCCCTTGGGAGAAGAAGAAATCCCTTTGCTTAGTGCACAAAGACTCCCCCATAATGAGCAGCAGCTTTGCCCATGGAGGGAAGGTTGTTCCTGCTGCATCAAACCTTCTGTCAGTTTCCTTCACAGACACCAACTAAAAGCCTCGAGACAGCGTTTTAAAGCAGTAAAGTGCTCCAGCAATGATTAGCGAAACCATGATTTTCCCCAGGGGAGATGGCCCTCTGAACTAGAAAACAGACTGAACTGGTCCATTAACGTTCATTTGAGAAGGAGGTGTTTTTGTCACTCCGTATAAACAGCGATGCAGGATCGGAAGGGAATTAAAAGTTTCAGAAATTAAGTGCTAAAACTTATCCACCGGACAGCCATCCTAGAGACTGCGCAGTAAGTAAAACAATAAGGCTGAACAGAAGAGCATATATCTCAGAGATGGGTGCAAGCCCTACCTCATGTGGGCATTATGCAGCATCTCCAGAAACACAAGATACTGGGAGCATTTGTTCCTTCCTGGGCTTCATAGATTTATCAAAAGCACAAACACTACTGGCGGTTGATGCCTGGCATGTATGTTTTAGTGCATTAGAGATACCAGAGAACTGTGCTGTTGTTTTCAAAACCATATTGTAGTGCCATTTGACTATTACTTTATAGTTAGAAGATGCTATATAAATACATATTTTTTCAGACATGACAATATCTTCATCGGTATCAGCATGAAAGAGAACTTACAAAGGAAGAGGGTCCCTTGGGTGTGAAATGGAAAGCCTTCCATATTATCCTCATCTCTATTTTGTTTTCCATAATTCAAGGAGCAACTGCAGAATTGATTTTTCTGCTCCTTAAATAAAGTGGAAATTGGACTTTGTTGAGCATATTAAAAATAAAAAGCTATACAAAAACAATAAGGAGGTGTAGGGAAACAAATTAACATTGTGAAAAAGGAAGGATCGTTTTAAAGTTTATAGAGACAGTTTTCTGGCTGTTGGAAGCATGACTTCGATCTGCCTGGAGTTTCATTTTACAAAACTTGCCAGTCTTAAATTGTCCAGTCTAAATTAAATGTATAAATCTAACAGTCTGTCACTAGTTGTAATGGTCAGTGTAATCTGGAGAGAGAAACTAGTAGATTAGATATAGATATAAATGACAAAAATTATACAGATAAAGATGGTGCATATAGAGATACTAATACAAGTTATATAGTTATGGGTATAGCTATTTATGATATAAATGATACAGATACAGAAATATATACATATTCATATAGCTATATCTAAAGAGATTCACTATGGGCATTGGCTGGTTTGATTATGACAAAACTCAGATGATAAATTTTCTATAAGCTAGAGACAAAGGGAATCTCACTGGAATGGCTTTTGGTTATAGTTCATGGCCTTAAGACTAAGGAAACCAAGTATTTCATAATCAAATATCTAAGAAAGTACAAGAGTTAATGAATGTCCCCAGAAGGAAGATTGATATTTTTTCATGTCTGTCACTTTTTTTTACCTGAACCCTCAACCACTGGATAGCAATGACCTACATTGGATATAAATATATCTCCCTAAGCATTCTGACTCAGTGGTACTTTATAAGTGCACTCTGTCACAATATCTGGAAATGATGTTTTACTGCCTGGTCTAGTTTACTTGGTTGTTGCTTTATCAAACACTGACTGCCTTAGTTACCACTCTATTGCTATGAGAAAACAGCATGACCAAGATAACTTATAAAAGGAAAACATCAAATTTGGGGCTTGCTGACAGTTTCGGAGGGTTAGTTGGTGAGCATCATGCCTGGAGCACATATGTAGGTAGGAAGACTTGGTACTAAGAGGCTACATCTTGATCTGGATTCAGCTAACAGAGAAAGTGAGACTAGGATTTTGAAGTTTGAGCATTTGGAACCTTAAGGACTACTTCACTGACACACCTGCAAAAAGTCTAGAGTTAGCCCAATAAGATCATACCTCCTAATCATTTCCAAACACACTCACTAACTGGGGACTAAATGGTCAAATATATGAGCCCATGGCTATTTTATTATTCAAACAAATACACTGACCAAAAGCAATTTGGGGAACGAAAGGGTTTCTTTGGCTTACAGGTTACAGCCAATCATTGAGAAAAGCCAAGGCAGAATGCTAGAGGCAATAATTGAAACAGAGACTGTGGAGGAACTCTGTTTACTGGCTTGGTTCCTATAACTTGCATACGCATCTTTCTCATGAAGCCCTGCATTCCTGCCTACGGATTACACTCCCCATGGTGGGCAGGTCTTCCTACATCAGTTATCAGTCAAGAAAATGCCCCACAAACTGGGTACCAATAAATCTGATCAAAGTAATTTCTTAATTGAGGTTCTGCTCCAAGGAGTGTCAAGTTGACAACTGAAGCTAACTATAATACCACTTATCAGAATTTTCCTTAGGACAGTCAAATTAGCCATAAAAGTTACTCATTACACAAGTTTTCAGCCAGGATTGTAAATCTCAAGGACTATTCTTCTGAAATATAATCATCAAGCAGATTGTACCAAATATTGCTTCTCCGAGGGTGAGAAGCAATCTAGCTTATATAAGAATAAACTACCTGACTAATCAACACAGTGAAGCTGAACATGTTGGCCAAGTTCTTTCATAAACATCTTCAGTATTTTCTCATTATCTTATACCACATTTAATATAAAATGTGTGCCCCCTTTGCCATTCTATTTATGCTTGTGGAGTTAAACTACTTACACGCATCACATAAGTAGGATTATGTTGCATTTGTCTTCCTGAGGCTGCATCACCATGGTTTGCACAGTTTCAACATGATTGTTTCATGTCTGTGCAAATAACAGGTTTTCCAGGCTAGAAAACATCATATTGCATGGTGTGGACTATTTTGACTATACTGATTTGGTATAGTTTGGATTTGAAAACTCCTGAAAAAGCCAAGTGTTGGTTCCAGTCTATGTCATTGTTGAAATATATTGGAAGCACTAAGATGTGAAGCTCTTAGCAGCTCTGTTTACTCACACAATACTGCACAAGATTGAGTCTGATAGAACTGTGACTTAGAAATGGGAAAGGATCACTGAGTTCTGACCCACACCCCCCTGAGAGTTTATATGAAGATAGTAATTAATGGGGTATAGAGAGACATTTTCTTAAGTGGTATACCCATGCTTCCAGTGCTCACATTCATGTGAATAATCTTTAGTGAAACTCTGAGTCAAAAAAGAAAAATGAAAGTAGTTGAGGAATAAGATGTGAAAATGAAAGAGAATAAGAACAGTAGGAGAAGGAAATGAGGGGGCGAGTGAGGTGTATGATTAAACACCTATGTACATGTATGAAAATATGATAAATCCATTATAATGTAGTGAATAATTCATTGTAATATATAAGAAATATATGGTAACAAAACATTTTTTATGAAGAAGTGAGCCCCAGTAGAATGAAGTTTGGTCATGGGGTTGGGGGTTGCAGGAGACATTGGGGTGCTTGGCTATTTGTTATTCTCTCTACTTTTCCCTACTTCTCATCCACCTCTCTGTTTTACTGTCACAGTGAAGTCCACAGTTCCTTTCCACTACAAATTCCTTCTCTGGTGGACTGCACAATCAGACAAAAGACTGTGGAATAAAACTTACAAAAGTGCAACACAAATTAACTCTTTCCTTCTTACACATTATTTCATGTAGCTTGCCGAAGTGACCAAGCACTAATGGTATACTCTAGTGGATACCAGAATACAGACAGCCCTTCAGCATATCAATGTCAGTAATTTTGGATAATTAGCCTGCAATGAGTTTATTAGATCATATCGTATTTCTAACATATGACAACCTTCTATTTTTCTGAAGTGACTTCACTATTTATTCCCACCAATAGTATTCAAGTGTTCTACTTTCTCCAAGATCTTCTGAATTTTTGAAATGACAGCAATCTGACCAGTATGAGCCTATGTATCAATGTGCTTTAGATTTGCATTTACCTAAAGAATAGTAATATCAGCAACCCTGATGTATGCCTGCTGGCTAGCCATATGCTTTTGTTTTGTTTTGTGTTGTGTTGTTAAAGAAATGTCTGTTCAAATTCTTAAAATTTATTGTTGAATTATTCTTATGTATCTTGGATTACAGTCATTTGTCAGACAAATGATTTGAACATATTTTCTTCCATTCTGTATGTGATCTTTTAAAACCATTGATTGTTTCCTTTGTACTGAGCCTCTTTGAGGTTGGTGTATTCTCACTCGTCTAATTTTTTTTTTCTTGCCTGTATGTTGGTCTTGTATCATTGAACCTGCTGACTCGATCAATGTTAGGAATTTTTCCTGTTTTATTTCAGGAACTTTATAGTTCAGTACCTTACTGCTGTGGGATGGTCTGTATGTCAAATGTGTTACTGATTGGTCAATAAATAAATCACTGATTTGGCCAGTGGCCAGGCAGGAAGTATAGGCGGGACTAACAGAGAGGAGAATTGAGAGAACAGGAAGCTGGGTGAGGGAGACACTGCCAGCCGCCATCAGGACAAGGAAGATGTAAAGTACCGGTAAGCCACAAGCCACGTGGCAAGGTATAGATTAATGGAAATGGATTAATTTAAGCTGTAAGAACAGTTAGCAAGAAGCCTGCCACGGCCATACAGTTTGTAACCAATATAAGTCTCTGTGTTTACTTGGTCGGGTCTGAGCTGCTGTGGGACTGGCGGGTGACAGAGATTTATCCTGACTGTGGGCCAGGCAGGAAAACTCTAGCTACCCCTTACAGCTTCAAACCACTTTGAATTGATTTTTATTGTATGATACAGAGTCAAACTTCATTCTCTTACATGTGAATAGCCAGTTGCCCAATATTATTGTTAAGAAACTTATCTATCCTCAGTGTGCATTCCTGGTACTACTATCAAAACTCAGATCACCTAATTTGCATATATTTACTACTGAGGTCTGTATTCCATTGAATCTCTCCAGATCCTTCATTTCTTGCCAGAATCACAATGCTTCAGTTATTATCAGTTCCGTCAGAAAAGTAGGAAATGCAGTAGCTTAAGCCTGTTCAGTCTGATAATTGCTGTGGCTATTTTTGGTTTTACAGGAAGGCTAAAGGGAGAAATTTTAAAATTTTTTCATTTACATAACATTTGAAGCTTTACCAAGATCAGTTTTATAGATGTATTTCATATGCTGTATGGAAAGTATCTATATTTAAAGTGTAATGTACAACTACATTTTCTTTCACTCAAATCATTTTTGAGTGTGTGTGTGTGTGTGTGTGTGTGTGTGTGTGTGTGTGTGTGTGTGTGTGTTTGTATTCTGGGAATAAAAAGGAGGACAAAAAGGTGGAGGAGAAGAAAGAGGGAATGGAAAAAAAGAAAATGAAGGTAGGAAGAAAAAAGAAGAAATACAACTTCTTTTACATCAAAAATAATTCAATAATTGTTTAAAAATAAAGATTTGGGGCCAGAAAGATGGTTCAGTGGGTAAGTGCACACTGTTCTTCCAGAGGACACAGATTCCATTCCTAGCTCACACATCAAGCAGCAGCTTAGAACTGCTGGAATGTGCTGCTCCAGGAGATCCTACACCCTACACTCAATGCACTACTCCTGAGGCACCTGTACAGCTCACTTACAGCACACACACACACACACACACACACACACACACACACACACACACACACACACAAGAAAATATTTAAAAAATCTTCAAAAATAAATTAAATCATCATAATATAGCCCAGCAATGGAGCATCTATTCAGCTTGTGGAAGACTGTAGGTTCAAGTGCTAGCACTATACCTCCAAATACAAATGTTGAAAGTTATAAAAATTCTTCTACATCTTGTTTCCATTAAGTTTAATATATGATTCCAACAATTTTCAATGAAATTTCCATTTTCTATTTATCTTGTGAAAGCTTTTTTTGGCATTTAGAAGAAAATAAACTACTGATAATTTTCCATTAGTGGTAAAATTTAAAATTTTTAATATAATAGTAGCTGTTCTATATGTTACACTGTGATTGACTTCTTGTACAGTTTATCCGCAACAAAAGATTTAACATGCAATGGTCCATTTTAACTTTTTGGTTTGTTTGTTTCATATTTTAAGACAGACAGTGGCACATTGGTTAGGGGATGTATCAGGAATTGTAGCGTAAAAAAAAAATGAAAAAATATTGATGGGAGAATGTCTTTCTGTATGCTGTGAATATATGTTGCTCTGATTGGTTGATAAATAAAGCCATTTGGCCTATGGCAAGGCAAATTAGAGGCAGGCAGGAAATTCAAAGAGAGAGACAGGAAGAAGGTGGGGGGAGACGCCAGCCAGCCACCCAAGGAGCAACATGTGATGGGATAGGACGCAGGTAAAGCCACAGAACATGTGACAATACATAGATTAATAGTTATGGGCTAATTTAAGATATAAGAGCTAGCTAGCAGAAAGCTTGAGCCATGGCCATGCAGTTATAATTAATATAAGCCTCTGTGTGTTTACTTAGGGATGTGAGAGGGAGAGGTTTGTTTTGAGTGTGTGCCGGCAGGCCAGAACACAAGAAATCTTCCAACTACAAAGTATTTTCTATCTATGGAAAATGCACACACGTGTTATTCATTGTAAAGGATGGAGCAGCATTATAAGATTGATTAAAACATGCAACATTTTTATATTGCATTACAGCATGATAATGCCCAATAGGTAATACCTCTGGGCAGAAACCAAGATACCATAGCCTTGCCAGTGTGATGTTATTAAGTACCCACAGCCTACGGTGGCCCAAATATCTCACATTTTTTTAATTATTTATGTATTTCTCCGATGTGATAGAAATATTACTGATAAATTGATGTAGAAAATTCAAAATCTAGTATCATGAGACCATAGTGACATCAGACTTTCATTTTCATGAAACAATTTCATAACAGGGAAGGCATACTTTTAAAAAGATTCATTGTTCTTCTAATATTCAATATAGCACATGGGTTGTATTTTTAGGTTTGGTGATGATTTGCTGGTCTAGAAAAATTAATTATTTAACACGTCTTCCCAACTTTTTCCTTGCTCCCTACTTTCTTTCCTTTTTCATTCCTTCCTTCTTTCCTTCCTTCCTTCCCTCCTTCCTTCTTTTCCCATCTCCCCTTCTCTGACCCTACTCTTCCTTTTATATTCTTCCACTCTATCTCTATATTTCTCAATTTTAATAAGTTCAATATCTCTATATATCAAATAATCCATTGATGCTAGTGTATGAACAACTTTGTAATAGCCAATTCAGACATACTTAAACAGTAATTGTACTCTGTAACTCCAGCATTACTCTGACCTTTCTATACCACTATTCCCAAGAGAGAAATAGACTTCCAGCTGGCAGAGGCAAACAGATTATTTTCAGTATAGAGTACTAATTTTGAGCAATTACTATGATTAATGTTTTTAAAACAAAATTGTGATGCTTCTTCAATGACTAGATCTGAAATGTTTATCTTATAATAATGCTGTGGTATTGTATTAATATTAAGTGGAACAAGAAAACTAAAGAAGCAGAGAAATCCAAACCATAAGAACATCAAAATCCTTGCTTTGAAAATCATTACCTCACTACAGTAACATTTACAATCTTGAAATGTAGGAAGGCTATTTGAGAACTTACATTTCTACATGGTTTTCAGAGGCTTAATTTCTATTTAGATTGTTTAAACTGTGTCAAAGGAAAAAATCTCTCTTCTATTATAAAAAAATGAATATTTATAGATTAGGACAACTAGAATTGTGTCATTATGGAATAAGATACATAAATAATAGACCTGTGATAATTATAGACACTAAATAGTGGGGGACACTCTTTCTGTGAACTATTTTCCATTAATAAAAGTCAAGATAATTTAACTTAAATATATGTTTTAGTCCTTTGAATATTAATTAAATATTCTAAATCAGTGGACTTCAGATACAAATTCCAGTATGTGTGTAAAGAATTTCCCAAAGTGTGAATGGCTTGAGGAATTTGATGACAAATTTTCAGAACACAAATTTGTAAAAACAAACAAACAAACAAACAAACTCTATCTAGAAATACAAGTGTCATGCCCATGAAAGATATTCTTATTTATTCTCTCACATGGATCATACTTTTGCTTGGTAAATTAAGGGGTAAAAGTTTACCTAGCCCAAATCATTTTAGGGAAAATTGCCATGAGGTTTAAAAATATTTGATGCAGCAAACAAATGTCACATTGATGATACTCCTTTATATATGTTTTTTGAAAACCAAACTAAGAGAAAAGAATGGTAGCATTGTGCCTGTTAGTCCAGAATTTCAAGGACTGAGATGTGAGGATCAGGAGTTCATGACTACAAAACCATTCTGGGGCTTGGACTCTTTACTATACATTTATTAATGCCAAATGTAACATTTGAAAAGGAGTGTTTTATTTCATATAAGTTTTGAAATCAGAGAGAATATAAGGTATGAATAAAATAAATTAAAATAAATACATCTTATAGATGCTGTGAATGAAGAATAATATGTATTTTGCAGTCTTGACTACTTTATATTCTGATTTTTATCAAAGAATACCTTAATTGTCAGGCAGAATTCCACCAGAGAAAAGGAATCATGGGATGAAATGACCATTTCTAGTACCTAGATTGTGGTATTAATGGGACATTTCTCATCAATCATAATAAAAATAAAAAGATAAATATAAAATCAAAACAGGGCTTCTTGGGAAAAGAGAGTCTTTGCTGCAGACAATCTGTGTTGAGCTTCCTGAAAGAATGATGCCATCAATGTCTTCAAGAAACACCTTTCCCTTTTTATATATATTTTTATAATTGATTGAGAATTTCAAATAAGCATATATTTTGACTGTTTTCACTCCTTCCTCTCCCTAATTCCTGCAATATCAATTTCATGCTCCCCATCCCCTCTTAACAAATGTTCTGTTCTTATTTATGTGTGTGCATATATGTGTATATGTGTGCATCTTTGTTAGAAATAGAATTATGCCACCTTCTCCCTTCCCTTTTCTTCCTCCAGCCCTTCTCTGAAACTGCCCTCCAACCCTCTCAGTGCTCTCCCACTCTCACATTGATAGCCTCTTTTTCTTTTACTATTTTGTTATATTATTTGCAAAAATATATAAATATAAGAGAGTGAGTTCATTTTTGTTGCCTGTGTGTATTTGATTTAGGGCTGACTACTTTGGATTTTATCAGCTCATCACTGGGAGAGGGAGGCAACACTTTCTTGCTAGTCATTACTTGTCTGTTGTTCATTGTGTAGGTTGGGGGCCCCATGACGTTTTCCCCCTTCAGCATTAGCATGCATATAGATATTGCCATTATACAGTCATTTATAGGGGAGACTGTTTAACAGACATCCTGGTATTCTGGTTCTTCCAATTTTTCTATCCAAATGGTTTGGGAGAAAAGGAAAGGATGATTGGCACTTCAATGTTTCATTGTAAAAGGAGATCAATTGATAAATGAGTACACATACAAAGCTTTCTAAAAATAATATCCTGGTATTTGTCCTCAGGAAGAATGCTAATAAATCATTTCTTCCTAAAACAAAGTGATGTTTGACAGTTGTTAAAATTACCAACATTTTCAATAATTATAGTGGATATAATGAGAACTGTCCTCCATAGTTTGTGGGATTTGAAAACTTGGTCCACAGCTGGCACTGTTTCAGAACAGTTACGTGTAGGTTGGCTGGAGTAAATATGTAACCAATGATCGCCTTTTGAGTCTCAAAGCTTCTCATCATTCCAGGGCTGTCACTCTGCTTTGTGCTTATTGTTTAAGATGTGAGCATTCTGTATCCAGTTCCATCCATTACTCTTATCTGATACCTCTGTCCTGCCATTATAGACTCTAACCATCTGGAGTTACATGTAAAAATAAACTCTTTCTTCCACTAGTTCATTTGGTCATGGTATTTTATCACATCAAACAAATAGTAATTAATTCAATTGTTATCAGTTAAAATTTAAACATTTTTCTTCTAAGTAAAAGAGTACCAGGTGTAGAATCAATAATCTGCACATATTAGAAAACTATTTTAGTATTCTTCCAAACACTGGAAAAGGCATTACCATAATTATGGGGAAAAACAAGTTTTCAGAGATGATAGAATTTTATGTTGGCTTTGCATGAAATTACATAAGTCTTATGCAAGTTAAGAATGTAAAAGTCTCCCATCCAAGTACTAACCAGGCCCGACCCTGCTTAGCCCAATAGTCCAATTAAGAAATGGGCTATAGAAGTAAACAGAATTCTCAACAGAGGAAACTCAAATGGCCGAAAGACATTTAAGGAATTGCTCAACATCCCTAATCATCAGGGAAATGCAAGTCAAAACAACTCTGAGATACCACCTTATGCCTATCAGAATGGCTAAGATCAAAAACACTGAAGACACCTTATGCTGGAGAGGATGTGGAGCTAGGGGAACTCTCCTCCACTGCTGGTGGGAATGCAAGCTTGTACAACCACTTTGGAAATCAATATGGCGCTTTCTTAGAAAATTGGGAATCCATCTCCCCTAAGATCCAGCTATACCACTCTTGGGCATATACCCAAGGAATGCTCAACCACACCACAAGAGCACTTGTTCAGCTATGTTCATATCAGCATTGTTTGTAATAACCAGAACATGGAAACAATCTAGATGCCCTTCAACTGAAGAATGGATAAACAAAATGTGGTACATATACACAATGGAATACTACTCAGCAGAGAAAAACAATGACATCATGAGGTTTGCATACAAATGGATGGATCTAGAAAAAATCATCCTAAGAGAGGTAACCCAGACTCAGAAAGACAAACATGGTATGTACTCACTCATAGGAGGATACTAGATGTGGAATAAGGATGACTGGACTGCTTGCTACTCACATCACCAGGGAGGCTACCTGGAAAACAGAACCCCAAGAAAGACACAGAGATCGCCCAAAGACAGAGTAATGGAATGAGATCTACATGAACAGCCTGGACATGAGTGAGGGTAGTGAAGGGCGAGGGTCGAGGGAAAGAGAGCTTCGGGGAGTGGGAGATCCCAGCTGGATCAACAACAGAGAGGGAGAACAAGGAATAGGAGACCATGGTAAATGAAGACCACATGAGAATAGGAAGAAGCAAAGTGCTAGAGAGGCCCACAGAAATCCACAAAGATACCCACACAACAGACTGCTGGCAATGGTCGAGATACAGCCCGAACTGACCTACTCTGGTTATGGGATGACCAAACACCCTAACTGTCGTGCTAGAAACCTCATCCAACTACTGAGGGATCTGGATGCAGAGATTCATGGCTAGGCCCCGGGTGGATCTCTGGGAGTCCAATTAGCGAGAATGAGGAGGGTTTATATGATCGAGAATTGCTGAGACCAAGGTTGGATAAAGTACAGGGACAAATAGCCAAATGAATGGAAACACATGAACTATGAACCAATGGCTGAG
Source organism: Peromyscus californicus insignis (assembly GCF_007827085.1). Taxonomy (NCBI): domain Eukaryota; kingdom Metazoa; phylum Chordata; class Mammalia; order Rodentia; family Cricetidae; genus Peromyscus; species Peromyscus californicus. The sequence goes on from NW_026294503.1 coordinate 16,676,545, forward strand.
GGGTCCCCAACTGGATCAGGCCCTCTGAATGGATGAGACAGTTGATTGCCTTGATCTGTTTGGGAGGCATCCAGGCAGTGGGACCAGGTCCTGTGCTCATTGCATGAGTTGGCTGTTTGAAACCTGGGGCCTATGCAGGATCGCTTGGCTCGACCTGGGAGGAGGGGACTGGACCTACCTGGACTGAGTCTACCAGGTTGATCTCAGTCCACGGGGAAGGCTTTACCCTGGAGGAGGTGGGTTGGGGGGTGGGCTGGGGGGAAGGTGAGGGGGGGCGGGAGGGGGGGAAAACAAGGGAATCCGTGACTGATATGTAGAACTGAATTCTATTGCAAAAAAAAAAAGAATGTAAAAGTCTCCTGGACTAAAAGTCCTTAACGTACTGAGGGATATTAATATTACAAACTTCATTCTATTTTAGCTGTATATAATTTTAAAAAGTACATCTTCTAATACTATAGATATTATTTAAAACTAGAATTCATGCTGGATTCTGTAGAATTGCAAGAAAGTATATGATTCACCCATAAACTAATTAATTAGGAAATATTTTTCATCCGTATGTATATTTTTGAGAGTAAAATTCTGTTTATTAATTATCAATATATTAGTATTTGTATTATTTTGCGATCATATAAATATATCTCTTATAATAGCAACTACAGGAATATTTTGAATCTTATGGGCAACTTTTAGTTATGAAAATAAAATTTCAGTTTATCTTTGTATTGCTTGCATTAGAGAAGTATAATGATGGAATTAATGAAGTATCACCAAGTTATAAAATCTAATTAGTGCAATATTCTATGGAGAGATTTGCATACAAAGGCAGCATCACGAAGAAAAGCCACAATAAAACTCTTTCATAGTTATAGCAAACAATTTCAATAGAAATGAAACATAAAAAAATGTTATTATGTTTCTATCACATTATCTGCATTTTAAAAATCAGTAATGTTTCTTTGAAAATGAAGTGCTTGCAGTATACTGGAAAGCCATGCAAACGTCTAATAAAAACATTATAGATGTCAAATTAAACAAAACTAAAGTTGTTTTTATGCCAAATAGTGAGAGAGAATATTTTCCAGAATTGTCCAGTACCCTATTTCACTTGTTTTCTCTTGCATGCATTGGAGGATAATAAAATTACACTTTCTCTATGAAATTATTGTTCCGAATAACTATGCATTGCCTGTAAATATCCACTCAAATTCCTGCCACAATGTATGTCATCGCTTAGTATTAGCCAGTGTTTTTGCAAGGGATGACAATGAATGCCAGTTCTTATGCTTTCCTATTTCATATCTGATGGTTTAACTCATAGAAAGAAGGGATAGAAATCTACTAAGCATTTTCATCTAAACAGAAAATAATGAACAATGAGATTCTAATGGGAAATTAAAATAACTCATTGACTTCATGATTAGTGTCTGTCCCCAGAGAAACATCCTCATCTATTTCCATGATAGTAATTTTTGACGCCAAAATATTTGACTCCATTAACTTATACTACTCTGCACTACTATTTTACTAGTATGAAATATGATTAATAACTACCATTTTCTTGTCAAAGTCTGTCTTAATTCAATAAATTGAGTTATCAAAACTCAATGCAAAGAGGGAACGTATCAGTTAATTTTGACCCCTAATAAGTCTGTAGTTATGCTGACCATAATGTTAGAGTGCTTACCTTTCTGCTGTTACAAACAAAAGGAAGATCTACAGAGTCTTAGCACAGAATGACAGTAGCTTAAGAATGCTGAGATAGTGTTCCAGCAATTCTCTTCCGTGTGTTTCGCCAGTTAAGGCAAACAACCCCTGGTGCTCGTGACTCCAAACACCAACATGAACTACAAAGGCAATTGCAGTACAAAGTTTGTTTAAGTATCTGCTCTGTAAAAACTATTGCTGTACACTGTGAAAATGTATTGCTATCATTGTACACTGTGAAAATGTATTGCTCTCATTGTTGATAAAAAGCTGACTGGTCGATAGCTAGACAGGATTTTCGGGGCAGAGATCATACTGGGAAGAAGAAGGGCAGAGTCAGAGAAGACTTCATGCAGAGAGAGCAAGACATGCTGGAGGGCAGGTAAAGCCACGAACCACATGGCAGTACATAGATTAATAGATACGGGTTAATTTAAGTTGCAAGAGTTAGTTGGTAATAAGCCTGAGCTATTGACCAAACATCTATAATTAATATTAAGTTTCCATTTCGGTTATAGGGGAACTGCTGGGTGGGAAAGAAAAGTCTGCCTACAAACCATTCTTAAAATAATTTAATGTTATACAAGTACATAGTGGTAAGTTTCACAATGATATTTCCATTCTGGTACATTATGTATTCTGGCCATAGTCACTTACTCATCAATCTTATTTCAATTTCCTTCTCCTTCCTGCTAATCTTCTGTGACTCAGATAGTCTTGATTGTAATTTCATATCATGTACATATAAAGATAGAGTCATAGGTTCACATATTAGATAAAGCCCATATTTGTCTTTTTATATATAAATGACCACATATCTGATATAAGCTTTTCTGCAAATAACAATAATATATCTTTGTTCCTGTAGTCTTTGTTCTTTTTTTTGTGAAATAGTATTAAATGTGATTATTAACGAGCCATCAAGTTAGGTCTACCAGAATAATCAAGTTTTCTTATTGTATATTCACACATAGTGAAAATATGAAATCTTAGCCGGGCGGTGGTGGTGCACGCCTTTAATCCCAGCACTCTGGAGGCAGAGACAGGCAGATCTTTGTGAGTTCAAGGCCAGCCTGGTCTACAGAGTGAGATCCAGGAAAGGCCCAAAGCTACACAGAGAAACCTTGTCTAGAAAAACAAAAAAAAAATGAAAAAGAAAAGAAAATATGAAATCTTATAGTACTAATTTATTATATTTATAACATTTATTTTGTACCTGAAAACATATGAATTTCATTTATATCTTTAATCTAAATTGAACTCAGGTTTATGCATGGAGTATGATGTGGGTCCAAACTAATTCTTCCCCACCCATGAATTCACTTTGTCAAAAGCCATTTGCTGGCATTATTTGTTGCAATATCACAGAACTTTCAACGTTCTGCACTCTTGTTAGGAATGCAAATTATGCAATTTATGCAGAAAACTGAACAGTGTGAAGAAGCCTCAAGCACAGAACTATTATGGGGCTCCACAATCTCACTTCTAGGTAAGTGTCTAAAAGAACAGAAATCAAGATCTAAGAACATTATTATCATCCCCATGTTGACAACAGCATTATTCTCAATGGTGGGCATGCTGGTTAAAATTTAGGCTGTTTTTTTATGCTCACCCACAGAATGGTTGACAACCATCTATAGTTCCAGTCCCTAGGATTCAACGCCCCCTGCTGACCTCAGCAGTTACCAGGCATGCACATATATGCAAGCAAAACACGGATACATAAAAAATGAAGTAAATAAACTTATTTTTCATTATATGACTTTCTCTTCATAAGTTCTGGCATGTTAATTAAAACTGACTTGGCATTTTTGCTATTGAATATATACCATAAATACAAAGAGTAGAAATCATTTGACAGGGGAGAATATTAAAAACCGCTAGCTAGCTAGGAGAGTTTTAACCATGGAGTCTTTACCTGACTTCTGAATTAATTCGTATAACTAAAGGGGTATGGCAACTGAATTTACAACATAGAATACTAACCCAGAAACCAAAAGATCCAAGTAGGATGTTCTTTACAACTCTTTCACTTAATGACTTTGAGTGTTATGCAAGTTACTGTACCACTAGTGAAAATATTTGGTGTTATGTAGTACAATATAAAGTCCCCAATATAATTGGCTTTACACAACAAAGTTTGAATGTGAAGTCCAGTGTGATCAGGTATCTCCCTCTAAGTGTGTCTCATTTATCTCGGACCTGTGTATTCAGATGCCTTCAGCTTGTTTTCAAGGTCCAGTGAGAAGAACAAAATATGATCACTTTTTACATGACTTAAAATTTGCTTCTTTTTCACTGATAAGAACTAGTGAGAAGATTTAGCCTAAATTCAGACAAGAGCATAGAAAATCAATTATTCCTTTTGCAAGAAAAATACAAAACAGTGAATTGAACACAGGCTATTATCTTTATTCTCTAACCTTAATTTCTCACATTTATACAAATTTTAAGAGCTAGTTAACTCACGGAGTTGTTCTTAGGTTTAAATAGAAGGATCAATTTTTCATTTATACTTCAGTATTTTTTAAAAGTAGCAGTTTCATTGAGAATTACTCAAATTTGATTCTTTTCCTAGTATAAGTAGTGAATTGACTAGACACAGCAAACATGTCTATAATCCCAGCTACTCAGGAGGCTGAGGTAGGGCATAACTAGCTGGGCATCTACTTGAGCTATATGGTAAGTTCACAGCTTTCCTGGGCAACTTAGTGAGCATCCCCCCTTTATAATAATGCAGTAATAAGAGTAAAATATACAGAATATAATTTAGTGACAGATTGATTGTCTATACTGGGTTTAATCCCTTCTAGAAAAGTAAAGAAAGTGGAGGAAAAATGAAAGTGAAAAAATAACAAAACTCATGAAAAAGCAAGATACTTAAGTAACAGATTTTAGGAAAATAACTGATGATATTCAGCTAGTAATAAATATTTTCAATTAAAAGTCCTTCTTGTCCTTTGAAGTAATTATATAAGGTTAATTTATTATTAGCCAGTTTTATTCACAAGCTATGATTAACACTATCTGGAAGAGATCGAAGTAAATTTATTAAACAATATTTGCTTTATTAACTGTATAATCAAAGTTTATAATTACAGTCAGAAGAAAATACTTCTGTCTATTATTTCTCTACTAAATAATCACAAATAAAATAAAATGCTTTGATTATCGTACTGATTAACAATATTTCCTTGGTTCATCCTACAGTGAGACATAATAACACTTCGTCTTCATTGACCAAATACAATTAAATTGGAAGTGACAAGTGGGAATTCATTACATTAAAAAGCATAAGGAAAGCTATGTGAATACTCTGTAATTGGTTTTCCATAGTCTTGTAAATAAGCATCTAAGAGTAATTGTTTCATTCTATAAAAGTGACAGTTTCAAAGATATTAAATAACAAAAGTCAATAGCATAATATTCATCCTTGATTTATGTTTGTATATGTGTTTTTCCTGTCTAAAATAATGGTTGTTACAGTTTCTCTTAGTGATAACACTCCCAGTTAACAAAAGTTGTCTTCCTTTCTGCTTATCTTCTACAACCATCAAGTACATCCTATTTCCAACATTTTAGCTGCTTCTATGCTGTCAACTTTGTCCACTGCTCATGATCTCTGAGTGTTGTTGCCTTATTAACTATGGCATAATTAAGAATAGTGTTGACTTGAGTTTGAGAAAAAACAATAAAGAAGAATGTGTGACATTTAAGCTCTCGTTCAATATAACAAAATATTCTTCTCTGTGTCTACAGTCATACTGAACAAACATGATTATCCCAGTGCAGATTCCCCTCAATTTATAGTACAATTATGATTCTATGATCCCAGATTAAATTGAAAACATTTAAGTAGAAGAATCATGTAATGAACATAAAATGAAAACATCACAACTTAGCCAACTCTACTGTGAACACGCTCAGCATACCTTGTACCCTAAAGTGGGGAAAATCATGCACAACAAGGGTTAAAGGTTGAATAATTGACCATAATGTATTTTTTTTAAAAAGCATAAGTAGTAAAAGATACCTTCCTATTAAATTGGTGTACTTTTTACAAAAAATAGAGTGCAAAACTAATGTGTCCAGACAAGATTAACGCACACAAACAAATGAGCAATCTATTTTATAGAAGAGTATTCAGTATCTCAGGTAATTAAACAAAGGCTTGTCAGCACAGTACACTATAAGGTGTTAGTTATTTACTCTGGTGAGCTTGTGACTGGCTTTGAGTCCATAACCCATCCTCAACATATCATATATCTGTATGTAGAAAAGGTTCAAGACCCAAATTTGGAGAATGAAATCTACTGAACGTATATACCTTTCACATCATCATAATCCAAAAGGAAAAAAAACCTATTCCTCTGATAAATCATGGGCCAGCTGTATTTAATAAACTATGTGATTAAAATAATAGAACACTCAAGTTTTGATAATATTTTTTCAAAAGTTTTATGAAATTTAGTCTTTAGTGTTTTTTATTTTATTTTATTTTATTGGCTTTCTTTTTTTATTTTATAATTAATTTAATTTTACATATCAACCACAGATTTCCCTGTCCTCCCTCCTCCCACCCCACAACATTCCCCCGAATCCTCCCCCAATTCCCACCTCCTCAAGGGCAAGGTCTCCCCTGGGGATTCAGCTTGGCCTGGTAGATTCAGCTGAGGCAGGTCCAGTCCCTTCCTCCCTATACCAAGGCTGAGCAAAATGTCTCAGCATAGGCCCTAGGATCCAGAAAGCTCATGCACTAAGGACAGGTCCTGGTACCACTGCCTGGGGGCCTCCTAAATAGTTCAAACTAATCAACTGTCTCACTTATCCAGAGGGCCTGGTCCAGTTCCCTGGGTGCTCCTCAGCTATTGGTTCGTAGTTCATGTGTTTCCACTAGTTCGGCTATTTGTCCCTGTGCTTTTTCCAATCATGGTCTCAATACCTCTTGCTCATATAATGTCTTTAGTGTTCTTTATTGCCTTTTGCAGACATACCCTAAATACAGAACACAAGAGGCATTGAATGTGTAAAGATTGACTTCTGTGAGCAGAACAGTTTCTTGTTCAATTATAAGTGTCTACTCTCTCATTCCATACAAATTTTACGTATAAGCCTAGAATCATCTTTATAATAAAAGGATTTATTTATTTATTTATTTTTATAATTTTCCCATTTTTATTTATTTATTTATTTTTCTATTATCAGCTTGATACAGTATAAATTCTTATCCTAATAGCAAAATGTTTCATTGAGGCTTGCCCAGTAATTGAGTAAAACCAAAACTTATTGTAAGCCACAGTCATCCTAGGGTCCCCCTCCCCCCGCTTTATAGTCTCCCTGGGTCTGTGGGTTGCAGTCTGATTGTTCTTTGCTTTATATCTAGAATCCACTTATGAGTGAATACATACCATGTTTGTCCTTCTGGGTTTGGATTACCTCACTCAGGATGATATTTTCTAGTTCCATCCATTTGTCTGCAAATTTCATACTGTCATTGTTTTTCTCTGCTGAGTATACTCCATTGTGTATAAGAAAAATACTCAACCTCATGTAAAAACAAAAGACCCAGGATAGCTAAAAGAATCCTGTATAATAAAGCAACCTCTGGAGGCATCACCATCCCTGACCTCAAGCTCTACTATAGAGCTATAGTAATAAAAACAGCTTGGTACTGGCATAAAAACTGACATACAGGCCAATGGAATCAAATTGAAGACCCTGACATTAATCCACACACATATGAACACCTGATTTTTGACAAAGAAGCCAAAACTGTACAATGGAAAAAAGAAAGTATCTTCAACAAATGGTGCTGGCATAACTGGATGTCAATATGTAAAAGATTACAAATAGATCCATGTCTGTCACCATGCACAAAACTCAAGTCCAAGTGCATCAAAGACCTCAACATAAATCCAGTTACACTAAACTTAATGGAAGATAAAGTAGGAAGCAGCCTTGAATGCATTGGCACAGGAGATCACTTCCTAAATATAACACCAGCAGCATAGACACTGAGGATATATTTATAAAACAAGAGTTTAATATATATTTCATGACCCATGTGAATCCAGTTAGGCTAGTGGTTGGCAATTCTGGGCTGTGTTCAATAAACTACCATGTTGTATGTAATCATCTTCCAAACTGAAGAGAGTATACCTAGGTTTGCAGGGACAGTATAGTGCTATACAGTGCTGGTTCCTCAGCATAATTCAACAGCAAAGGTGCATATTGGAGATCTCTTTTTAAAAAAAAATTCAAAGTTCACTCTTGGAGATAGAAATTCTGAATCTAGATTCCTGAAACTTTATGCATTGGTCACTTTTGAGGAAATAATGTTTAGAGCACTGGCGCCAGACATATGAGCAGTCACAAATGGCTTTATAAGCCTCTTTACATACCCCTCTGTATTATTCATATTTGTATTGCCTTTAATATTGCCCATTATTAACCATTTCAAAGTATTATATATTATCATGGAAAAAGAAATAATTAATGATAAATATTTTCAATAATTATCTGGACATTTTTGTCTATTTTATTATTTTATGAATGTAACTGAGAATTAGGTATCTCAAAAATATTACTAATATAAGACAACAATGATTATAATAGATTTTTATGATGATATTGAAAGAAAGGGTATATAAATAAGAAGAATATTTTTCTTCCTTTCTTCTTTTCCCCCCTTGTCTTTCCCAGAAACTTGAGAAAGTAGAGTGGGGAAAGGAGAATAGTTAATCTGGGCATACTAAGCTATAGCTAAGTAATATTAGGAAGAACTGATCCACTATATTCATAGTAAAGTGACTACTTATCACATTAATATGTATTTAAAAAGCCAGATGATTTTTCAATGTCTAGAATGATGAATGTTTGATGAAATAGTCATATTAACTTAATTTAAATACTACACATTTTCTCTAGGAATTGAAACATTTTATGGTATCTGATTAATACATTGTTCATGTTTTTCATTTTCTAGATCAATTTAAAATTAACTTAGACATATAGATGATATATACATAGAAAAAATAGATGGATGATAAATAGGAGGTAGATAATCATAGATTAGATAAACAGATATGTATACTGTAGACAGATGATAGATAGATGATAGATAGATAGATAGATAGATAGATAGATAGATAGATAGATAGATAGATGAGATGATAGGTGCTTGCATGCATGTAGACATACATATATGTATACATATATGCATGTAGATGATAATTAGATAAGGGAAGTCTGTAAGGTAATATTCATTCATTAAGCAAATGCGTGGGATCTGCTTTCACACCAACGTATTTAAAATTTATTGGTAGAACCAATATCTTTTCAAAGCTCTGTGAAGGTTTCATGGTTGTCTTCTGAAGGTAAGATATGACAGGAATTGAGTTCCTTTTTCACATGGGGAAAATAAGGTTGAATGGCACTTAATTATTACAGACCAAGTATGAAAATGTACCAAAAGGAAGAAGACTAGTAGGCTAATCAGTGTTTTGGCCTTAATACTTAGTAAGAAATGGTGAACTGAGCAGAGACCCAAGAAATAAAATAGATGAAAAAAGTAACAAAGATGATGCTTGACATATGTAATCAGGAAAATTGAAGTTATGATAAAAAGTGCAGCTTAATTAGCCATAATGAAGCTATGACATCTTACCAATGTTGTTTTCCCAGAATTTGTTGGAATGAAAAGACATATGAATCACTTTGAGCTTGAACTTTGTGAAAAGAAAAAAAAAAAACAGGCAGGGAGGTT